>NC_089825.1:106765129-107082525 GCF_035046505.1 Tiliqua scincoides | reverse complement strand
AACAAATGTATTTATGGTTTGAAACACATTATACCTCTGTCCTCTTTTATTTAATGATGTAGTAACCAAGAATAACTGCTTCCAAGAATAATTTAGTTTAGAAGTGTTTATCTCGGCATCCAGCAGAATGGTTCTCTTGTCTTCTAATGACACAAGGAACATAGGAGCTGATGTTCAAGTTGAATGTTACCTGCAAACATTGTTCATTTGGAAGGAACAGCCTACATCGGTCCCCCATGGCTCTGAGCTTGGGCTTGAATGAGGTCATCTTGTGCAAGGCACGTGCTACAGCATGAACTGCATTGTAAATGCTGTAGCTCTGGCCAGTCATGCTCATTTCAAAAAGGGTCCCTGGGAGGTTCTCCAGCCTCTCACGACCAGTGCAAATATTAACATTCTCTCTGCCCTCATCAGAATTGTAAACAGAACAATCAAATGCATGTTCCCAGAAGATCCGGAGAAAATCATCTCCTTTGTGTGAGTCAGGATGTAGGTTCTGAAGGAAGTCTGAAAACCCCAGCACTTCATTGGAATGAATGGCAAAAGACAAAGCACCATGGAAGATTTGTATGTCAAAATGCCGGTTCATGGTGTCTGATGAGAAATCCCACCGAGCTGTCATAATCCACACTTTCCCTATAGAGGTCTCTGTAACATCTGCTAACATTGTATAGAAATATATGGTCCATTTCAAACCTGTTATGGTCTCAGCTTCTGCATTGAGAACATATATTTTGAGTTCAGATGTGAGCAGCGACATGAACTTGGCTACATATGGGTTTTCTAGTTTTAGAGTTTCTACTTCTTGTGTCATTTCTAACAGTTGAATGAGTACTGGTATTTTTTGACAGAAGGCTGTGCAGATTCCACGTTCAGACAGCATTGTCATCAATGTCTTTGCAAATTTCTCTCCATCATCATTATCCGAAACAATGATCCCGACCCATGTCCATTGGAAATGCTGGAGTAGATGGACAATCCCTCTGTACTGATGTACTTCGTTGGAGATCATCCGGTAAAAGGATGGAAGCTGTGACTTAACATTCATCATTGGAATGGATACACAGTAGGCAATCTAATGATAAATATGAATATAGTAATTTTTAGTATGAGGGGGCAGAACTGATGATAAGCCATAATGAATCTAGTCTAATATCTGCTAAGAAAAACAAAACAAAGCACTTTTTGAAATAAAAGGATTGCTATTGTCATTAACAGGAAGAATGTGAATGCATCTATTAGCAAATAAGCAAATATTGATGCTCTCACTTTACTAAGTCAAGGTTTGCCAAGATCAAATTTTGCTAAGTAAAACATGACCTCTCTTTGCTAAGTCAAGGTTTGTGTCATTGCTTAAGATGCATAATAAATCAATTAGATATCTGCAGAGAAGAAACCCAGTTCAGAGGTAAAAAACATGCTACAACATTACATAAGAAAAATAAAAGCACAAAAACAATCAGAAAATGATAATAAAATCTTCCTAGATCACTAAGTGAAGCTTAATACACGGAAAGCTTTCTGAATGGCAGCAGTTTACACACCTTTTTGAAACACCATGATGTGGGTGTAGCCCACAATTAATTACCCAATATTCTGTTGGGTCACAAACATTATCTTAATGCAAGGAATGCATACCTGTATGGCAGTGGGTGCCTGCTAGAGGGCATGCACCATTTCTGGAACATAATCCTCTAAGTAAATTGCTGGCCTTGGATTCCATAGGCTTGGTAGAAGGGCTCCCCTTCAGTTGTTAGGGAAAGCATCTCCCCCCTCCCCACCCCACACATGATAAGTATGACTTGGAAGAAGCAAAGAACCTTGTTCCTTGGCCTCCAAGTTAGACACCTGTAACCATCACACCAACACCTCAAGCATATTGCCCATATTGGGCCTCCTTTAAATTTCTGCTGTAGTGGTTAAGAGGATCCATTTGGTGGGAGAGACTAGTTCCTTCCCTGCAACTGATATGTTTTATTTGCCTGATAAGGGGCTCAATCATTGCATTTAGTCTGTGGTTTAGGCTACAGGGAACCATAATTAAACCAGGGCCTTTGACACAGCCTGAACCTCAGGAATCCCCAGTTTTACATATGTTGAGTGTATCACAAATGAATCTCTTTTAACACTGCTTTGTACTTACTCTGTGTACATAACTCTGTGTACAGTGTCCTGTACTTATGCTATTTTTTTCAGGTTTATTGGCTTATAGATTGTGAACTAAAAAAATTGCCATTTTTTTGGAGAGGAGACATTTCATTTGACACTGAAGCAGTGTGGGAAACATAAGAGTCATCATAGGGACAGGGACATGTGAAAACTGACTCCAAAGAGTAGTTATTCATCTGAGAGGAGAAACCAGAAATATCTCACAAATAACCAATACTTTTGCAAAGAGCATTTGCTTCCACCTTGGAGTACTATTTGATACGTTTGAACCTAGTTAGTTGATCAATGTCAACTAAATTATCAAACAATAAAAATTAGATTGCCCCATACGTAGTAATCTATATGTGTTTCTGAGAATAACAACAAGGATCAAAACTCTCAAAAATGCAAAAACTTACTAGCTCATGTGCTGTTGTACCTGTGGAATCTTGTAGATGCTTAGTTGAGTAGCCATGTGAAGGGAGATTTCAGAATCTAGTCCCCCAATGACAGCTATCAAATGCTGGTGCTTGTCACATTTGAAGTTGGGGACAATCCTTTCCTGTGTGGAGAGCAGTTTCAGGGTGTTCTGATGCGTCATTCTTGCATTTAAGTAACTGTCATAAATATGGAAACCCAAGCTGAAATTTGGCAGGATCTTCAAGTTCTCATTGATCTCCTTCACAGCAAATACCAAGGACAGGACATTTTGGTAGTACTTTGGGGCTGGACTAAAGGAAGAGTGACATTTGGTATAAAACAGAAATTCAAACTTTCATGAAGTATATCTATGGAAGCATTCCACTGTATACATTACCATAGCCTCCAATGTCATTAGATTCAGAAAAAAGAACATTTTAAATGTAGTGGAATCTTACCTAGCCTCCAAGTAAATTGAAACAATTCTTATCTAGACAACATGTCTTCCCTGTTTCCTTCCCCCATCATATCCTACACTACAAAGCAATGTATAATGATGGTGTCCTGCTAGTTCTGACATTAAACAAAATTCATGCACATCATTCAAACAAAGTTAAGTGCAGGTGAATTCTGTTTATTTCAATGGGACCAGATTTAAAGACAGATTTATCTCTCCCAATCCCCTCCCACTTAAATCAGTGGTGCTAAGAAATGCTTAACTTTGGTTGCATCATCCCTATTCTACACTATCTTATCTTATTAGGAGCTGCTAAAATCACTGTTCCTTATTTCCACTTATGCTTACTACAGCAAACCCTGCCAACTGCCCCACAGGAGGCTGAATTGTTCAGGTAAAAGGTTTGTTCCATCCCTTTTCCGGCCCTGCCATCACCCTGTGTGGGATCTTATTATTTCCTCATTTGACTTCTGCATCCAGAACCAGCAAGAAAAGTTTCCAAGCTCATGCTCTTTTTGACATTTCTCCAAAAAGCACTGCTTCAAGGTGAGGGGACGACGACGACGACTGAAAGTTGCTTTCAAAAAATAAATGATACCCTTGACCATTCCAGGATATGCTTTTAAGCATAGCAAGGAATATATTTAAAATGTGACACTATATCCATCAAATTCTAATGGATCTTTGTAGCAAAGTTGATCCAAGTTTACTATGAGTAAAGCCCAGAAAGCAGTTAAATGAACACGCAGATTTGAAGTCAAGCCTTATTACCCCGTAACTATTGGTATCTCAACAGCTGTCATTGCCAGTGATCTGTGGAGGCACAGGGAGATCTCTTTTTATTGTGTGGAGAGGTCACAGCTGTCCACAGGGCATTCAGTAGAGGTTACAACTAAATGCTTGAGCTTATGCTTTGCATCCAAAAAGTTCAGTGTGTTCATGATTGCAGCCTTATGTCATTTAGGAAAGATACATTTAGGGTGCAATCCTAATCCACTTTCCAGCACTGACATAAGGGTAATGCAACTTTGAGGTAAAGGAACAAACATTGCCCTACCTTGAGGAGGCCTCTGTGACTTTCCCCCCAAATGCAGGATGTAGCTCATGCCCCACTGGCACAGCTATGCCAGTGCTGGAAAGTTGGTTAGGATTGTGCCAGTAAGCTAATACATTTAAGCATGTCTTCCAAACCAAAGAACACCACAAAATTCATAAGCACACTATTTTCTGAACATCCCTATCCTTATATTTGTAATGGATCATTTGGGTTGCTGAATGTGATGAGGGCAAAGGGATTTCCTTACATAATTTCATCTATCAGCTTGATTTTGGGGTGTTCGCGGTACGAAATTTCATCAAATAGGCAGCCAGACTGTGAAATAATTGCTCCAATCATGAAATCTCCAGTCAGATGATACTTGTATGGAAGCAGGGAGGGGTCTGTGATGGTACACATAACAGTCTGTGCCTTGCATTCAGTTGGAGGAAACTGCAAACCCAGAATGAGTAGCAGTAGTAACAGAAATATTCCTGCCATCCTGGGCAGAGCTCAGGATATCTCACATCCACCATTAACCTGGTTATAACGCTCTTGTTCAGTGGCTCCAGAATCTTTTGAGGAATTAAGCTTGAGAGACTGTGGCAGTCCTTGCTGTTTGAAGTTCTGTAACAGAGCTCTCAAAAGCACAAGGATGATATTTTAACCTAGCGTTCACACTTGGTTATTGCTTGGGCTTGTGGCCTTAAAAAGTCCATGTGGGATTTGCCTGGATCGGACATGCATCATAGTAATTAAAACAAATTACAGTTTTCTAAATCATTGCTCTTGACTATTTTGCTGAATGAAATCCTTTTTCCATGAGATTAGGCAAAGTAAATATTTGTTGAGTGTCTCAGGGCACAATCCTAGCCAGGTCTACTCAGAAGTCTATTTTGTTCAATGGGGCTTACTCTTAGGAAAGTGTGATTAGGATTGCAGCCTCAGTGACTTTGTGTTATGTGAGAGATACTTAAAAGTCAGCGGGAACAAAAGTGAAAAATGGACAGCCAGGCACTAAGCCTCTAGGGTAGAAATAGAGAAGGGGCAGTGGTGTAGCTAGCGGATGGCAGAGGGGTGATCTGCCCTGGGTACCACCCTTGGGGGGGTGTAACACCACAAATGCCCCAACATCACTAACATCTCAAAGGTTAGGAGTAACCCATCATGCTATATACTGTTGGATGCTAAATTTCCAACTGAATGCAATGCAAAAAACCGGATTGAAATATCTCTTTTCCATCAAAGGTTATAGCCAAAAAACCGGAAACAAAAAAATGCATTGAACCCTATGGAAAATGAAACAGAGCCACATCACGCGTTTACTTACGAGTAGGCAAACTTGCCATACTTCATTGGAAAGGGCAGGCTGAGAGGAATCCAATGACACCAGAATGGTTCCTATCCAATGAAAGCAGCCTCCAAAAACACCCAAGAAGGAAGTTCCTCCTGGGAAGAAGAAAGCTAGAATTTTAAGGAAGGTTATATATTCACCACAGGAAGATTTAGGATGAGGAATGCCACATTTGCAAAGCTACTATGAAGGTTTCCAAATAAAGATGTTGATGGAAATAAATGTGAAAAATTTGGATAAATGGGTGAGATGGGAAGATACAATAAATAGAGGAGGAGGTAATTTTGGAGTATTTACACAGAAAGTGAAAAAGGAAATTAAAATTACAATAGGCCCAAGACAACCAGCATTAAAAGTTTGGGGGGAAATGTAACCCAACTGGATGCCAAAATTCTCTAAATGGACCCCACTTGAATTTTTAAGTGAGGAATTTAAAAACGTTGAAAAAAATTTTTTGGGAGAAGTTAAAGGAAAAGGGTTATTTTAGAGTGAAGGATTTATACAATCCTCAGGAGATATTGACTCCTATACAAGAACTATTGGAGAAAGTGGGAGGAGAATACTGGTTAAGAATTTTGGCTTTATATAATATTTTAAAACAAAGATAT
Organism: Tiliqua scincoides; assembly: GCF_035046505.1. Lineage (NCBI taxonomy): Eukaryota > Metazoa > Chordata > Lepidosauria > Squamata > Scincidae > Tiliqua > Tiliqua scincoides. Next base: position 107,076,502 of record NC_089825.1, on the reverse strand, counting down.
TGCTGAGTTTTAAATGAAGAAGATACTCAATTTAAAAAAAATATATAGTCTTAAAGAGGATAATAAAAAGGGTATGTCAAAAAAGCTATACAATTTAATGAATAAAGATAAAGACAATATGATTAGGTTAATACAATATAAATGGGAAAGAGGTGGGAATGTCAGTACAGGAGATAGATTAATGAAAGGAATATTGGAGATTAGAATGGAAAAATTTAGAGAATTGGAGATGAAATTAATATTGAAATGGTATAGGACACCTGCCAACTGGCTTATATGATTAAGGGAAGGAATTCAAATTGTTGGCACTGTAGGAGGGTAAAGGGTTATTGTGCCCATCTTTGGTGGGAATGTTCTAAGGTAATCGATTTTTGGCAATTGATATTTGAAAAGGTGGAGGAATTATGTAACCTTATGTTGGAGCTCTCTGGAAAAATGTTATTTATGGGAGTTTTGGGAAATAATAAAGAAAAAAACATAATCAGGATTTATTCAAAGCTATGATTCTAGCTATCCATGCAGTTATAGCATCATTCAGAGCGCGATACCATAGTCTTTCGAGACTGAAGGTTGCCTACAATAATAGCATATGGGTGGAAAGATGCATCAAAATGGACTGTAGAAAAATGGAATTGGTATCTATATGAATGCATACAATCAGACATCAATATTGAAACAGGATAAGACATGGGAAGATACATTAAGAAGATAAGAAAACCTAGATAAAAAAGAAATGGTTGAGATATATAAGATGGGTAAGGGAGGGGGGGCAATACTGTTATAATGGATAAAATCCAAAAGGTGTGCTTATGGTTGAAGATATAAATATTTAATGTTAATGGTCAGTCTTCAAGGGGGGAGGAAGAAACGGGAAAAAAGATTGTTGATGCATGATTATGTAAATATAAGTGGAATGTATATGTTAATATTATACATCAACAAACAAACAAACAAACAAACAAACAAACAAACAAACAAATAAATAAATAAGTATGTATGTATGTATGTATGTATAAAGAAGGAAGTCCCTTCCTCCAAGCAGGCAAATGTATTGAGCCCTATGGAAAGCGAAAGTAAGCTACACAGTCGCTTTTACTCACAAGTAAGTAAATGTGCCTTGGCTCCTGGTCAAGTCAAGCAAAGAGAAATTGCAACACTGCCCTAGGGTGTTTGTAGAGAGGGCGATAATGATTCTACATAATGTTTCCATAGCACTGTATTGTTTGTTGATCTTTCCTCTCATCTTTGCACAACATGTGACAAACTTTTGATAACCGTCATCTGTTCTCCATGAGATGGTCCTCATGAGATGGTCCCAAATATGCATCTGAGGGACCAATCTTATCCAACTTTCCAGTATCAATGCGGCCATGCAGTGCTTCACCTGGTGTGCGAGACCAGCACGTCACTACCCAATGGACCTCCTCCCATGCAATGGGCATGGCAATGCCCCAAGTTGTATATAACTTTTGTTAGAATAGAAATATTTTAACGAGGTTTGTTTCATTGCATTCTGCATGAAATCACACATAAAGTCATATATAACATGATATTTGAAATATCATGTTACAATATCATGTAATATTGGAAAGTACCAAGATTTTAAAAATGTTGGCCAGTAGTGGTGTTACCACCCCATGTGACACCTGCAGCCTGCACCCTGCACACTCCCCTAGCGATGCCACTGCAGCCATGCCAGTGGGGTATATGCTGAATCCTGCAGTGGGAAGGCAGTCACGGAGGTCTCCTCATGGTAAGGGAACATTTGTTCCCTTAGCTTGGGGCTGCATTGCAGCTGTATTGGCCTTGGAAAGTTGGATAAGATTGGGGTCTGCATGTTTAGAAGAAGCATGCTGTCACCACAAACAACATAAGACAACACAGTTTGGAATAACAGTGGATTTGACTTACACTCAACTTGGTCTGCCTTCGAAAAGTATTAAGACCGTGCAATTATTATGAAAGGTGGCAGCAAAGATTCTTGCAGGAGCCTGCTATAGAGCAGGGGTCTCTAAACTTTTCAGCCAGAGGGCCACATCAAATATCTGGCATGGTGTCGAGGGCCAGAAAAATAAATAAATTATAAATATAAAATTTAAATAAATACATTAGAAAGCCTCAGAAAGCCTAAGGCTTTCAGACGTCCCAAAAAATCACTTCTGGTTGATAGAGAGATTTTTGGGATTATTTCTTTAAACTTAAGCACTTGGTTTACCTGGAAAAGAATAAGCTCTATACAAATTAACAAGTTTGTATACAAAACAACAAATTTGACAAATTATCAAAAGACAGAAAACATTTATTATAGAAAACATAAATTATTAAAATTTATGTAATACTTAATCAACTTTATACTGCCAGCAGAAGCGTCCTTCTGATGGCAGCATCATAAACAACATAACAGCACAGTGGCACACTAATAGAATAGGCCACTCCGGTACCAGAAGAGAACTGGAAGGGGTTACAATTTGAACTTTAACTAAGATACCAATAAAGTAGCATAGCAAGGAAATTTTTTCTTAAGAGATTATTACTTTTTTAATTATTATTTCAATTCACAATTTGAATGTGCTCCAAAAAAATTTCCTGTAGTTAGCTTACACAGACACTGTTAACACATATTTATACTGTTGTGCACTTTCAACACAAAGGTAACTTTTGATAGAAATTGCAAAAGGGATTTAAAACCTTAGGAATAGACCTTAACACAGGAAACCCTGGTCTCCAAGTGGCCCGCTTGGAGACAGGCTACACAGCATGGCCTCTCTCAGTTTGAAGAGACACTTTGCCAACAGACTGAGGCAAAAAGACAAAGAAGGAAGACTTATAACTAGGGAGACAGACCAAGGACAGACTACACTTGCTCCCAGTGTGAAAGAGACAGCCACTCCTGAATTGGCTTTTTGGTCACACTAGACACTGTTCTAGAACTACCCTTCAGAATGCGATATCATAGTCTTTCAAGACTGAAGGTTGCTATAGTAGTAACTAAACATACAAACTATTCGAGCCTTGCATTTTGCAACATTAGCTTTCTTATTTAAATGCACACAAATTAATTCACCCCTTCTGAAATCAGCACCTGAGCAACTGGCAAAGACTAGCTGTGGGGCTGATTCAGCAAGGATACACACAACAGAAACACAATTTAGAAATCAAGGGATAAAAATTCCAAGGGATAAGAAAGGAAGTAGGACTATTCTTGGGGACTGGGTACAGAACTCAGGTTCGGAGTGCAGCTAAAAAAGAAGCTGCCATGGAATTAGACACACGCTCTGAAAGGATTGATTCAGGGTCTCTAGAGCACAAAGGCGTTCTAGAGGTCTTCTCGCTTCTACCTCCTCCTTATGCTAAGAAAGGGCTTTGGAGCTACAAGGGTCTCTGGACAGCTGGGCATGTGCGATGCTGGTCCCAGTCCAGAATCTACTGGTGGGACTCCTTAACCTCTTTTTGGTGGGGTTCACTTTTGGGGCTACCTGCTCCTTGCAGGGATCCTGGTGAGATTTTGGATTCCTATGTCATTTCGAGTTTCTGCACACTCAGGCATATTACTGTACAGCCCACTTGCACAATGTTGCATCAGTTGCACTGCTGGTGGCTGGCTTCACCTTGCTTTACAGCAAAAGCCATCTACAAGAACTTGCTAGCAATCTGCTACCACAGCTCTGGCTGCTGCTGCGCCCATGACAGTGACGCTGTAGAAAAATCTAGGTTTGAGGACCAGGGTATGAGGGGACAGTTCTGGCACAGAAATAACAGGGCAGAGGTTGGAACTGAGAAACATCAGCTGAGCTAGCCAAGCTAACTAACTTTAGGGGACTAGCATTTTTTCCATCAAAATGTGGATACTTCACTGCAAAGAGGTGTGCAATTGCACATCAGGCTCTCCTAGAATACAGACTCACTGGCATGCACTGCAGCTCTAAATCCTATCAGTAACTAGGCTAGGTACAAAGATGTATCTAGCATAGGATGAAAGGAAACTAGCACCATCACCCACCCAGCAACATAGCTAAGTAACACTGACACTTCCTACCCAAGATCACGGTTGTAGGAAAGCCAGATGAGATACAGCCACTTGCAAAGCAGGCAGGGGCTACAACAGTCTGCGTTCCAGGGTGAAAACAAGACAGATCTTATTGCAGCACTGCAAACAACTATGAGATTTATTCAGGTTCAGTCAGCAGAGGAGGGTGTCATGAATATGTACGGTTTAGACTTAGCAGCATTGCAAAGCTTGACCCAAAGTAACTTAACAACACAGAAGGGCTTGCATTTCTAGCTGCAAGGAACCTACAACCCACAGAAGGTGACAAGGTGGCACTTCCGTAGACTGCCAGGAACCTACCAGAGTGGAATGCAACTGTAGACCTCCAATGGGAAGGGGAAACCAAGGGGATAGCTTTGCAACTTGCTTTTAGCCCTACTGAGGGAAGACTTTGTCCTCAAGGGTTTCAGACACTCTATTAACTGCTGCTCTTACAACTTCTTGCAACTCAGGTACTCAACAAGTAAAAATCCTTTTGCCATGTTGGTTCATTGTTTATTGGGAACATAAGTTCAGAATCTTGCCTTGCCGTTCAGCAAGCTACCAAAATCCTCTTTGTGGACTAGTACTTTGAGGTGCAGCCTTTAAAACAATCATTTCACGCATTATTTTACTTGCAAGTAAAACCTTTTCAATTTTTTTTTTTTACACATGACTGCGCAGAAAGGAAAAATTCTTACTCGAACCGAGCAGATCACAGTTAAAAATAGCTGCAACAGGGAGCTTACGCAACCAGTCTGGGAAGTTGCCAAACAACTGGTGAACACCTAGACAGACAATCTTAGCTTAACTCTTGCTAAGAGCACAAGCAGGAAAACTTTTTCTTTCTACATTTAAACTGAAAAAACTCAGGAAAGTTTTAAGGAAACTGTAAAGGAAACTGTAAAGAAAGTGACTTTTTAAAGTCCTAAAAACATGTATAAACTAGGGAAACTCAGATTTCCCTCGCCTGGCCAGGCTGAAAACTGGAGTGACTTCACTCCACTGTAAAAAAAATCACCGCCGTTAGCTGACTTCACCAGTCAACTAGAAGCACTAATTGCAACTAGAGGAATTAAAGAAGTTTACATACCCTATTTAGACAATAGGAGATAAGACACATGTGATAGACAACATGAAACACAGAAACATGAAATAAACAGGCAGCATAGAGTCAAAATCATAATGAGTTCATTACTTAAGTTCACAGTCACTTTGAAAGTGACGCTTACTAACGTTTGCATAACAATTAGCAATTCCTGTGAGGGAAGAACTTTGACAAAGAGCACTTCATAATACTATAGCATATATTATATTTACTTTATCACTCTCATTCTCACACTTCACACATGTCCATGGACTTCAAACAATCCAAACACATTACTCACTCTATACACATCTGCACTTATAAATAGCATATTTCACATTACACATGCTTATAATTTACAGCTCTAATGTACATGCAAAAGAATTAAACATTTCATACTTACTTCAGACTTCCCTCCATTCCGAGGTTTCCAACACTGAAAGCACTTACAATACAATCTTACCTCTCTTCTCTTCATGCCACGACAGCCTTACTACTTCAGGTACTAACTTCTGTTAGATTTCATTGTTGAATCAACAATGGGCACAGTGTCCTTTTAATTTTTTTCTTAACTTTCCTCGTATTTGCTTCTCCTAAATTCTTACTTTGGCCCATATTCTTTTTAAACCAGCACATAAAAGCACACAGCTCTGTTAAAACTATTAACTCACTTTAGCTTAAAACAACACAGCCTTAGACAGGAAGCAGATTCACTGACTATTTTTAGGAGAACTGCCAAGTTGCTATGCTGCTAAAGCAAATTTTTAACTACAGAAACTGCTTGAGTCACTCTAATATTTACAAATTTAAACTCTTTCTCTGTCTCTAAAAGGACAGTGAGCACTAATTAAAGATTGCTTACTAACTTTCCCACAGGTATGTCTACCACACACAAGGGTCCAGACAATGTTTGTTTGTTTTTTTTACCTGTTTCACCGCAGTTCTGGCCACCCAGAACTGGAACCTGTCTTACCCAGACAGTCATCGGGGATATACACACTTGTCCCCAAGGGCCCTTATTTACCCAACAAGGTTTACTTAAGGTACCAAGGACAAGGTACCCAGGACAAGGACACCTGCTCCTATTGTACTCTTTCTTCCTTGTGGTAGGTACCTTGTACATTACTGTACTTCTGTACCCTGTACTTACTTTGAGGTCCACACCCTCATGCAGCAACTCCACTGCAGCTCCACTGGTCGACCAGACAGACAGACACTTAGACAACACTTTCACATACTTACCTGCTTGCACCACTCACACCAGTAGACATCATGTGCAATCAGGGGAGAAATCATCATATACAGGGAGAACCTGTATCCCATGTCTTTTCCAATTTAAGTTGCTTGTTTTTTCCTAACTGCTTAGCAGAGAACAACCAGAGTCCCATCTGGGTCAGCCAACTGATAGAGAGATTTTTGGGACTTGGTCTCTGGGTCAAATTGCTAAGCAGACATAGACTTCTTTATAAGCATATAGAAAATTTATTTACATGCTATTTACAGATTAAGAATAGATTTGGATGGATACAGGTTTTAAGTTACCCCATGGTGGATCTTTGATTTCTTCTCCCCAACCACACCCAAAACTCCTATAATTGTACTCAATGAAAAACAAGTGACCCATGTGATATTCATGTCACTTCCCTCTCCTTATTTGGCATACTGGTGCATGGTTCTAGCCCTCACTGGGAAATCCGTTATCCATGTATGGAGAAGTTCTGGCTTGCACTTTGATTTCACAACACCTTGGAATGTTCTTTTTGGGAATGCTATGACACACATGTTTTTCTCTGCAGGTCATCTTGACATTTTCTACCTTGTTTTTAACAGAAAGACACTATTCATTTTTTCCTAATGTTCCTTCTCTGAGAGAAATTAGGTTAACCCCTAAAATCTCTAACATGGTTTTTCAGGAAAACCAGGAAGTGATGTTTTTAGGCCTTTAGAAGGCATTCAGAGGGGAGGCTCATGGCCTCTCCAGCCCTTAGAACACCCTCCAGACGCAACTGGACCTCAGTTCTGTTCATCATCGGTTGAGGTACTAATCGGGCCAGAGGTTTGCAGGGAACCAGAGGCTTGCCACGGGCCAGATAGAGGCTTGTTGCGGGCCACATGAGGAGAGCCTTGGTGTAGAGTATAGAATAGGCATTCTGCCTCTCCTGCACTGTTTTCTTATTTGCTAAAGAGACTGGGAAAGAGAGGGTAGTCTGCAAGTATTTTGATTGTGTGTATTTTCAAATAATATTAAAAAAAAGTTGGGAAACTGATTAATCATATTTGCTGAGCTTTGCTACTCAGCTCAGACCTCATGATTGGGGGAATGGGCTACCTACAGGTCAGCAACCCAGCACTAGAGGCCAAGATATAGACAATTTCTGCAGCCACCCGATAGGACACTTTCCATGCTCTTGAGACGATGGCTCTTTTCCCCCTCCCCTTAGGAGTCATTCCTGGTGGTGGAAGCAAAACGGAGGCTCCAATGGGGAGGGGGTTCTGCTCTGGAGTAGAATTACTGGCTGAGGCAGAGGGCCGACACCACGATTTGTGGCCGTGGCTCCAAAATTGTTGCTGGTGGTTCTGTTTGCTCACTGCCATATGACCTGTTATGAAAGTGGAACTCTGTTCCACTGTCATTACTAGCCCAAAAGGATTGGGCTGTTAGGCTGCAATCCTATATATATTTTTCCTAGAGATAAGCTCCACTGGAAACATTGGAACAAACTTCAGAGTAGAAATGCCTAGGATTGCACACTGTGATGCCTAAACCTTTTAACATGTGGTGCTGCAAGCCAAGTTCTTCCCATTGTTGCACAGGTGTCCCCCAGCATCAGTGGGCAATGTGTTCCTTCCCCCCTTGGATACCGGAAACCTCGGATATGGAGGAACCCTATTTCTGTGCTGTGTGTGTGCCCCCCGCATTCATTACCTTTGTTCATAATACTCACACAAAGCAGTTATGTCTCTTGCTTAACCAAACACTATAAGCATTCTGCTTATAAACAGACAAGCAGGCTAGAGCAGAGGTGTCAAACATAAGGCCCAGGGGCCGGATGTGGCCCACGGAAGCTTTTTATCTGGCCCTCAGGTTCTCAGCTGCTGAACAGTGCTAAAGAGTTACTGCTGAAAGGGCAGCCCCCATTGAAAATGGGGCTCTCTCATATCTTGAAATATGTTCAAGATTTGTGCATTTTCTTTTCTGTCATTTGCATGAGTTCCTAAGTGAGAAAAAGTAATTATTTTTGGTTATGACCTGTTTAATGACATCACTTCCTGCCTAATGACATCACTTCTGACCCTCAGCAGGCATGATGAATGCTATTTGGCCCTCTGCATGAAATGAGTCTGATACTCCTGGGCTAGAGTGTAGAGCAGGGGTGCCCAAACCCCGGCCCTGGGGCCACTTGCAGCCCTCGAGGATTCCCATCCTGGCCCTCAGGGAGACCCCAGTCTCCCATGAGCCTCTGGAGACTTGATGGAGCCTGTGCTGGCATGATGCAACTGCTCTCAGCATGACGGCCAACTGTTCAACCTCTTGCATGAGCTGTGGGACGAGGGCTCCCTCCACTGCTTGCTGTTTCACATCTGTGATACAGCAGTGGCAGCAAAGGAAAGACTGGCCTGTTTTGTGCAAGGCCTTTTATAGGCCTTGAGCTATTGCAGGACCTTCATTCATTCATATAAGTTCCATCTCTAATATATTCATTTATGTAAAGTTATTCAAATTTGAAATGTAAATTAATTCTATTTTTTCCTGGCCCCCAACACAGTGTCAGAGTTGATGTGGCCCTCCTGCCAAAAAGTTTGGACACCACTGGTGTAGAGTGATTGTTAACTTCTTCCTGTTAACAATCACTCTAGTCTACACTGTAGCCCAGGGGCCTCCAAACTATGGCCTGGGGGCCACGTTCAGCCTTCCACATGATTTTATCTGGCCCCCAGCAACTTGGTTTTTTTGTCAGAGCATTTGCATTTGACATATTTACACATTCTATTTCATTTCTCAATTCAAGTCTGGCACTTGTTTCTTTGTAATTGTCACATCTCTCTTTGGTTCTGAATCATATCATGCTAATTATAAAAAAAATCCAAGGAAAACTTACTCTTTTATAAAACTGAATTTTTTTGGCCCTTGAAAATGTGAAAACTATAGGAAGTGGCCCTCGTACTGAAAAGTTTGGAGACTCCTGCTCTAATCTGAACGCTGCCTGCCTGCTTGTCTGTCTATATGAAGAAGGGCACAGTCCTAACTTGCACTGCAGGAACTGTGGGAAACCCATTTGTGGGTTTACATTGGCTTTCTATTTCCTGCGGGGACTGGGTAGGAGGGGGGAGTCTGCAAATTTTTTGATGGTGTTTGCTTTCAGGTAATATAAACAAAAATATACTGCAACAGATGTTTATTAATTTCTCTTTATTAGATTATCCTTTCTGTTCAGCTCAGGCCTCAGGATAATTATGTAGCATTTGGGGAAAAATATACAGCCCAGCAACCCAGCACTAGAGGCCAAGATAGAGAAGATCTCCACAGCCACCATGGATTTTCCCTTTGTGCTCAGGTAAGATGGGATAAAGGACAACCACACACTGCAAAAAATTAACATGCTGAATGTGATGAACTTGGCTTCATTGAAACTGCCTGGCAACTTCCTGGCTTGGAAAGCCACAGTGAAGCTGACCATAGCTAGAAATCCCAAGTAACCCAGAACACAATAAAACATAGTGATGGAGCCTTCATTGCACTCCACTACAATTTCTTCAGTCAGAGAGTCCATGTCCAAATCTGGAAATGGAGGAGCAGTGGAGAGCCACACAGCACAAATATGGGCTTGAATCAGGGAACAACTAAGGATAATGGAGTTGGCCAGTCTTTTCCCCACCCACTTCCTCATCCTGGATCCTGGCTTGGTGGCCATGAAAGCCAAAACCACAGTGATGGTTTTTGCCAAGACACATGAAACAGCCACTGAGAAGACCAGACCAAAAGATGTCTGTCTTAAGTAGCAGGTCACTGCCTGAGGCTGGCCAATGAATAGCAAGGAGCAGAGGAAGCAGAGCAATAGGGAGACAAGTAGAGAGTAGGTGAGGTCTCTGTTGTTGGCTTTGACAATGGGAGTGTTCTGATTCTTGATGAAAACTCCAAACACCAAAACTATGATCAGGGAAAAAGAAAAAGCCAAAGCACTTAATGTCATTCCCAAAGGGTCTGTGAAAGACAGGAAATGGAGAGCCTTGGGAAGGCATTGATCATGCTTCTTGTTTGGAAATTGACTTTCTGGACATTTAAGACAGTCATCCATGTCTGTTAAAAAAAAAATAGAACAAATGTAATTGTAATGTATCAGTCATGCCATCATTTTTTTATATTGCATTATTACCCACAAAATGGATAGTTCCATCTCTAATTTCTCGTGGTTGTCCCTCAATGAACCCATCTTTGAACTATTGCTTTACTGAAAGGACTCATACCTTTGGTCAGCCTGTGCAGGTAATAGGGAGCTCTTGTATATGACTGGATGTCTTGTTTCCCAGTGGGATAAATTCCAACAGAACTTTCAGGGGCAGTAGAGCAGTGGGAAGGAATTTAATGATGAATACACAAGCAATATTCAAGTATTCCTAATCCCGTGTTACATGTGGTGTTTTAGGGTACAAATGAAAGATATTTGGCAGTTCATCATAGCATATTAGTAAAAGGAAAGCCTAAAGCATGGGGGAAGACTTATTATGGATCAACAAGGGAAACAGGAAGAGAAGAAAGAAAATCCTTCTTAGTGATTATTCCCCTTCCATCACCAATTTGGTGGCGGAATTTTTAATGGTAGTCTCTACGGCAAAGGCAAAGAAGCTAGAATGGCAAAGGCAAAGAAGCTGGCAAAGGCCAGAAGCTAATACCTGGTAAAGTTGTATATATCTGCTATGTTATATTTATTATTGTCTGTGGACTTCTAATATGCCAATAAAGGTTTACCAAAGTAAGACTTATTATGGAGGTGGAGATGTGGTGGAATGAGACATTCCCTGTAATGAGTGGAAAGGTACAGGGTAGAAAAGGAGTAGTTTTATATCGTTGCCCCCACTGGACCTGATCTGTGGAAACTTGCATATCCTGCTGATGCCTATGATATGGGAATTTTTAATAATAATGCAAGGCTGGAGAGAGAGAAATGGTTTGGTTTTAGTTTCACTAGCTCTAGGGGGAGGCCTAATGGTGGTGTCCCCCCTATACTCTGGAGAAAATAGCTGTCAGTTCCAAACTTGGCCCTTATGCTGTCCTGGGGTGCAGGTTCACAACATGCTGTGCCCCCCCCCGGCATCACACCGTCCTCCATGGGATACTTGCCTTGGCATACGGAGCCTTGTGCGACGCTCTGAACCGCTCTAAGAGCCTTCTGGTGTGATCTTCAACAGTGCTTCTGGTTTTCTGACAAAGACTGGAAGTACTCTTTAAGAATGCTCTGGAGGCCTCAGAGGGCTTTTGAAGCAGTTCAGAGTGCCACATGGGGCTTTACTTGGCTGCAGAACGGCTCTGAAGGGCATGTGGAGGCGGCGTGGCAGGCAGAGACAGCAGCAGTGGGGATGCAGTGAGCATGATGCCTGGGACATTTGCTCCCTGCCCCCCCCCCCGGACTGCCACTGACAGCTGATATAGTCAATGGGAAGGTAAGGAGGGAACAACTGAGCACATCAGACATATATCATTCGTCACTCTATTGCCATGAACATTCCTTCATGAGCTTCAAACCATTTCCAAAAACAATTCCTTTGGTGCCAGAATTCTTAATAGGCCTTCATTAGGCAGCAATAAGCAGCACCACAAATGTGAAATTCGAATACCATTTGGCCTTGCTAAGCAAAGGTCAGGTTACATTTCAAAGAGGATTTTCTTTCCTGTTTCCAGACTTTGAGTTCATCCCCTCTGCTGAATTCTCACTAGATTGTGCTCCTTAGGTTCTCTGTTTTAAAGCACAAAAACTGGAAAAAAATGAAAACCAATGATACTGTATAGTGTTCATGTGATAGCTCTACACAGTATCTCTCTTACCCTTCTGGAGTGAAATCTTCCCTTCTGGGCATAGATCACAATCGTAGCAACAAAATGGCTTCCCTTCCACCTTTTTTCTGCTGTAACCTGGAGGGCAGTGATCGTTACACATAGCAATGGGCAGCACCTATGTATGAAAAGCAGAGAACACGTGTTGTGCCTCAGACTATAGCACAATCCTATGCATGTCCTCTCAGAAGTATGACCCATTCCATGCAATTTAATTCCCCTATAAGTGTCTATATAGCACTGCAGCCTTAGTAAATTAACTGCCCTAGTAAACTAATAACATTATACGCTGCTGGGATCTAAACCTACAGTCAGGTACCACCTGCTTAAACGTGCTGTGCCATGTGATGGTCTCCTCATTAATGGTGAGGCCTTTGTCCGGACGAGCCTTTGGATCCATCATTCCCACTTTCACTCTTAAGATGGACTGGTTTGGGAAAGTCACCCAGTTGATGAGATCAAATCCAGCCGCTAATTCACCCTGCTCATCAAAAGACACCATGTCTCCAGCACTGTTGTTAAATGAGATGCTTCTCAGGAAAGGGTGGAGCTGGGTTGAAAAAGGAAGACAAGAGTGTGAGTTTTGCAAGGGGAGACTTTTGTTTATCTTTCATTAGAATGTATAACCCTTTAAAGCATTTGAATGCTTTATTCAAGAGAAAACATAATAATTTGAAAAAATTAAAACCACTCATGGTGGGTTTCCAGAGCTGAGATAGAATAAATAGGAAGCACTTACACATAGATGCTTCTGAACATAATCTAGACTATTGTGTCTCAACCAGTGACGCAGGTGCCACCAGTGGTACCTGAGGTGGTGTCTGGTGGTACTCACAGGACTCCTGGGTACCTGCCGCCCAGCAGCAAGCTCAGGAATGCAACACAACAAACAGCAGTAGGAGGCTTGACTTGCAGAACTCCAAAACATGCTTTTCCATGCTCAGAAAAGCTCACCCGTCCACCCTGAATCTCTTACTGGTGTTTGTTGCATCACATCTGGCCTCCCAACCCAGAAGTAACTGGTGATGATGTCATTGCCAGTCACTTCTAGTGGTACTTTGAATAGGTGGACCGTGTGAAGTGGTACGGCGGAGAGCAAACCTTAAGAAACGCTGATCTAGACAAACATGAGCTTGCTTACAAACCGATCTGAACAACTGCAGTGACTGCTCACAAAGGCTGAATTGTAAAGCACTCCAGCTCTGCCAACCATGTATCCTTGTTCGTCTTCCCCCACAGCATTGTGCTTATCTTTGGGAGATGCAGAAGCCAATGACAGTGAGCACTTCCAGGTTCCTAAGGCACCTTTCCTGATGGGCACTGTGACTAGTACTGCCAGTGCTAGAAGTCAAGCAGGAAACTGATTTTACTTGCATAATATCCACCCAGAAAAGGGGCCGCAAAGCCCCTTTTCCTGGACTTAAAAAATAGATATAGCATATGTCTCCCACCAGACATTCTTTGACAAGGGCGATCAGTTCTAGTCCGTGCTGGAAAGGATATTTTTGGGACATGAGCTTCCAAATTCTAACCAAACAGAGCAGCGGGGCAATTGGCTCATGCTATTTCCAGCGCTGGGAATGAGCAGGCTGAAGGTCTCCTTGGAGTAAGGGAATAATTGTTCCCTTACCCCGGGTAAAGCACCAGCCTGCGCATTGGAGCTACTCTGATCTGCGCCTGCCAAATGGCAGATGACACATCTGAGAAGCCCCATGTTAGGCTGTCAAGGTCAGAAAGGGGAATAGAATTCAACATGATCCTGCTCCCTCCTAGGATCCAATCCGCCCCTGTCTTAGCCCACCCCATTATACCACCTCCCTGCCCTTGCCCTGTCCTCCCCCAGTCCCTGTACTGCCTGCGGGTTCTTACCTGCTCCGATAGGCACTCCTTGGATTCAATGCTCCAGCAGGACAGCGCAAGCCTTCCCACCAGTGCTACTTATGTACTTTATTGCATGTTTGGACAATGTGTTCCCAAAAGTAAGCACAGAGCTTCACAGAAACAACTGAGAGGTGGAGCTGCCCAGTTTGACTGCGAAGACAAAGTTCAAACTTTTGCAAACACTTTTAAGCCTTCGGGAGCATTTGAATCCTATTGCAGGACAAACATTGGGTGTTTTGGGAGTCCCTAGCTATATCCTAAGTTTTGTTAGCCATGACAAAGGATGTTATTCATGATTGAAATGCAATTCACTCCAAAGGAGTATGGAAACAATTAGTTTTCATCATCATGATTAACCAAACTTAAAAGAAAATGCAACATAAATTAGGCACTTCCAAAGTTTGGATAATAGAAATTTCTCCACAAAATATTGCTGTGGACGACCGCATTACAAGTGTGACATTTTTACATCTCAAAGTCAAACCAAAAGACTTTGGTTCTCCACTCTCTAATGCCACAATGGGGCTGATTTGAAACAAGTGAAACAATACCAGAGAACATTGTAGTTGTGGAAGAGATGGTCCACATTGGTCCACTCTTGCTCTATGGTTGGACCTGAACATAGACATCTTTTGCAGTGCATGTGCTACAGCATGAACCGCATTGTAGATGCTGTAACTCTGACCAGTCATGCTCAATTCAAAAAGAGTCCCTGGGAGAGTCTCCAACCTCTCTTGGCCAGTGCAAACCTTCTCCTGGTCCCCATCAGAACCAGAAAACAAGCAGTCAAATGCCTGTCCCCAAAAGATCTTGATGAAATCATCTCCTTTTTGTGTCATAGGATGTAGGGACTGAAGGAATTCTGAAAAGCCCTGCACTTCATTGGTGTGAATGGCAAAAGACAAGGCACCATGGAAGAAGTGTATATCTAAATCCCTGTGAACTCTCAGAGCTGAAAAATCCCACTCGGCTGTCATAATCCACACTTTTCCAGTATAAGACCCTGCATTGTTTTCAAACATTGTATAAAGACCTATCATCCATTTCAAATATGTGGCGGCCTCTACGTCTGCATTTAAAACATATACTTTGACATCTGAATTGAATAATGACATGATCAGGACCACAACAGGGTCTGTTACTTCATTAGTCTCTTGCAAGTGTGCCAGTGCTGTAATTACTGCATCAAGCGAAAATGGAAATATTCTTCTACTGAAGGCTGTACAGATTCCATGCTCGGAGAGCATTTTTGTCATGGTCTGCAAGAACATTTCTCCCTGTTCACTATGCATTGCAATGATCCCAATCCACGTCCATTGGAAATGTTGAAGGAGACGGACAATCCCTCTGTACTGATGTGCTTCATTGGGGACCATCCGGTAAAAGGAAGGGAACTGTCTTTTCATATCCATCACTGGAGCGAAAGCACAATAGGCAATCTAAGAGAAAACAGAAATCAGAGTCGTAGACATAGAAAAAAAATGGTCTTGAAAATGGGGGTGGGGCAGAACTGTGGCTCAACAGTAATAAAACAGGCCAAACGTGCTGAGAACAGGTGGAATGTGAAATGTAATGGCAACTAAGAAGCTGTGGTGAACATTTGATTTATTTGTTTTAGAATTGTGCAACCTTACCTAACCTAATGTTACAAGCCATGTTACAAAGGCCCAACGATATTGAGGCCTTGCGCTACCAGAAGTAGTATTCCAGCAGCGCATGGTCCTTTATGGCAGCCTGAAGCCAGGCTGCTGTTATGCACTGTTGGGCCTCTTCCGCAAATGGCAAGGGATGCAGAGTGCATGGCCGTGGCTCTGGAAGGGTCTGTAGGCACCTGTAGGTTAACAGTGCAGATAGGCCATCAGTGGGGATTGGCAGTAATGGGGAATGAACCATGGGATGTGTCGGGTCAAGGATGGGGTGGATCTGGTGGTCATCTCATCCCCCATTTTTCTGCCTACCCTGTCCCATTGCTGCCCTTAGTCATACACCAGCAAAAAGACTGGAATATATCTGAGGAGACCCAGAGGCCACACAGTAGCCTACCAGAGGGTGAATTAAAAATATTTTTCCTTACCTCCTGTATGCTGTCCTATCACCCCCCCCCCACTCCCAGGGCCTAGGAGAGGGGGGTAAAGGGGGGTAATTTGTACCCAGGGTCAGAAAAGGGGGCCCAGGAGTTAAAGGACGGGACCCAGAAAGTTGCTGGGATCTGACATTTTCCTATCTCACCTGGGCTGCAAAGACTATTCTGGCTGTCACCACCCTCCCCCTGTCCAATTTTGCACCCCATTCTGCCTGCCCCCATTGCCCCCTCCCCTTTTTGGGGGCAACCCCCCAAAAAAAACTTTGTACCCCTTGATAAAATTCCAACTAAAATATTTCTAGAGCACAAAACAAAACTATATAAATGGAAAACTTAAAGAAAGAAAATAGCTTATACATCCTTTCAGAACACAAAAAAGGAGGTTGAGTCCTGATCACACCTGGAAAAGAATTTCACAGACTCCTGTTACATGTTGCCACCAACTGTATTTACAGTGGAGATGGCACATTAATTTATAGCACGCAGCCTTCCGTCCTTTTCTTCTGGGATGCCAACATGGATACTGGTTTTTAATCACAGTGTATTCTCAGTGAATTCATCTTTGTCCTTCTTGCTAAGATACAGCATCATTTGTGTTAATTGTACACCGATTGTCAGATATTCTGAAATATTTCTTTTGTTCTATCTTGGAGGGTATGCATGTTTTGCACTCATAACAAATCTAACCCTCATTCCTCATTTACAGGGGAAAACAAAGTTTCTGGAGCAGTGGTTCCCAAACCTTTCACAACAGGACACATTTTTTAAAATGACACTCTATCATGACGCACCTAGGTTTAACAGATTTTTTTTTTTTTTAAAAAGGAAATCTAGAAAGAACTGTTTTATTTATTTATTTACAAGTAATAATAACAAGAAAAAAAGACCCTCAGACATTTATCTCCCTATATTTATTCAAGCTTGCAAACTGCAGGAGCTCAACTCCTTGCAGGGCCCTTAGCAGCTATCTTGTCTTTCTATCATCCTTTTGCAACCCACCAAAAATCAGGCTGCAACTCACCAGTGGGTCCCGACCCACAGTTTGGGGAGCACTGTTCTAGAGTTTTTCTTTTGTTCTACGTTTGTGTTCATGCATGCTCTGTGTGCATGACACATCTGTAAGACTTTCTGTACTTAATTTCTTTTCCTGTGGCTTCTCCCCCTGGGTTCATTGGGCTTGTAGCTTCTATGGCATTTTGAGAGAATGTTTGTATAATGCCAAGCAAGGAACAGGAACAGCCATCACGGAGCCAAAAAAAATATAAAAATTGACCAAACACATTATAGCTAGTTAATAATCTAGGGAGGAAGATGCCAGAAATACTCTCTCAACATGAAGTGGTTGTGCATACAATTTTTCATTTCTGCCTTGGGATAAAAACTGGATAATAAAAATAGTTAAACTCAACTGATAAACCTTTTGAACGGGATAGAAAGAAATCAACATCACACTGTATCATGAATCCCTAAAAATTCATTCATGTTTCTGACTCTATGTTAAAATGATAAATACCCTCAGGAATGAAGAAGCGCTGTGGCCCACATGCTGATTGTACCTGTGGAATCTTGTAGATGCTTAATTGAGTAGCCATGTGAAGGGAGATCTCCGAATCAAGTGCCCCAATGACAGCTATCGGATGCTGTTGCAAGTCACATTTGAAGTTGGGGACCATTCTTTCACCAGTGAAAAGAAGTTTCAGGGTGCTCTGATAAGTCATTTCCGCATTCAAGTAACTGTCGTAGATGTGGAAACCCAGGCTGACATTTGGTAGGATCTTCCGGTTCTCATTAATCTCCTTCACTGCAAAGACCAAGGCCAGGACATGTTGATAGTTTTTTGGAGTTGAACTAAAGGAAGTGTTACATTTCATATGAAATAGAAATTGAACCCCTTCATAAAGAATCTATCTGAAAGCATTTTGTTAGGCACATGGTCACACTTTCAAGTGGTATTTAGAACTGAACACCATACATCTTCAAATCCATGTAAGATTAGAAAGGCAAAATATAGATAGATCATGTTACCAGTGCAATCTTTCCTAACCTGTGTTATATAGTTATTAACTTTTTTTTTTGACTGGACAAAATAAATATGCAAGCTAAATAAGGCTATGCTTAGTCATTCATCCATGTTTTATGATCCATGGACAAAAATCCATGTTTTGTCCATGCTCTGGTTCGTAAGCAGATGAAAGTACAAGGTACTGCTGCCTTAGGGAAAATGAGGAATTTTAAAAATACATAAAAGGAAAAAAATTCAGTTCATATAAAAGAAAATATATTTCTACCATAGTTAAAGAACTCCAGTTAATAGAGGTAAATGTGTCATCCAAAGAAATCTAAAGGCATCCTGTGCTATGAACATGCTTGGAACTTCTATAGGATTTTTGCCATGGATATGATTTGGACTGCTGGACATTATAGCTGGATAAACAGATCTCCTTACATAGGTTCATCCACCAACTTTGTTATGGGGTGTTCTCTGAAGGATGTTCGCTCAAAGAGGCAGTTAAACTGTGAAGCAATTGCACCAATGATGAGGTCTCCACTCTGATAATACTTGAATGGGAACTGGGGGGGATCAGCGATGGTGCACATTACGGTCCGTGCCTTACATTCCGTGGGAGTTAATTGCAGACCCAGAATGAGCAGCTGCACCAACAGAAAGACTCTTGCCATCTTGATCAAATCTTGACTGAGAATGTCCAGTGTCTTTCTCTCACCCACTGGCAGCACCCTCCTTCAGATGTTGAAGAATCTTTGGGTGAATTAAGCTATTGGAGGCAAGACTGGTGCTCTCCTCGTTGTTCACAGATTCACAACCCCACTCTGAAGAGCACAGGGATGATGTCTAAAATGTGCTTGGTTATTGATCGTGCTTGTGGCTTTAGAAAATCCACATGGGGTTTGCCTGGATGGTAATTCAATGATAACTGAAGTTGATTATAGGTTTTCAAATAATTGTTCCAGACTATTGTACTGCTCAGTGATATTTTTTTCCCTGCCAGGCAAGGAACAAAATAATAATAATAATAATATTGGTTCTCATAGTAATATTGAAAGTCAAGAGGTCTACTGTGAGATCAGTGGAACATGGAGTGAATTCATCCTGACTGTGGGGTAACCATTCAGACATACTCCAGCTCAGCAAATTATCCAGTCATAGAGGTGGTATTGACTCCTTATAATTGCCATCTGGTTGCTTTTGAGAAGAAGACTTGCAGTTTCAAATGGCTAAGCTGAGTGTAAATTATCAGCAAGCACAGTGCTTGGTTTTACAAGGACCCTCAAATCCCTTGTCTTCTGAAATACCAAGAAGTTTGGACTTTCCTGATCTTGCTACCCAGGAGATATTGCAAGAAATCAAAGTTTGGTTCAGGGGGTCCAGCACCCCAGTTGGTACAATTCCTTTGCACCTCATATTTAGTCTGTTACTTAATTATTTATTATTTAGTGTTATTTCTCCCATCTCATTAATCTGGCCCTTTATAATTTATAATAATCTGACAAGAATCCGGCTCTTTCTCACAGGTCTGTTTGGAACAAACCTACAGTTTATGGCCTGGTAATCTCTTACCTTGACCATAGAAATCTATTGCTGGTCTTCCATTTGTGGGAAATTTGAGTGGTTTTACCTGTTTATAATCTCTTTTTATTAAATCATATATTTAGTGAGTTATTCTATGTTTTAAGGAGCCAGGAATGACTATTATTTGCAGATAGGACAGCTGAGGCCTAGTGTCATGGCTGTAGCCGGAGGGTTGCAGTTCCAGCTTTAAGTCTGCTTATGCAGCAGATGAAGTGAAAAACACATTTATGACCAAGGGCTCAGTCGGCTGGGGGCCAGGGACTTTTTGCTTTGACAATATCTGGGAGAACAGATACAGGAAACATGCCAGGACGCTCAGGGCAAAGTGACCTCCTGATCTGAGAATTGCGGAAAGTCATAAGAACATAAGAACAGCCCCAATGGATCAGGCCATAGGCCCATCTAGTCCAGCTTCCTGTATCTCACAGCAGCCCACCAAATGCCCCAGGAAGCACACCAGATAACAAGAGACCTCATCCTGGTGCCCTCCCTTGCATCTGGCATTCTGACATAGCCCATTTCTAAAATCAGGAGGTTGCGCATACACATCATGGCTTGTACCCCGTAATGGATTTGTCCTCCAGAAACTTGTCCAATCCCTTTTTAAAGGCGTCCAGGCCAGATGCCATCACCACATCCTGTGGCAAGCAGTTCCACAGACCAACTACACGCTGTGTAAAGAAATATTTTCTTTTGTCTGTTCTAACTCTCCCAAAACTCAATTTTAGTGGATGTCCCCTGGTTCTGGTATTATGTGAGAGTGTAAAGAGCATCTCCCTATCCACTCTGTCCATCCCCTGCATAATTTTGTATGTCTCAATCAAGTCCCTCCTCAGGCGTCTCTTTTCTAGGCTGAAGAGGCCCAAACGCCGTAGCCTTTCCTCGTAAGGAAGGTGCCCCAGCCCCGTAATCATCTTAGTCACTCTCTTTTGCACCTTTTCCCACTATGTCCTTTTTGAGATGCGGCGACCAGAACTGGACACAATACTCCAGGTGTGGCCTTACCATAGATTTGTACAACGGCATTATAATACTAGCCGTTTTGTTCTCAATACCCTTCCTAATGATCCCAAGCATAGAATTGGCCTTCTTCACTGCTGTCGCACATTGGGTCGACACTTTCATTGACCTGTCCACCAACACCCCAAGATCTGTCTCCTGATCTGTCACAGACAGCTCAGAACCCATCAGCTTATATTTAAAGTTTTGATTTTTTGCCCCAATGTGCATGACTTTACACTTACTGACATTGAAGCGCATCTGCCATTTTGCTGCCCATTCTGCCAGTCTGGAGAGGTCCTTCTGGAGCTCCTCATAATCACTTCTGGTCTTCAGCACTCGGAAAAGTTTGGTGTCGTCTGCAAACTTTGCAACCTCACTGCTCACCCCTGTCTCCAGGTCATTTATGAAGAGGTTGAAAAGCACCAGTCCCAGGACAGATCCTTGGAGCACACCACTTTTCACCTCTGTCCATTATGAAAATTGCCCATTGACACCCACTTTCTGCTTCCTGGCCTCCAACCAGTTCTCAATCCATGAGAGGACCTGTCCTCTAATTCCCTGACTGTGGAGTTTTTTCAGTAGCCTTTGGTGAGGGACCATGTCAAACGCCTTCTGAAAGTCCAGATATATAATGTCCATGGGTTCTCCCGCATCCACATGCCTATTGACCTTTTCAAAGAATTCTATAAGATTCGTGAGGCAAGACTTACCCTTACAGAAGCCATGCTGATTCTCCCTCAGCAAGGCCTGTTCATCTATGTGTTTTGTGATCCTATCTTTGATGAGGCATGCCACCATCTTACCCGGTATAGATGTCCCAGGATGAGAGCCAAAGCTTGCATAAGAGGGCCTCATTGGAAAAGGGATGGACTTGTTTACACAATGCTATAAAAACCTATGAGCAAGGGGAGGTTGCTTGGGAGCTGGTCCTATGTCCTGAGATGGTCTTGTTTCTGTCCTGTATGGTAAATCTGCTGGAGAAATAAAGATGGACTAAAGAACAGTACAAGTCTCTGTCATTCAATTTGGCTGCTCAAAAAAAGAACTTGGAAAATGTAAATTCCTCTCTAACAATGGTGACTTCGCCGCAGGACAAGTGGGCAGCTTGAGTGAGTGGCTTCTGGTCTTGTGCCAGGAATGCTTCTGATAGAGGGTAATACAGAATGACCAGGATAATATGCCATTAGGGCAAATGCTTAATAGGGCAAATGCTAACAAAGCTTAAAAAGCCACACCATTTTCATATAGGGAAAAGGCTTGAAAATTGAAACCTGGCAAGCTCTGCTGAAATGGCAAAATGACAAGGTTGTTCTTGGCAGCATAACAAGAGATAAAAACTTTAGAGGAACAACACATATTTTGAAAGAAGGGAGGATGGGAGCAGATAGGAGGAAACTCCTGCCTTTTTGGCTCCCTGTTTGAATTGCAAACTAACACAGATAACAATGAACAGAAGAATGCCCATCTTAGCAAAACAGTTTGCAGTTTTAAAATTATTATTATTTCATGCTTTTTCGAGCAAAGGACAGTGTTCCATGCATTACATTAAAACACTGGAAGAATTATTTCAGAACACAGAAGTGCCAAAAATATCACCATGTTTGCATGTCTGTCAGTTATTCTTCCAAAGCTTTAAATTAGTCTTTGTTCTTAAAGTGTAACCAACATATATAGAGAGATATGGTAGCTATCAGAGTAAATTTTACTTGTTTGATTTCATTAAAGGTTTAATTAAATCATAGAAACACTTAGAATGGTGAAAGCCATTTCCAGTTAGAAAAAATCATTGTCAGTCTCACAGAGAAACAGCTTAGAAGGCTGTTTTGCTAGGTTCACAGACTTTGGAATTTGGCAAAGAGAGTTGCATCTCAAAGATAGATGAAACTCTTTTTTAGCAGCAGTATGCGGCAAACCAAGATGTTACAAGCAGGGAAAACACACAGATTTGCAACATTGTAGTAAGGGATAGTTTAGTTGGCAGGCTGAAATAGGGATTTTAGCTAGCAAGATACGGACACCTGCAGATACAAGTTTAGAAACCAATACTTTTATACTAGATAAGCGAAACTTTCATGAGAAAGCCTCTGTTTGAGCTGCAGTTGATATGGAGAACATGTAATGTGTTTAAAAGTAAATGACAAATGGATTTCTCATTTAAAAGAAATCCTTTACACAATGAGCATTTGGCTTGTCTATATTAAAATATATGAAAGGTATATCACTATAGATCCCTTAAATGTACTCAAAGTAACAGGTCACAAATAGAATTAAGGCATAAAAGCAAGTTCAAAGGATGTTGCTTAACAAAGGTTGGCAGAAAGCCCCACAGTGTTTTGCTGAGAACAGGAGAAGGAATGTGGGAAGAGATAAGGCAGGTGGCTCAAAGTGAGGTCATCCGAATCAAGAAAGAGATGTATGCCAAGAAATAGGTCTAAAGACTTGCCAAAAAGGCCAGTTCTGTATAAAATAAGGTTACAGTGCACTCTACTGGTTCTTAAAAACTCTGTATTCTATATGTTTAAATGTATAATTTTGCCTTATTTGGGACCTGTAACTTGAAGCTCACCAATCAAATGTTTCTAAGGCTACCTACAGCCCATGAAGAGTTAACCCATCTATGATGTCAAACTTCAGCCAATGGGAAGTTCAAATCTTCAAACAAAGGACCCAAAATGTTATAAAGGGTCTGGCTAAGATTGACACATGCTCTCAATGTTTTGGAGAGGAGTCCCTTGAGACGCCCGTTGCTGGCAACGTAATAAAGGCTTGCAGACTATCACCCTGACTACTGAGATTTGCTTTTGAACCTTGCAACACCTTGCAACTTCAGCGCACACCTTCCTATCTTTGGGAGGGAAGCACGGCTGGCTGGAGGCTGTGGGCTGTTTGCGAGGCAGCTGCTCAAGATCACCCCCCAGCTCCAGCACAAGTTTTGGAAGAACAGACCATCTGATTTGGCTCCAAATTTGCAGAATGCAGCACAATCCATTCTTGGAGGGGTGAGATTGTCTCTGTGATGTCCTTGTTTGCTGTTCCGTCTAATATTGTCTGTCTGTCTTGTCTGTTTTATGTTTCTATGTTTCTCTGAAAGTGTGAGGGACATTCTTCTTGAATTGTTTCTTTTGTCTTGTTTTGTTTGGCTTATTTGTGGTGTTCTGCTCAGTAGCCGACTGGTTTGGAGTTGGCTGGGTTATTGTTTAAAGGAAACTGAGTAAATAACTGGGAGCTCATGGAGTTCTGTGGCAGGCTCCGGGGAAGTGAGTGATACTTTCTTTTGATGAGTTTCTCTCACTCCAGGAAAATAATTGTCCTGGCCAGGCAGTTTACGAAATTTATTCCCTTGGTATAAAATATGGAATGCATTGCTGTGAATATTGGTTGTTGGCAACCTTCAGTCTCGGAAGACTATGGTATCGTGCTCTGGATGGTGGTTCTGGCACAGCGTCTAGTGTGGCTGAAAAGGCCGATTCGGGATTGACAATCCCTTCCACACTGGGAGCAAGTGTAGTGTGTCCCTGGTCTGTCTCCCTGGCTATGGGCCTTCCTTCTTTGCCTCTTTGCCTCAGACTGTTGGCCAAGTGTCTCTTCAAACTGGGAAAGGCCATGCTGCACAGCCTGCCTCCAGGCGGGCCGCTCAGAGGCCAGGGTTTCCCACCTGTTGAGGTCCACTCCTAAGGCCTTCAGATCCCTCTTGCAGTTGTCCTTGTATCGCAGCTGTGGTCTACCTGTAGGGCGCTTTCCTTGCACGAGTTCTCCATAGAGGAGATCCTTTGGGATCCGGCCATCATCCATTCTCACGACATGACCAAGCCAACGCAGGCATCTCTGTTTCAGCAGTGCATACATGCTAGGGATTCCAGCTAGTTCCAGGACTGTGTTGTTAGGAACTTTGCCCTGCCAGGTGATGCCGAGAATACGTCGGAGGCAGCGCATGTGGAATGCGTTCAGTTTCCTCTCCTGTTGTGAGCAAAGAGTCCATGACTTGCTGCAGTACAGAAGTGTACTCAGGACGCAAGCTCTGTAGACCTGGATCTTGGTATGTTCCATCAGCTTCTTGTTGGACCAGACTCTCTTTGTGAGTCTGGAAAACATGGTAGCTGCTTTACCGATGCGTTTGTTTAGCTCGGTATCGAGAGAAAGAGTGTCGGAGATCGTTGAGCCAAGGTACACAAAGTCATGGACAACCTCCAGTTCATGCTCAGAGATTGTAATGCAGGGAGGTGAGTCCACATCCTGAACCATGACCTATGTTTTCTTCAGGCTGATCATCAGTCCAAAATCTTGGCAGGCCTTGCTAAAACGATCCATGAGCTGCTGGAGATCTTTGGCAGAGTAGGTAGTGATAGCTGCATCGTCAGCAAAGAGGAAGTCACACAGAAATTTCAGCTGAACTTTGGACTTTGCTCTCAGTCTGGAGAGGTTGAAGAGCTTTCCATCTGATCTGGTCCGGAGATAGATCCCTTCTGTTGCAGTTCCAAAGGCATGCTTCAGCAGGACAGCGAAGAAAATCCCAAACAAGGTTGGCGCAAGAACACAGCCCTGCTTCACTCCACTTCAGATGTCAAAGGGGTCTGATGTGGAGCCATCGAAGACAACAGTGCCCTTCATGTCCTTGTGGAAAGATCTGATGATGCTGAGGAGCCTGGGTGGACATCCAATCTTGGGGAGAATCTTGAAGAGGCCGTCCCTGCTGACCAGGTCAAAAGCCTTCGTGAGATCTATGAAGGCTATAAAGAGTGGCTGTCGTTGTTCCCTGCATTTCTCCTGCAGTTGTCTAAGGGAGAATACCATATCAGTGGTGGACCTGCTGGCTCAGAATCCGCACTGCGATTCTGGATAAACGCTCTCTGCAAGTACCTGGAGCCTCTTTAGTGCAACTCAGGCAAACAGCTTTCCTACTACGCTAAGGAGAGAGATGCCGCGGTAGTTTTTGCAGTCACCCCTGTTGCCTTTGTTCTTGTACAGCGTGATGATGTTTGCATCCCTCATGTCTTGAGGTACTCCACTTTCTCTCCAGCAGAGACAGAGGATTTCATGCAGCTCAGTGACGATCTCTTTGCAGCACTTTAGGACTTCAGCAGGGATGCTGTCTTTTCCTGGTGCCTTGCCAAAGGCAAGGGAGTCCAGGGCCACGTGAAGTTCTTCTAGGGTTGGTTCACTGTCAAGCTCCTCCAACACAGGTAGGCACTCAATGTTGTTCAGCGCTTCTTCGGTGACTACATTTTCTCTGGAATATAGCTCAGAGTAGTGCTGCACCCAGCGTTCCATCTGCTGCGCCCGATCCTGGATGACCTAGCCTGTGGCAGACTTCAGAGGGGCAATTTTCTTATGTGTTGGACCTAGGGCCTGCTTGATACCATCATACAACCCCTTGATGTTGCCGGTGTCAGCTGCTATCTGTATCTGGGAACAGAGCTGGAGCCAGTAGTCGTTAACACATCTCCTGGCAGCCTGCTGGACTTTGCTGTGAGCAGCTTGGAGGACCTGCAGGTTGCGCTCACTGGGACAGGCCTTGTATGCTGCTTGAGCTCTCCTCTTTTTCTCAATGACTGGTGTCAACTCCTCAGAGTGGGCTTCAAACCAGTCTGCCTTCTTGTTGGTCTTCTTGCCAAATATGGACAAGGCGGTGTTGTAAACGGTATTCTTGAAATGTTCCCTTCTGTTGGATGCGTTTGCATCGGCCGGGCCTGGAAGAGATTCCTCAAGTGCTCGTGCAAATTCCTCCACTTTCCTCTGATCCCGGATCTTGCTGGTATCAGTGCGAGGTCTTCCTTCCTTTTTCGTGTGATACAGTCGTTTTGCTTTCAGTTTCACTCTGCTGCACACCAGGGAGTGGTCAGTGTCGCAGGCAGCACCGTGATAACTGTGTGTGATCTTGATGCTGGGAAGGCTGGAGCGTCTGGAGAGAATCAGGTCGAGCTGGTGCCAGTGCTTTGATCTTGGGTGTCTCCAAGAGACTCTATGTTGGGGCTTTGTGTTGAAGACACAAACGTATTGCTGACACAGAGACCATGATGACAGCAAAACTCTAGCAGGCGTTGGCCATTCTCGTTCATCTTCCCAATGCAGAACTGACCTAAGCAAGTGGGCCACGAACTGTGATCAGCACCAACTCTAGCATTGAAATCGCCGAGAGCGAACAATAGCTCTTTTACAGGGATCTTCTTGATAGTGGTGGCCAGGTCATCGTAGAATTTGTCTTTGGCTTCTGCTGGAGACGACAGAGTCGGTGCATAAGCACTGATGAGTGTGTCAGGACCTGCTGATGGCTGGAGCAGCAGGGACAAAATTCTTTCACTTCCCACAGAAGGTGGGATGATGGATTCCAGCAGGGTATTTCTGACCGCAAAGCCAACTCCATGTTCCCTGGTTTCGTTTGGTGGTTTTCCCTGCCAGAAAAATGAGAAATTTCTCTCCTTGACAGATCCGGAATCTGGCAGCCTTGTCTCTTGAAGGGCAACAATGTCCATCTGCAGTCTGCTCAGCTTCATGTCGATGACAGCTGTTTTGCGTGCGTCGTCTATTTCTTGCAGGTTATCAGAGAAGCCAGGTGCCATTGTCCTTACATTCCAGGTGCCCAGTTTTAGGGCAGGAGTTTTCTGTTTTCTTTTGCATGGTGCAGAGTTGTCGATCCACTTGTCGGTTTTCACCCTAAACCCCATGCACCCCATGAGGTTAATGGACCATGGCAAGGCAACACCTTACTGGCTGGGGACTGCCCAGATTAAGGCGGGTGGTAGCTGCCCAATGAGATGCAATGATCTCTCCCACCATCGGAAGAAGCCCC
Source organism: Tiliqua scincoides (assembly GCF_035046505.1). Classification (NCBI taxonomy): domain Eukaryota; kingdom Metazoa; phylum Chordata; class Lepidosauria; order Squamata; family Scincidae; genus Tiliqua; species Tiliqua scincoides. The sequence continues at coordinate 107,048,995 of NC_089825.1, read as the reverse complement.
TGGCATCACGCTCTACGCCAATCGAGCAAAGACTTATAACTGGTAAACTGCTGCTTCCCGTGTTGTGCCGACGCTGTATGGTGAAGTTGGAGTGTCCTCTCCAGTGCGCGAAGCCTGGGTAAAGAAGGTATGGAGGATATGCTGTTACCCATGCAGCAAATCCCCCCTCTCCACGTCGCTGGAACGGTCCAATGGAAAGGCAGAAGCCAATACAGTTGGTTCCAGCGGCATTGCAGGAGTTGCCAGAACGTGACTGGGTTCAGCCATGAACTGCCTCAGGGACTCCGGCTCCTGATTTTGCCTTGAAGTTGACTCCTGAAGCCTTTTCCATAACTGGATATAGCCACAAGGCAGTGGAGGTTGGGATCAGAGTTTTCCTTCTCTCAGATGAGCTGCCTTCCCAGGCTACCAGTCCCATCTACCTGGTGGCTGTTTAGTCGCCTCTTACTGAGGGCCTGTTCTTATCCCTGGCCCCTGGGGGATGACGCAGGAGTGGAGGGGCAGAAAGGAAGATTGTGGAAGCAGGGATGGGGCTAATGGAGGGTTGCAGAGAGAGAGGGAGCAGGGATGGGACTAATGGACAATTGCAGAGAGAGAAGAAGCAGGGGTGGGGCTAATGGATGATTGCAGAGAGAGAGGGAGCAGGGGTGGAGCTAATGGAGGATTCCAGAGAGAGAGGGTGTAGGGATGGGGCTAATGGAGGATTGCAGAGAGAGAGGAAGCAGGGGTGGGGCTAATGGAGGATTGCAGAGAGAGGGAGCAGGGATGGGTCTAATGGACGATTGCAGAGAGAGAGGGAGCAGGGAGGGAGAGCTCCTTTTCTCTCTGCAATCATCCATTAGACCCATCCCTGCTCCCTCTCTCTGCAATCCTCCATTAGTCCCACCCCTGTGAATATTGAGCTCCCTGGAATGGTGGCTACATTTCCTTAGTTGTTTATAGAGGTCCTCTGAAAGATTTCTTTTGAAATCTTGGTTTAAATCAGTTTCTTTATACTGTTTGCTTTGTTTAGATGCTGGTATCTTTGCTCGCTTTTAAAATAAAGTTTGCAAGCAGGCAGTGTGTGGTATCTGTCATTGTGTCTGTTCTGGACATCAGGCCAACTGTTTAGCAGTCGTCCCAGAACTGTCTGCTCAGTGAAAGTGTCTGTTTCCTGGATTGAGCAGGCTGTCAGTGGCTGCTCTTTTGAGCTGTGAGTCAGACTCAGTGTTTTGATTTTTGGATTTGTAACAGTGCTGTGTACCTAGATGTACTGTTTGACTAAGGGTTATTAGAAAAATAAGATTTTTAGGCCTTTTACCTGTAGGTAAAACAATTTTTTTTTCCCTTCAGATATTTTTTTTCTTTTCTGAAAGGATGGGGCAGTCCACAAGCTGTGCTGCGGATGCTCCTCTTTCCCTGATATTGAGGGATTGGGGTGGGATACCTGGATCAGTAGTGTTGTCTAAAAAACGCATGACTACCTTGTCTACCACACTTTGGCCATCTTTTACCTCTTTGTTACCTGATGACCTGCAATGGCCTTTCTGTGGCACATTTTCTGTGGAAAGGATGAATGCGTTGAGAGGTATTTTACTGGATCAACGTCCTGGTGAAATGGACTACCTGTTTGTGTGGTATAATTTTAAGCCTAAGGATGGCCAGCAGGCCATTCAAGCTATGTGTCTTGGGAAAGACAGCTGTGGGGTGGGAAGTCCTCCTCCATACAACTCCAGTTCCACTTCCCAGGTGGAGGATGATGAATATCATCCAGCCTTGTATCCATATTGTTTACTGACTCCTAGGGGACCAGCTGGAGATGCTCCAGCTCCTCAGGTAGTTGAGAATGGGACTGGAGGAGTGGGGATGCAACCTCAATCACCACTGAGGGCCACAGCTCCTCATGCTCTATTGGCAAGCCCAACATTGAGGAGCCAGGTTCAGGGGCAAATTTCCCCTGGATCTCCTGGTTCTCCTTGGGAGCTACCCTCTACTAATATTTGTCAGGCTTTGAACTTGGAGACTCCATCACATACTTTTGTGAGACATAGTTGTGATCCTACTGTGCTTGAGAAAAGCCCCCTTGCTGAACAAGATTTGGCTGTGGCCAAATCTGTCAATAAGATGGCAAAAATTTACACAAGGGCACAACTTGAAGGGAGAGTGCCTGAGTCTGTGGAATGATCTTTTACTCCTTCCTGTACAACTAATTGGATTGATAGGGTTAAACCCCCAACATCCACTCCTGGAGTAGATTTCATAGCTCCTCTAAGAACATACCCTGTTCCTACTGCTGATGGTCGTGCATTGGTTTATACCCATACCCCTTTTTCCACATCAGATTTGCTGAACTAGCAGCAAACAATACCACATCTTAGAGATTGTTTATCAGAAGTTTAAAACTATATTTGCCACTCACTCTCCAGTGTGGGCTGATGTTATCCAATTGTTGGAATATTTGATGACTGAGGGTGAAAGGCAAAAGGTGAAAATCAAGGCTACTGAATATATAAGGAGAAAACCTGTTTCTGATGCTTGGGTTTTGACAGATTGGCCAGTTACTGACCCACAATGGGATCCAAATACAGATGCTGGGAAATTGGCACTGGCTAATTTTATGGAATCTGTTTTGGAAGGAATTAAAGCTGCAGGAGAAGTTACGCCAAATTGGAGTAAAATCACTGCTTGCACTCAGCGTTCTCATGAACATCCTTCTGACTTTTGTACCTGATTGACAAGTGAATTTAGAAAGCATGGGGCTTTAGAACCTGAATCTGATCAGAGACAGGAGGTGATGAAAACTGTTTACATGGCTCAATGTTCAGAAGATATTGCAAGAAGGTTTAGAGAACATCCTGATGGCATGCAAGGGAAAAATCTGGCTGAGATTGTAGGCATTGCCACCAGAGTATTTAATGCTAGGGGGGATCTTAAGGAAAAGCAGAAAAGGAAAGAAAAACAAACTGACTTGCAGGAACAAGTTTCTCTTCTAGCAGTAATGTTTGCTGCTGGTAGAGGGGAGAGTGTTCCAAAACAAACAGAGAACTGGAAAGGGTCGACGTAAAGGAAAACACATGAAACAGGGCGGTGGTAAAATGAATACCCCAGGGGGCAATCAATCTCTGTGTTATAAATGCCATTTGCCTGGACACTTTCGGTGTGAATGTCCTTTGATGTTCCGTGAGGGTCCCAGACAGCCCAGTCAAGGGGCTGTTGCTGGACAGTTCATGGAAACTACTGACTGAAGTCGCGCACCGCCCCCTTGGAGTCCAGAAGTGTTTGAGGCCGGATTTGCTCATCACACAGATCACATCACATCACTCTTTAAGTCCCTTTATGGGCTTCCTATCTGCTCCCAGATCTGGTACAAACTCCTTGACCTTACATTTAAAGCACTTTATTGCTTCCCCCTACCCTTACTCTCAGCCAGTGGCATTGTTAAGGAAGGCCCAGGGAACAACTGCCCTGGGCTTCATGCTGCTGGGGGGGGGGGCACCACTCTGCTAGGGGATGACAGTGTCCTGCTGCTCAAAGGAGGGATTTTAAAATCAGCCATGCCTGATTTAAAGCCCTGTTTAAAGAGCTGACCATCAGCTGTTTGTGGCAGATTGCAAAAGACAATAAGATAAGAGAAGCAGCAATAACAAGATGTGACTGATTTAAAGTCCCTGTTTAAAGGGTCTTATTAGCCCAATCAGCAACTGATAGTCGCAGATTGCAAAAGTCAATATGACGTGGCAGCAGCAAGCAGTGAGGCTTGAGTGACCCGGTGATTGGGATCAGTTCTGAGGCTGTAATGGACCTCACGATTGATGTTACACAAGACACCAGCAAACTGCTTCCTCTCAAATTACAACACACCACCCCAGGGGTTTGCTGGGGTTACTGAGTATTGCACAAGAATGACATCTTTGACTTGTCTTTTTTCCCCCTGCAAGTTTTTGCTGCTTTGAGGCTGCCCTGCAAAGGTGAGGTGCTTTAGATGATGCCCAAATGTGCTCTCATGGTCCTCTCACCGAAGAGCATTTGAATGTAAGTAGCAGCACAGCAGTGCTTTACTACTCCTGGTGCCATGGTGCACACTCCACAAAGGATCTGTTCATGGATCCTTCTGGTTGGAAAGGAACCTTAATGCTAAACACTCACTTTGGAACTAACAGAATTTCAAAAGCAATGCTGGGTGACTAAGAGATAGATTTGTCTCATCTGATTTGATTTATGTATTTACTTTTGAGTTTATTCATTTTTTAATAAATTATATTTATTTAATTTTTTTAACTTTTATTTTCTGTTCATTGTAAGCTACCTTAATAATAATAATAATAATAACTTTGACATTGCTCCGGCAGAGGAAAGTCATGATAAAAAAAAAAAAATCATTTAAATAAATAAATAAATAATGTGATCCTATGCCAGTCTTTCTGTTAAAACAAACAAAAAAAATGGGGAGGATGTGACATCATACCCAGAAGTGACATCAGTTCCGGGTATAATGTCAGTGGGGCATTATTTGGAACTTTGCTCTGGGCTTCAAAGGCCTGGGAGGGGGGGTGGGACTGGCCTTCAGCACTTAGGCTGAATCCTAACCCCCCACCTGAGCAACTTGGCATTACATCAGGAAACTTGGATTTGTACCAATACTTTTGCTGTTGCAGATCCAGGTAGACCCATCGAGGTGACTGGGGCATTACTTGGGATAAGGGGACATAAATCCAGTTAACCTGTGGATCTGTGTCCTCCAGTCTGATCACAGGAGATTCAAATTTCATTCAGCCAGGCAAGCCCTTAAGCTAGAAGAAGCACCACCAGTTCTTTGCTCTATCTGCAACCTACGCGTGTGTGTGAAAACTTTTTCCTTTAAAGAATCTTGTCATAATCCCCCACTAATTTTGTGTGATCCAGAGACTTATTTGTGATGATAGCACAGCTCATGCAGTGCCCTACAAATTCAGAGAGGGGAAACCTGAGCGGAAAAAAAAATCTAAACACATGGCATTTTTACTGTTTGCTTGCTATACTCAAAGAAAAACACCGCACTGTGGAACAACAAATCTGCAATTTTATTGAAATTCACTTTGCATGCTGGGGGTGTTTCTGCTGCCTGGCAATGCCATGACAGTTCCATGCTGAGGGAAGCTAGGATGCTGAGGTGCTATGATTATTCCATGTGTGGCTATGCCAAGCTTATGGTTAGGATGAAACTGACATGTAATTTAAGGCCCCTTTCAGCACAATCCTATCTTGCACTGGAACAGGCAGGCCAGGAAGCCTGTGTGGTATCCAATGCAAGACTGGGGCCAGAATCAACTCAGCCAGAGGCAAGAGGAAACCCTTCCCCTTATCCCCCGGGTAAGCCACCACAGCCCCAATGGGTCTCCTCAGACCAGCACCACCTCAGGAGGTGGCACAGGTCTGAGGAGAACGGAGTGACTTCAAGCTGCTCTGTGCTGCTCAGGAAGCGGGTTGGGATCTAGCATAACTGCTGGGTCCCAGCCCCACCTCCTGCTCCCCGCGTGCCCACTCCCTGGAATCCCCTCTGCCACCCCGGAACACCTCCGCATTGGCACAGAGGCTGGATGCAGCCTTTGTGGGCTGACATGCATCCCTGCACCAGCCCAGCCGACACACGAGGTGGCGCAAACATGCATCATGGCACGTTTGCGACCCTGCTGGGCTGGTGCAAGGAACATGCACAGGCCCAGGGCGCACTTAGGATTACACCCTTTGTTAATTAATAATGAGATGTCCAAAAGGTGTGCAGATGCACCACTGGTGCCCACCCTTTATGGTAACACTCAAATATTTCTGGGGGCATAGCTATCACAGGTTGTGTCCCCTAATAAGACATTAACAGATGACAGAAAACATTTCACATGAAGTCTTCCCCTGGGGAGCAATGTTAACTTCTCCTTCTGAGCAGATCTTTGCTGTTCAGCTCAGGCCTCAGGATAATTATGTAGCATTTGGGGAAAAAGATACAGCCCAGCAAGCCAACACTAGAGGCCAAGATAGAGAAGATCTCCACAGCCACCATGTACTTTCCCTTCGTGCTCAGGTAAGGTGGGATAAAGGACAACCAAACACTGCAAAACACCAACATGCTGAAGGTGATGAACTTGGCTTCATTGAAACTGTCTGGCAACTTCCTGGCTTGGAAAGCCACACTGAAACTGACCATAGCCAGGAATCCCAGGTAACCCAGAACACAATAAAACATGGTGATGGAGCCTTCATTGCACTCCACTACAATTTCTTCAGCCAGAGAGTCCATGTCCAAATGTGGGAATGGAGGAGCAGTGTGGAGCCATACAGCACAGATACTGGCTTGAATCAGGGAGCATCCAAGGACAATGGTGTTGGCCAGTCTCTTCCCCACCCATTTCCTCATCCTGGATCCTGGCTTGGTGGCCATGAAAGCCAGAACCACAGTGATGGTTTTGGCCAAGACACAAGAAACAGTCACTGAGAAGACAAGGCCAAAAGATGTTTGTCGTAAATAACAGCTCACTATCTGAGGTTGGCCAATGAATAGCAAGGAGCAGAGGAAGCAGAGCAATAAGGAGACAAGCAGGGAGTAGGTGAGATCTCGATTGTTGGCTTTGACAATGGGAGTGTCCTTGTTCTTGATGAACATTCTGAGCACCAAAACTGTGATCAGAGAAAAACACAAAGCAAGTATAGTTAATATAATTCCCAGCAGCTCTTCAAAAGAGAGGAAATGGAGGTTCTTGGGGAAGCACTGATTTTGATTCTTGTTTGGAAACTGACCTTTGGGACATTTGAGGCAGTCATTCATGTCTGAAACAATAGAATAATTGCAAATTCAGTATTATCATTCATGCCATCATTGCCTTTATATCATCCTCCATCATCAGAAGTGAATGTATTCGTCTCCAATGTGCTGTGTTAGTCATTTAACTCGAGTCCCTTTGAAATGTTGCTTTACTCAAAGCATTCAAAACTGATGGACAACCTTTCGTGGCCTCTTTGTACAGCATGAACAAGTAATATGGTGCTATTGTATTATCTACAAGGTTGGGAAATTTGCTTCTCAGTTGAAAAGATTCCATGATGCCTGTTAAGTATGCTATGGCTGATTGGATGATGAATAAAGACACAGTGTTCAAACAATACCAGCCATGTGGTGCTTAGTGTGGTGTTTTACTGGCTTATAAACGTAGTATTCATTTAGAGCTGCAGAATAGCATTTCACGTAGAGGAAAGTCCAAACCAGTTTGTTATGGGTGGAAGAACATCTTCTTGGCATGAGACATGTAGTTAGTGGAAAAGAACATGACAGGACAGGTAAGGCCTGCCTGTCCATGTGACCAACTGAAGAGGTCACCCCAGACAGCAGATTGGCAAGGGAATTTATTCTCCCTCTTGCCTCTGCTGTAACTCCTCTCCTCCTCCTTCTCTCTGCATTAGAAAAGGAAGAAGGGACAGAGTGGAAGGGACAGAGTGGAAGACTGGCGGAGAAAATAATCCTCTCCCCTCCACACTTCCTCTACTGGTCTGGACCATTTTTCCTTTTCCAATCCAGCAAGAAGAGTCCTCCACATCATCATTTATTGGGAAGCATAACTGAACATGCCACCTTGTGATAGCTGCTGCAGAGTGGGCTGAACTAGCAAGGAGACCTGGCCAAGATCTGGCAAAACAAGGAGTATCTCAGCATGCCTGAGGCACTTCAAGACCTAAGTCAGGGCGGAAGACAGGGCAACATGGCAGGGAAGAGATTTCAGCTAGGAGAAGGAAGAAGTTAAAGAGGGAAGGGGGAAGGAGGAAGAAATGGGGCTGCTCTGCTGGTGGGCAGGTATTATGTGGCTCCATGTGCTGCCGTCAGGCCATTTGCAATAGCCTTAAAGTGCATTCCACGATTGGAATGCTAGTTGAACCCCCCATGGCCTCATCCCAAGGAGGCAATGTGGTATCAAAGGGTTAGAATTGGAAATTTCTATGGCTTGGCAGAATTTGCCTAGGGGGAGGAGTGATGAATATGACCCGCTCTGGTGTTTCTATTCTGTCTTAAATCAGCTTTATCAAATACATGTGGTTCAATTTAAAAGTCATTATGGGCCTCAGGTTCTCCTTAGGGGCGGTGGCGGCGGCGAGAATCTGACAATAAAATAATCCAGACTCATTGAGTTCAAGCATTCAGTTAGTCACCTTTTTTGAACGATCAATAGAGTCTGCTGATTACTTTCTCTGTTTGGAAGTGTGAAAGTGGAGAAAAGGGGAAACCAGCAGAAGACATTCAGTGTCTGATTCATGATCCTGCACTTCATGTCTCTTACCCGTCTGGTATGAAACCTTCCCTTCAGGACACGGATGACAATCATAGCAACAAAATGGCTTCCCTTCCTTCTTTTTTCTCCTGTGACCCGGATGGCAGTGGTCATTACATACAGCAAGGGGCACTACCTATAGATAAAAAAGGAGAATCATCCTCGTTTTGCTTCTTTATCTAATAAACAATGTTCTGACCTCATCAAAGATGAAACTCGCTTCTCTTCCATGGTGGATCATGAATGAATGGGAGCATTCACAAATGAATGAATGTTGAAGGCCCAGCACTGGACAGTTCCACTTCAGCTTGACTTTCAAAGGGCTGGTTTGAAGTGAGAAAGACCTAATCTCAGAATGCAGCCTTCTGATCTTTGTTAGAATGTCCAGGGCAACCACAGAAGCAGCACAAGAAACTCTTTGGGGTTCCTCATTGGGGGGGCTCAGCAGAATCACCCCATCCTATGGGCCATTTACAAAGTGGATTTATCAACCCACTGCCATAAATGACAATACGATGGTGCAAACAGGATGATCAGATAAAATGGAGGACATGGTGCCTATACCTTTAACCATTCTATAGAAATGGGAAATTTGGCAGCTATTTAAACCACTCCATATTGAGCTGCACCTGCTAAAATTCCTTCTTGTATACAATGGTTAAAGGTATAAGTACTCTGACTTCCATTTTAACTGGGCACCCCGGGTGCAAACATTGCACCACAGTTGAGTGTGATGGAGCCACTGGCAAAAGTAGTCAGAGGCTCTGTGTATGCACCAGACTTTCCCAGATGCTCTGCCATCCCAGGTAAGGTGATGGAGGAGGCAGTTCTAGGGAGGCTGGTGCAGGGAGAGGGAAGGGCATTGGGCAAAGAGCAGGCTGGAGTGGGTGGGTCTTGATAGCAGAAGCGTGTGGATTCTATGCCTGATTTTCCAACCTGCTTCACTCTCTCTTCTCTTCAGACTTATACCAGCTACATAATTGGCAAAGGTCTGAGGAGAAGCAATCAAGAAGCAATCAAGCAGCCTAACAGGAGGTAGCTGAAAAGGTTTTTTTGCTTGCCTTTCACTGGCCATCTGATTTCCTTCTCCCCGCCACCACAGCACACTCGGGCAATGCAGATAAATGGCATTAGATGTTATGGGATAAGACTAGGCTCTAACTTCTGCAGTTAACTTGAAAATTAACTTTCAAACTGCTTGCATCAAAGATGTGACATGAAGAAACATGACTTTTCCCCTGAGCAGAAGGTGATATTCAGAGACTGGTTTTTCTAAGGACAAAAACTCCGCAAAAATTGTCTGTGTGACTAAGGGTGCAATCCTAATCTTGTGTAGGCTGGCACAAGTCCCTTGCACCAGCCTAGGAAGGTCTCAAATGTGCTGCAAAGCATATCTACGCCTCCTCAGGAGCAAGTTGCACCAGCGCACAGAGGTGGGCGGGAGCACAGAGGTTGCATCCAGCCTCCATGGCAGATTGCAGAGTGAGCCTTGCATTGGCTGAGCTCGGCTGACGCAAGTCTCTGGGGTGGGTGGGGAGGAGGCAGGAGGGAGGAGTTCCGGGGCAGGGAGAGGGTGAGCAGAGCTAGTCCCAGGGGCAGATGGGGAGTGGGAGGTGGGGCTGGGATCCAGCTGTTATGCTGGATCCCAACCCCCGTTCCAGAGCAGCAAAGAGTGGCTTCAAGCTGCTCTGCTCTCCTCGGAATTGTGCCATCTCAGGAGGTGACACAAGTTCGAGTAGACACATAGGGGCTGCAGTGGCTTACCTTGGGGTAAGGGGAAGAGTTTCCCCTTGTCTACGGCTGAGCCTCCTGGCCTGCCTGTTCCAGCAAGATAGAATTCTGCTGAAAAATGTCTCTATATCATGAACAACAACAGCAAATGGGCAACCCAACCATAAGCTTTCCTAGCACCCAAAATGACAACTGCTGTATCCTATGGGGCAGGAAAGCAGCACCAGGTCTCCTCAGGGTAAGGGAACAAATGTTCCTTTACCCCGTGTAATACCTAGGCGGCTCCAATGGGTCTCCTCAGATCAACACCAGCTACTGAGCTGGTGCAGAACCAAGGAGACCCGTGTCAGGCTTCCCAGCCCGGGAACGCAGTCAGGATACAGTGGCAGAGCCTGCTGCTGTCTCCGCTCCCCTCTCAGTCCTGCTCCTTTCTTCCCCCCACTTCTTTCCCCCCACTTTCCCCCTGCCAAATTCTTACTGTACTTACCGCCAGGAGCTTGTGATGGCCATCTTCTGGCACTGAGGCCCAGCACCGATTGATGCTGGGCTCAGCATCGGTGACGCGTCAGTACCATTGATGCAAAAGTGCCTTATGACACTTTTTGCAACAGCCAGGTGAGTGGCACTGGTGGAGCGCCTGCACCGCAGCCCATAAATTCGGTCCCTTAGAAAAATGTAGAAGTAGGCCTGGAATGAGAGGTTCAGGATTCTATTGCAGGTCCAGGTACTGGAACATTTCCCATTTATTCAGCTCTTACCTGATTGAACATGCTGTGCCATGTGATGGCCTCTTCATTAATGGTGAACTCTTTGCCGGGGAAAGCCAGTGGGTCCATCATTCCTACTTTCACTCTTAAGAAGGACTGGTTGGGGAAAGTCACCCAGTTGATCAGATCAAATCCACTTGCTAACTGACCTTCCTCATCAAAAGACACCAGGTCTCCAGCACTGTTGTTGAAAGAGATGCTCTTCAGGAAAGGGTGAAGCTGCATTAAAAAAAAAAAAAGATATAGGAATATATTACAAACTGAGACTTTTGTAAGGGTATAAAGTTGCTTTGTTTGTTTTTTTATTTCTTCACTTCTGTTTGCTTCAGTGCCTTGGAGTATTTGGTTTTCTTGTCAAAGAGAAAAAGCACACTGGTTGTATCTAGACACTTCTGCCTGAATGCTTGCACAAGCCAGACTCAGCCATGCCAGCAAAGACTTAACCTTTTGTGAGTATCCAATTGCTCACTTGCAACAAGCTTGTGGAAATCAGCACCAGTCACTGTTGCATCTGTATCCAGAGGTGCTTATCTTTGGAGAAGGAGCAGAATGCAATGGTAGTGAACACTTCCAAGACCCCGTGGCATCATTTGCTGGTGGAGATGGGGGTCTACTAATTCCCAAATCTGGGCAGCTCCATGTAAGGCTGCCAGCACTGGGAACGGGGTTAGGATATGGCAGATCTTGCCCCCTTCCCAGGCCTGCCCCACCCCTATTCTGCCCTCCCCCCACCTAGAAGCACCCCATCCCCATCTCTGTTCCACCTTTCCACCACATTCCCCCTTTCCCTGTGCTGCTCAATGGACTACTCACCTCTGCTAGTGGGCTTTTCTGTTGATACAGCACCAGCAGGCCGGCACCAGCTTTCCCTTTATTTAATGTCCATTAGAAAGAGGACTGTCAGAGGTCCATTTTCTGAGCAGAAATTATGGGCATAGCATTTACCATTCTTGGACTAGAACTACTAGTCCCCTGCCATCACCTTCCCTACCCCCCAAATATGAACACTTTGCTTTAAGTGATGAAGCTTGAGAAACAGCTGTCCAGTTGATTGCTCTCAAGAGTCACACACTTTGTGAACATTTGAATAAGTGTTCAAAAAAGTTAATGTCACTTTGTCCATCTCTGAATCCAGTGGAACAGTTTTGGTTCTGTATGCTTTATATGCCACCATGGAGAAAGGAACTTGCAAAACCTTACCTGAGAACTTTGAAGATTTGGAGGAAACAATCTACATTTGTTTTCAATTGCGCCGTGGTTGGGCCTGAAGGGACACATCTTTTGCAATGCATGTGCTACAGCATGAACAGCATTGTAGATGCTGTAGCTTTGGCCTGTCATGCTCATTTCAAAAACAGTTCCTGGGAGGTCCTTCAACTTTTCTTGACCCGTGCAAGTATTACCGTTCTCTTTGTCCTCATCAGAATTGGAAAATAAGCAACCAAAACTCTGTTCCCAAAAGATCTTGATGAAATCATCTCCTTTTTGTGAGTCAGGATGTAGAAATTGAAGGAATTCTGGAAACCCCATCACTTCCTCAGAGTGAATTGCAAAAGACAAGGCACCATGGAAGAATCCTACATCTAATGTCCTGTGAATTGTCATTGTTGAAAAATCCCACTGGACAGTCATAATCCACAGCTTCCCTGTAGAAGTCTCTGTATTACCTTCTAGCACCATGTGAAGAAAGATAATCCATTTCAAACATGTTGTGGTCTTAACCTCTGCATTTAACACATAGATGCTGACTTCTGAATTGATTAGTGAAATGATCTCATCCATAAGTAAGTTGTGTCCTTCCTTAACCCTTCCTATTTGAGATGATATTGTAACCGCTGTACTTATGGATACTGTGACTATTTTTTTACTGAAGGCTGTGCAGATGCCATGTTTAGAAAGCATTTTCATCATGGTCTGCACAAATCTTTCACCATCGACATCATCCGAAGCAATGATCCCTACCCAAGTCCACTGAAAATGCTGAAGTAGACAGACAATTCCTCTGTATTGATGCCCTTCATTGGGGACCATTCGGTAAAAGGACGGAAATTTCATTTTGGTATTCATCACTGGAGCAATCTAAGGAAATAATGTTAATTTTTCAGATGGGGAGGAGAACTGAGACTCAGCAGTAGTGAATCTGGTCAAATATCTACTGAGATGAAGCCCAATTCTGAATTTAAAAAACATACTTCTTTCACTGAATGCATTTAATAGCACATGGTGTGAATAGTTTTATTATTATTTTTAAGCCCCACCTTTCGAAACCTAATGGGAAGCTTCCTGCTATCTTTCTTACTGTGTCCCTATAGCGTGTAGGGACATGCCCCTGCTTGTCACATACCTGTTCTAGCCTCTGTAAAAGCAAGAAACATGCATGCTTGCTAATGGAACAAAAGGTACATGGGGTGCTGAGGGCTGTGGAGAGTCACAGATAACTGAATCTGCAGATACAGGATCCAGGGAGACGTCTGTACCCACAAAAGAGTCAAATGGCTTTGCTAAGATTATTTCATTCATTTTATATGAATTTGAAATCATCATCATTTCTTATGAATATTTGAGATGAATAATTTTATCAACATTAGCTAAGGTGGCATTTCTATACAACTTCTTCTGGGCATGTCCAATTGAACACAATTCAATGAATGTCACTTTTAATAGGATAAATACCCACACAGCTGAAAAATCACCTTGACCTATATGCTCATTGTACCTGTGGAATCTTGAAGATGCCTAACTGGGTAGCCATGTGATGAGAGATTTCAGAATCAAGTCCTCCAATGACAGCTATCAGATGCTTCTCCTTCTCACACTTGAAGTTGGGGGCAATCCTTTTATCAGTGGAAATAAGTTTCATGGTGTTCTGATGAGTCATCCTTGCATTTAAGTAACTGTCATAGATGTGGAAGCCCAGGCTGACATTTGGTAGGATTTTTGGGTTCTCACTGATCTCCTTTACAGCAAACACTAAGGACAGGACATGCTGGTAGTTCTTTGGTGTTGAACTGGAGGGAGGTTTAAAATAGAGTCTGTGTGAAGCAGATATTGCTATGGCAGCAGCATACACACCCCCATGAATTACGCAAGGCAAGATTGTTTATTGGGTTAAATGGGCCACATTTATTAATTAATAGCATATAATAATCAACATGCCACAGGCTCATCTAAAAGAGATGTTTATCCCCTTTAGTGCAGACACCTGCACTGTAAGAGACAAAAGCCCTGCTATTTCTCCCCTGGACATTTTTATTTAATTATTTTCTAGATTTTCATACCACCCTTTTTCCTAGGAGCTCAGGGTGATGTGCATAGTCCCTCCTTTCCTTTTATCCTCACAGCAACCCTGTAAGGCTTGGGGCTAAGAGATGGTATAAGCTTCATGGCTGAGTCAGGATTTGAACACGGCTTTTCCAGGTCTAAGTCCAACTCCTGAACCACTACAACAACATGGCTCAAACCTGAGGTTGCCTCTAGGCAACCCCAGCCTTTCCACATCAACCTATGAAAGGAGAGACCCAGCAGCCAATTGCTCTGCCTATTCCAAACTTAACAGCATTTGAGATGGACTTCCAAGTCCAGTTGGGCCACCAGCTTGCATTCCGGAGTCAGACAGCCTCTTGAAATGATTAAAATTTAATTTTGTAAAGCTTCAATCCCATATAAGATGAGAGAGGGGGGAAAGGGCTACTGCAGCCGGAGGCAACATATCTGCGAAGGGGTGCCCACCTCTGGGACATTCCCCTCAGTGTTCCAATCTCTGCAGTCCTACTTACTTCCACTGCTCCTCCTTCTTCTACTCTCTGAATTGGAAAAGGAAGATGGGGTGAAAAAGAAGAGGAAGTGTGGAGGGGAGGATATGAACTGCAATGTTAGGGAGAGGTAAAATAATTTCCTTACATCACTTCATCTATTAGCTTTGTTTTGGGGTGTTCGTTGAAAGAAAGTTCATCAAATAGGCAGCCAAACTGCGAAACAATCACTCCGATGATGAGATCTCCACTCTGATGATACATGTATGGGAACTGGGAAGGATCCGTGATGGTACACATGACAGGCTGCGCCTTGCATTCCGCTGGAGGGAATTGCAGGCCCACAATGAGCATCTGCCCAAACAGAAGGGTCCCTTTCATCTTGGCCAAGTCTGATTCAGAACGTTCAGTGTCTGAACAGTGCAGGATATTGTGGATATTTTATGTCCGCTTTCCGACTTGTGTGATTTGATGTGGCTTGACTCACAGTAATTGAAGTTAATTACAGCTTTCAAAATCACTGCTCCTGACTATAGTGCTTGGTGTGATAATTTCTTTTCCCATTATACGAGCAGAAGAAAATATTTGTTGGATCTCATTGTGACTTGGTGAGGTATGGGGTCAATGGGACCCAGAGAGACAGAGAGAAATGACAGCCAAACAGAATACCTCTGGGATGGAAACAGAGGGGTCTGTTGATGTATCTGAGAGAGAAGCTCCTTTACACTGACTTGCACTACACTGCTTGCTGATCTCCGCCCACCCATCCCCTTGTACACACTCACAATGAGGAAAAAATTAGATTGCTGTAAACTGTCCTCTGTGGGGCTGGTCTTGGTCAATGCTCAGAAGATGCAGCTAATATAGAACAATGCTGCCTCCATCTTTATTTGACTCAAGTGCCTTACTTGAGATTACTGGCTATGTATACCCAATGATTAGACTACCCAAACCTATTCTTGCTCCTCACTCCATTGATGCAGCCACACCAAAAATGGTGCACTGTATCCAGCAAGGGGAGGCAGTTTGGGAGGCTTCAGCAGGGAAAGGGGATTTTAATCCTTGCATAAGCGTCCTGCTCCACAGTGGATCCCCTTTCTTTAGTGCAGGTTCAAGAGAGAATGGCGGAATCAAAGCTACAGGGATACGATCTGGTGTGAGCCATCACCACCTAATCCACCTCCTCTGGCAGCCTCTGCTCTCTCCCCACTCCCCTCCCAACCCATTCTTCCCCCTGCCTGCATTCCACCCCAGCTCCACCCCTTCTCACCTCTCCTGCTGGTTTACCTGCTTTATGGCTCATGTTCCACTGGTGGCTCCAGTCCATAGGTTTGGGCTATCAAAGGAGGAGAAAGGAAGAGAGAGGAGGAGGATGGAGAATTTCCTTAGAAGGGGAAGGGGCAGAGCAAAGTGGGTGAAAGTCTGCAGAAGAAGGGAGATCAGATGACTTTCCAGAAGAACCTAGGAGAGGGAAGTACCTGCCTATCTGTACCAGGTGCCCCTTCAATTGAAATCAATATGTTGCATCCAAGCTAGTCATAACTAAGAATCAGCCAAATTGACTAGACAAGTGACATTCCAATTCTAATCCCCCCCTGCGACTTCCAGAACTACTCACAGCAGACTCGTGAGTTACACTTAGGAGGAAAATGACAGAGGCACATAAGAACATAAAATCATCTGAAGAACCCTGCTGGATCAGGCCAAAGTTCCATCTAGTCCAGCTTCCTGTATCTCACAGTGGTCCACCAAATGCCTCAGGGAGACCTGCATCACAAAAATGCACCCAAACAACAAGAGACCTACATCCTGGTGTCCTCCCATGAATTGGACATTCTGAGATAGCCTACTTCTAAAATTGGGAGGCTGTACATACACATCATGGCTTGTAACTCCTGATGGACCTTTCTTCCAGAAATTTGTCCAATCCCCTTTTAAAGGCATCCAGGCCAGATGCCATGACCACATCCTGTGACAAGGAGTTCCACAGACTAATTACATGCTGGGTAAAGAAATATTTCCTTTTGTTTGTCCTAATTCTCCCAAAACTCAGTTTTAGTGGATGTCCCCTGGTTCTGGTGTTGTGTGAGAGGGAAAAGAACAGCCCTCTATCCACTCTATCCATCCCTTGCATAGTTTTGTGTGTCTCAATGTTGTCCCGCCCCCCCCCCATGTGCACCACCAATTTGATTGCACACAAGACAAGGAATGAGATGGGATTTTGTGGATTGATAGCAAGAATGTATGAAGGACCAAGATATACCAGCCTGTCTCCTGTTTCATGTGCATAGCAGTGGTCACCTATGAGTCTCCTCACACCTACACCAGCTATGAAGCTGGCATAAGTCTGATAAGGGGAAGCGGATGGGGCAGATTGGAAAATGGGGGATAGGATCCAGTGCACACTTTTGACACTGAGATTCAACTTTCCAGCCCATTTTTCAATTCTTCCCCTCTTCTTCTTCAGATTCCTTGATGGATTGGTTAACAGAAATTGTTCAATAGAGGCCTTTGCCCAATGGTTCCTAAACTTTTTTGACTGATGGCTCCCTTGTCCTACCAGGTCATTAGCCATGGCCCCCTAGAAGAGCTACAATGCTATACATTGTATAGGACTATGGATTTTTTTGCAAGGATTCTATAACTCCCCTGGCTGGTTTCCATAGCTTCCTGGGAGATCCTACATCATTTGTCCAGTAGACATTCTGAAGTCAGCTGGTTACTTTCAAGTGCTGGGTAAGGATGTTTTAACTTCACACCTGATTTGTTGAGGCAGGGGGGTACAGTATGAGGGCTTTTGTGCCTATCCCTGGCTGTTGAATGTGTGGTGAATTTTTTTTCTTAGCGACTTGGCAGGTATAGTGCAGGATGGGGAACAGGAATATGGAATTGGTGTGCACCCTGAGGTAAACAAGAGTTAGATGGTGGAACCAGAGATTTCCTGCTCAGGAATGCTAGCTTGTGAACCCACCAGCTTGGATTGCAAAGTCAACTTCAAAGGCTGTCTAGCTTGGGGTACAAGGCAGGGCCATGTCAGGAGGTACAATTTTATCAGAAGGTACAATGTTTCTTTTGGGCCCCTTCTCAGTACAAATTTTCTTTTTGGTTCCTTCCCTTCTCCATTGGATCATAATTTCATACGACCATTGGATCATAAGTTCTGCAAATTATGATATATAAAACTATGTAGGCTTACAGAAAATGTGAATGCTGGTCTTCACACAATATATGCAGACTTTTCTGAGATCCTAAGAAATTTCCAGCTCCTGTCCTTTTGGCATCCAGGCCCCCTTTATGACGCCAGACCCAGGTATGATGTTCCCCTAGCAACCCTCTTTCATGGGCCTGGGTGAGATAGGAAAATGTAAATCCCAGGACATTTTGGGGGGGGCCCTCCTTTGGCTCCTGGGCCCTCATTTTGTCCATGAACTTGTGTCCATGAACCTGGGCCCTATACTGCTCTGGGCCAGGGTATTTCAGATATCGCCCACTTCTGTACAATCCGGCTCGACAGAGAAGGCCTTTTTACAAGTGCTGCCGCCTAAGGAGGTACATGGGGCGGCGGCAAGAAATAGGGCCTTCTCAGTAGTGGCACCAATGTTATGGAACTCCCTTCCCCTTGATTTGAGAATGGCTCCCTCTCTTGAGACTTTTCGGCGAGGCCTGAAGACCTTTTTGTTTAAACAAGCCTTCTGAGTTCATGGCCTTTTTAAACATCTTTTCTATATCTTTTAGTATTTTTACAGGCCTGATTCCTCTATGATTTGCTGCATTTTGCTCTTTTTATCTGACTTTTTATCTGACTACTGTTTTTATGGGTATCCGTTAATGTGTTTTAATATGTTTTTATTTGCGGTTAAATTATGTTTTTAATCTGTTTTTAATATGTTGTAAGCCGCCCTGAGTCCCTTTTGGGGAGAAGGGTGGAATATAAATAAAGTTGTTTATTATTATTATTATTATTATTATTATTATTATTATTATTATTATTATTATTATTATTATTATTATTATTATTATTTATCCCCTGCTCCCCTTCTAATGAGCAAACTCAAAGCTGCAGTTCATTAGCTAACGATGAGGTTGAGGCAGCTGAATTGCACTAGGTACCAGCTTACATGGTGCAATTCAATTGCCTCAACCTCACTGTCAGCTGATGATCTGTAGCTCTGAGTCCAGGTGGCAACACTCAAGGGAGAATAGCAAATAGCATATGGTTTCCTCTAAGGCAGTGCTTCCCAAACTTTTTAGCCCCGGGTCCCACTTTTTTAAATGGCACTCTATCAGGACACACCTCAGTTTACCAGACTTTAAAAAAAAGGAGATCTAGAAAGAAATATTTTACTTATGCATATATTCATGATAATAACAGGAAAAAAGACCCTCACACATGTATCTCCCTATATTTACACATGCTTGCAAACTGCAGAAGCAGAACTCTTTGCAGAGTGAGTAACAGCTACAGTATCTGATTGTTGAATAGCCTCAGGGATTGAGGCAATTAGTTATCTGATCTTTCCATTACCCTTTTGCGACCCAACAAAAATCAGGTTGTGACCCACCAGTGAGTCCTGACCCAGAGTTTGGGAACCACTGCTCTAAGGAATCAATGTGGGGGATCACTGTGGGCTGTGGATTCCAATGATTTGGATTCAATAAATGTGCCCAAGTTTAAAATCTAACATGCACCTTGTGTGCATATGGTGTTCCCTTGGGGAAAACCTTTTCCCAAACAGAACTGTATTTGTTATTTATTTGCATAACTTATGAGCCACAATAGGATCTTCCCATTAACAGATTCACACAAAAATAAATATCAAGTTTCTCACTTCTAGCAACACATATAAGATTATAAGATAAGGAAATGTTCATGGATTGCAATAGTAATCTTCAGAACAGTCCTGCATTTAGTTGTTTGTACCAAATCCCATCTTGGAATGCTGGGTACCTGTCTCTGAGCTGGCTTGGGATTCATTAGCTTTTAGTTTTATTTTTACAATAAAGACTTCAAGTTAAACTATCAAGATGTGTCTCTTGGCATATTAACTTGCTAAACCAGCCACATTTTTAAAGAAAAAAAATGAGACCTGAGCTAGGTACAATTTAAATTTTTAAAAAGTTTGAAAACCTTCAAGTTAGAGTATTTGATCCACAATACACTTGGACTGACCTTGGAAAAATGCTTACAACCAGGATATAAGACAGCAATTACAATCATTGCTATTCACTATCAAAACTGGGGGAAGTCTGACAAAACAGAATTGATCATGGGCACAATCCTAACCAGGTCTACTCAGAAGTAAGTCCTATTTTGTTCAATGGAACATACTCTCAGGAAAGTGTGGTTAGGATTGCAGCCTGTCTCACGTCCAGATAACACAAGAGCAAGTATATGAAAGAAATTCTTATTGATTTCTCTTTATTAGCTGATCCTTGCAGTTCAGCTCAGGCTTCCAGAGAATTATGTAGCATTTGGGGGAAAAGATACAGCCCAGCAAGACAGCACTAGAGGCCAAGATGGAGAAGATCTCCACAGCTACCATGTATTTTCCTTTGGTGCTCAGGTAAGGTGGAATAAAAGACAACCACACACTGCAAAACACCAACATGCTGAAAGTGATGAACTTGGCTTCATTGAAACTGTCTGGCAACTTCCTAGCTTGGAATGCAACCATGAAACTGACAGTAGCCAGAAATCCCAGGTAGCCCAGAACACAGTAAAACATGGTGATGGAGCCTTCATTGCACTCCACTACAATTTCTTCAGCCAGAGAGTCCACGTCCAAATGTGGGAATGGAGGAGCAGTGCAGAGCCACACAGCACAGATACTGGCTTGAATCAGGGAGCAACCCAGGATGATGGAGATTGCCAGCATTTTCCCCACCCATTTCCTCATCCTGGATCCTGGCTTGGTGGCCATGAAAGCCAGAACAACAGTGACGGTTTTGGCCAAGATGCAAGAAACAGCCACTGAGAAGACCAGATCAAAAGATGTTTGTTGTAAATAACAGGTCACTGCATGAGGCTGGCCAATGAATAGCAAGGAGCACAGAAAGCACAGCATTAGAGAGACAAGCAGAGAGTATGTGAGATCTTGATTGTTGGCTTTGACAATGGGAGTGTCCTGGTTCTTGATGAAAATCCTGAACACAAAACCTGTGATCAGAGAAGAAGAGAAAGCCAAGGCACTTATTATCATTCCCAGATTATCTGGAAAAGACAGAAAATTGAGTTCTTTGGGCAGGCACTGATATTGATTTCTGTTTGGAAATTGACCTTCTGGACATTTGAGACAGTCATCCATGTCTGAAATAATAGAACAAATGAAATTTCAATATAACAGTCATGACATCATTTCTTTGTGTCATCCTGCATTGAATGAAGTGGTAGTCCCCATCTCTCATTCCTAGTATTGGTTGTACAATGCACCTTGCTCTGAAATGTTGGTTTTCTCAAACCACTCAAATCTGAATCATTGAACAACCTCCAGTAGCTATTGTAGTAAATATAGAAGCACAGGCACTGAGCTTTAAGATGTCTTTGCATTTTTGGCAAACCTGGCAGGCACACCTGCGACTGCGCATACGCTTTGTTGATATGTTGAGTGTTGAAAAGCCAGTGCTCGGGAAAAGGTTATAGAAAGAGCTAGCCTTGAAAATGTTATGAAGATATCTTATCTATGGAATGTGTTTGCAGTTAAGCTTTAGAGCCGGCTGGTTACAGCCAGTATGAATCAGCATCCTTTTGTAAAATTCCCTATTACGTAGCCTTATATCATGTGTTTTGAGACTTAATAAAAAGCTGGGTCAGGAGCTGGGAGACACTTCACTTCACTTCACTTCTCCCTTGATTTCATTCCTGCTCCTGCTTCCAGCACTTTTAACCTCTCTGAAACTTGTGTCTGTTGTCTAATTCTTGCCATGGCTTCTCTGCCACACCAAAGCAGCATCTTAAGCTGCTCCTTAAGTAGCACCAAAATGCTACAAGCTAGCTTACTAAACTGGAATACAAGATAAAGACAATGATGTGCAATCGCTAGTCATCGCCCTTTGCCCTGCCCTGGCAATGGAGCATGCTGGGGCAAGACCTTTGGGGGACATCCATTGCTGAATTGCCTGGCCAGGGGGTAGGGTGAGTGTGGTTTCAATGCACATGCTCACCCAGTTGGAAACCAACTGGTGATCTCCTGCCCGTCCGACCATCATTCAGTCTGAGATTAGCTGATTGCTTGTTTAGGGCTGGATAGGAATTTTTTACTGCCAGCTTGATTGGCACTTCACCTACCCCAGACTGTTGCGAACATTGGTGGGCTTTTTGGTCTTTGGTTCTCCTTCCATTTTGATCACTTTAGAGGCAGGCAGATCACTTTAATCTCCAGCAGCCCATGCAAGCAACTGTTACCTTGCACATGCTAGGAAGCTAAGCAGGGTCAGGCCTTGGTTAGTACTTAGATGGGAGACTGCTTGGGAATACCGGGTGCTGTAGGCTTATACCATAGTCTTTTGAGACTGAAGGTTGCCAACCATGCAGAGGCAGGCAATGTGTGGGTTGGGAAGGAAGACATGAGTATTTTGTGTACATCCTGAGGAAGCATGGTCATGGGCTGCTCATATGTTGCTTGCTCAGCTTGGTGAGGTTGTTTGGCTGCAAAGTCTATTTTAAGGCATGGTCTAGGTGAGCATGGTCACACTGCCTCAGTCCTACCAGGTTGGCCATGATAGGCTTAGTCAGTCTCTGGTGGTACACTTGTTGATCATCCAGATCCCCTGATGGAGGCAGATGGCTACAGCCATTTCCCGCATTTAGGACCCACACAACTGGGGGGCTTTGCTAGTTAGTTGCCTTGCTGCAGTTTATTATATGTTTTCAATAAAGTAGCCGTTCAATCCCAAAAGCCTCTGTCTTGCATGCTTATTTGGGACATGTGCAGGTAAAGAGAAATTTAGGACACAACCCAAAGCAGCCCTTAAGCCCGCGCAAGTCCTTTGCACTGGCCTCTGGGTGTCGCAAACTTGTTGTAAAGCACGTTTGCACCACCGCGGAAGTAAGGGAGGCTGGCGCAAGGATGCTCACTGGCCTACCCACACCAGATCTAGACCTGGCAAAGATAAGTTCATGCTGGCAGCAAGGAAACTTGGGTTGGTGGGCAGAGCCCCAAAGCATGCTTTTCCATTATCACGAAGTCCTCCCATCTGCTGTGAGCCTCTTACTGGTTTGTCGCATTGCATCTGCCCTCCCTTCCAAAGCTCTGGTGGTACTTGAATAGGTGGACCTGTAAAGTGGTACGGCAAAGGACAAACGTTGAGAAACAGGGATCTAGAGCAATGATTGATCTGTTGAAATTACAGGATTGGAGTGGGTAAACTAGTGGATAAACTAATATGGAATGTTCCCTTTGTGAAAGTGAACTGCCAAATGAATCCTACTACATTCAGTTAATGTGCCACTGGAGCATACTCTTCGGGTTCTCTTTTTTGAAGCAAGGAATGGGGAGAAAAAGGAAAGTGAATAGAGATATTATAGTGTGTGCAATTCACAACACTGTACAATGTGTCTCCTACCTTTTTGGTAAGATATCTTCCCTTCCGGACATGGGTGACAATCATAGCAACAAAATGGCTTCCCTTCCTTCTTTTTTCTGCTGTAACCTGGATAGCAGTGGTCATTACATACAGCAATGGGTAGCATCTATGTATAAAAAGAGGACAGCATGTATTGCTCTTCTCTCTCATAAACAAAGTTCTATTTGTTGTTCCTTCCCCCATTAGCTTTTCATCTACCAGCCTACCATCAGATCTCACCTGATTAAATGCACTATGCCATGTGATTGTATCATCATTAATGATGAATTCTTTGCCATGGAAAGCATGAGGATCCATCATTCCTGCTTTCATCCTCAAGAAGGACTGGTTTGGGAAAGTCACCCAGTTGATCAGATCAAATCCACCTGCTAATTCACCTTCCTCATCAAAAGACACTGTGTCTCCAGCACTGTTGTTGAATGAGATGCTCCTCAGGAAAGGGTGGAGCTGGTTTGGAAGAAGTAAAGAAAAACATCACAGAGATAACATTTCTTTCTTTCATTTTTATTGCTTCAAGGCTGGGAAGGGTTTTGTCAGTGCTGCTGCCACCAATGCAGCCCCTTCATGGGCTTGATCTAACCCACCCAAAGACTCATCCCAATTCTGCCCTCTCCCTTCCTTATTCCACCCACCGCTGTCATCCCATCATTGGACTTACCTTTCTGGGTCTCCTGTGCTGCCTCAGTTTGCAACAGTACTCCTAAGATGGCTGCCAGCGGCAGGCTGAGTACACCACCAGAAAACATTTATGACAATGGAACTGTGTTCCTCTATCCTAAATCCCTCCATGTGCTGGTCCAATCCTGCACGGCATTGGGCCATTAATAATTCTGCAGCACTCCTTTACTTTCAAGGTAATTTAACGTTTTCCATCTCTGAATCCAACAGAATGGCATTGGAATACTCTTCTAATACTGATAATAGTCTTCTAATGTCACCATGGGTAGAGAACATTTGCTTGGACGAGAAACACTACCTGAGAAGAATGCAGATTTAGAACAGACCATCTGTCCATTGCTCTTCTCTGATTCAGCCTGAGTGAGGACAACTTTTGCAATGCATGTGCTATAGCTTGGACCGCATTGTAGATGCTGTAGCTTTGGCCAGTCATGCTCATTTCAAAGAGAGTCCCTGGGAGGTCCTCCAACCTCTCTTGACCAGTGCATGGATCTCTGCTGTCCTCGCCATTATCAGAATGAGAAAATGAACAGTCAAAAGCCTGTTCCCAGAAGATCCTGATGAAATCATCGCCTTCTTGTGACTTCGGATGCAGAAACTGAAGGAATTCTGAAAACCCCGGCACTTCATTTGAGTGAACGGCAGAAGACAAGGCACCATGGAAGACGTGTATGTCAAAATCCCTGTGCACAGTCAGTGATGAGAAATCCCACTGGCTGGTCATTATCCACACCTTACTGACAAAAGTCTTTGTAATACCTATTAACAAGATATAAATGTATATAATCCACTTCAAACCTGTTGATGCCTGAAACTCTGCATTGACGACATAGACTGTGACTTCAGAATTGATTAGTGATATGATCTTAGCCACAAGGGGGTTTGTGCCATCCAAAGTCTCAAAGTCTTTTGTCAGCTCTGTAATTTGGGTATGAATTGGAATTTTTTCACTGAAGGCTGCACAGATTCCATGTTCAGAAAATATTTTCATCATGGTCTGCAAAAATTTTTCTCCATTATCATCATCTGAAGCAATGATTCCAACCCAGGTCCACTGAAAATGCTGAAGTAGTTGGACAATCCCCCTGTACTGATGTGCTTCATTGGGGACCATCCGGTAAAAGGAAGGGAGCTGCATTTTCACATTTATCGCAGGAGTTAATGCACAGTAGGAAATCTAGAAAAATACAGTGACAATTTTCAAAAGTTAGGGGAAGAGCAGAATTTGTGCCAACAGATACATGGTCAATATTTTCTTTTATATTCAGGAAACCTTCATTTAAACATGGGGAACCCAATCTTGTTCGGCGCTGGTGCAGTGAGGCTTCATGGCTCATGCTGTATCCAGCATTGCAATTGGGCAGGCTAGAGATCTCCTTGGAGTGAGAAATCATTTGTTCCCTTCCCCCATGTCGAACTGCAGCCTGCCCAATGGGCAGATCTGCACAGGCTAAATGGCTGATAAATATTCTCTAAGTTGGTAAACCATTTGGACTGAATGGAAATGAATAAAAATTACCATGTTTCTCTACTAAAGTTAATCTAATCTATATATAAAAACAATAAATACTCTCAGAGATTAAAAGCTTTCTTGCTTACGTGCATACTGTACCTGTGGAATCTTGTGGATGCTCAGCTGAGTGGCCATGTGAAGGGAGATTTCTGCATCAAGTGCCCCAATGACAGCTATTAGATTCTGGTGCTTGCCACATTTGAAGTTGGGGACAATCCTTTCCTGGGTGGAAAGAAGTTTCATGGTGTTCAGATGAGTCAACCTTGCGTCTAAGTAACTGTCATAAATGTGGAACCCCAGGCTGACGTTTGGAAGGATATTGGGGTTCTCATTGATCTCCTTCACAGCAAACACCAAAGACAGGATATGTTGGTAGTTCTTTGGAATTGGTCTAAAGGAAGTATTGCATTTTAAAAGAAACAGACATTCAACCATGCATGGTTTCTATGTGAAAGCATTCCATTACATATATCATCGTAGCCCCAGATGTTATTAAAACTTTATGTTATAAATATTTAAGCCCATATAAAATCAGAGATGAGAAGCAAAACAGGTCATTACAATGGCAATCTTTCCTCTGAGTACATACATAAATCTGTATCCAAGCAGTCTATCTTTCCTATACTTTTGATCTGCATACTCCACGCTTTTCATTTCATTTCATGAACCTTTATTGGGCATGAACACTCCACACTTTCAAAACATGTATAATGATGTTCTAATACCAGTTGTAAAATAAAACAAAATAAATTGGTATGATTCACACTTTAATATTGTTTTATATCCCTCTCGTTCTGGAGAGTGTTAAAATGGCTGTTCCGTCTCCACTGATATCTAATTTTTTTTTTTTTTTGGGGGGGGGGGGAGTATGTCCCAAGTTGTAGGAAACAGGTGTAGGAAACAGGAAACAGGTCTTCCATTAGTCACATCTGATCATCCACTCCTATGAATTCCATTCTCTCTGATTGCAGCCACCCCAGATAGCCTGTGCAAATATGCACTGCCTGAAAGAGTGTAGCTGTGAAACATAAACTATAGGGGAATAGATCAGAGCACACCAATAGTTCTATCCTCAAAATAGTGAATCCACATTCACAAGTTTTGAATCTACTTGGAAGAGGTTGTTCATAACTCATGCATATACTCTGGTCAAAAAGGAGAGTCAGAAAACCTTTGAAAGAACAGAGTATTCAAGTGATATGAATGATGTCATATTACCCAGACAAAGAAGTAGCTTAGCACCTGTGATTGCAAGATGAACAGTGCAATCCTAAGCATGCCTACTCAGAAGTGGAGTTACTGAATGTGACCAACTCCCATATAGGTGTGCAAAGGACTGCAGCCTAAAGGTTGGAAAATGACAAAGTCAGAGATCCTCGGAGATGCGGAGGAATCTCTGGCATTATGTTGTATAAAACAGTAGTAGAAGCTTAACCTGCAGAGGGTTCCAAGTTCTATCCCCAACAGCTCCAGGTGGGGTAGAAAAAGATTCTTATCTGAGAATCTTTAGGGATATAGGCATGAGGGATATCACTGATCAGACTAATGGTCTGATTCCATATCAAATGTTCACATTCCTTTTCCTCCAGAATGTAAAAAAAAGACAGAGAAGGAAGAAGTGAAAGACATGAAAAAACAGCTATATTGTGGTTAATAGGCATATTCTGTACAAGAAAATATATTTCTACAGTTTTGACTGGATTCTGGCAATACATATAAGTGCATCTCTTAAAAAAAATCATAAGCAGACTCTGTTTTGAACATACTGGTCATTGTCGGATACATTTGTCATAGATATAACTTGGGTTAGTGAATGTTATAGAGGGAAAAATCCATTTCCTTACTGAAGTTCATCCAAGAGCTCTCTTTTGGGGTGTTGTCTGAAAAAAACATGTCATCAAAGAGGCAGCCAAACTGTGAAACAATCTCTCCAATTATGAGATCTCCACTCTGATGATACTTCTATGGGAACAGGGAGAGGTCAGTGATGGCACACATCACAGTCTGGGTCTTGCATTCGGTTGGAGAAAACTGTATGCCCAGAATGGGTAGCAGCTAGAACAGAAACATTCCTTTCATCCTGCCCAAAACTAGACTCAAAACATCCAGTGTCTTTCACCCAACAGAAGCATGGCTACAACACCCTTGTTCCTCTGTTGCTGACTCTTTGGCTGAACTGAGCTATCAAATATGACGCCGGTACAATCTTCACCGTTACTGAACCCAACTCTGGAATCCACAGGGATAAGATTTTATATAAGCATTCAGCTTTGATTGCTATGTTTCTGGCCTCAGAAAATCCATGTGAGTTTTCCTAGAAGGAGCAGAACTCATGGCAATTTAAGTTAATTGCAGGTTTCCAAATCATTGCTCCAAACTGTTCCACTGAGTGAGATTGTTTGCAGCAGACAAGAAGAAGAAAGTATGTGTTGAATTTTGCAGTGACTGACAGCCAAACCCTGTCCAACCAATGCAGCCACTCCAATTGTGTGCACATTGCATCCTAAGGTAGGGGGCAGTGGCAGAGGTCTCCACATGGCAAGGGAACTTTCCTTACTCTGGGGCAAGCCTCCACTGCCTGAATGGGTCTCCTTGGATCTGAGCAAGCCATTTTGCTGGCCAAAACTGAGAAGAGTAAGGAGAGGGAAGAGGAGAGGGAATGAGGATAGAACTCTAGTGGACACCTCCATCCACTCATGAAGTGGCTTTTGCCACAAAATCAAACTTGTTCTGTCAGCAGGGTATGGCTTCTTCCTTCAAATGTTGCAGCAGGCCAAGGTACTGTCTCCATCTCCTGTCCTGCCTCCCACCTGCCCGCTCCCTGTCCAGACACTCCCTGCTCTTCACCCTCTCTGCCCCATTCTTTTCACCATCAACCCCCTGTGACAGCCCTTCTGCAGGTAGCTGGTAGTGGTAACAGAAGTGTGGAGGAAGGGACAATGTTGGGCTAAAGTGTTAGAAGAACAGATATTAGAACAGATTGGTCCTACTTGTGGCCTGTGGGTCACATGCTGTCCATAAAGCCTATTTTGGAGGCCCACGAGAAGCCCTGCCACACTCACCACCTCCTCATACTTTGGTGTCTTTTTAATCTTCCTCCTGCACCATTCCAGCTTCCCTGAGAAGCCAGACTGGTGAGGCAGAGAGATCAAAAACTCTGCTGCACCAGCAACCTCTTCCACCTGTTTCTCCTGCTGCCACCTCCTGTGAGTGACTTTGGCAGCTCAGAACCTAGAAGTAAATGGCATTGACTTTATCACATCACAGCCAATTACTTCCGCATTTGCCACCTCGACATTGATACCAGGGTATTGTGGCCCCCTTAGCAATAAAAATTGGACTACCTTAGGTTAGAACATCACCAGGTAAGGGTATCTGGCATATCACCTCAGGTGCCAAGAAGCCTTGGGCCGACACTCCCAGGCAAGCCTAATCCAGGACACTTTCATGATCTTTTGAATTGGGCTGATGGCAGGGAATCCTTATGGATCACACGCCTTACTGAAAAGACACAATTTTAGTCCATCAGAGCAACCATCCCCACCCCATTTTTGTTGGCTGCTTTAGAAGTCTTGGCTTATGTTTGCTTTGGAAATTCCAAGTCTGATGGAGTCATGGATGGTTTGGGTGATTTTTACCCATAAACAAGCCACATCCTTGGAGTTTTCTGTCTTTACAGTAAGCAAAGTTATTAGTGATACAAAAGAGGTGACTTCAACCTCTGCTTCCCTCACCAACTGAATCAAGAAGCTCTATAATTGTAAAGACATTGGCCACCTGAGAAATTCAGGAACCCTCTATTACCCCTCCACTAGGGAGCCGAAACACCAATCTGAACTAGGGATAGACCATGCAGACATAACAGAAGGTCTCTGTATTTGGTCACTCCACATGAGCATTCATAGTTTTGAATGGGAATCTTGATTTAAAAAGTATTAAACTGACATGGAATTGAAGCCCCCCCCCCCCGGTTCATATTGATAGGGCCCATAGTTTGGCTGCCCATTTGTTTCTGGGCCCAATTCAAGGTGCTGGTTTTGACCTTTAAAGCCCTATACTGCTGTGGGCCAGGGTATCTTAGAGATCGCCTACTCCCGTACAATCCGGCTCGTCCTCTTAGGTCATCAGAGAAGGCCTTTTTACAAGTGCCGCCGCCTAGGGAGGTATGTGGGGCAGCGGCAAGAAATAGGGCCTTCTCAGTAGTGGCACCAATGCTATCGAATTCCCTTCCCCTTGACCAGGGGTGTCCAAACTTTTTGGCAGGAGGGCCACATCATCTCTCTGACACTGTGTCGGGGGCCGGGGGAAAAAAGAATTAATTCACATTTCAAATTTGAATAAATTTACATAATTTACATAAATGAATATATTAGAGATGGAACTTATATAAATGAATGAAGGTCTTGCAATAGTTCAAGGCCTATAAAAGGCCTTGCACAAAGCAAAGCTGGCCTTTCTATCACTGTCACTGCTGCATCACAGATGTGAAACAGCAAGCAGCGGAGCTTAACTAGTTGCCCTACACTGAGAGCAGTTGCCTTGGGCCAGCACAGGCTCCAGAAAGTCTCTGGAGGGCCAGAGGCTCATTGGAGACTGGGGGCTCCCCAAGGGCCAGATTGGGAGGCCCTGAGGGCCGCAAGTGGCCCCCGGGCCAGGGTTTGGGCAGCCCTGCCCTTGACTTAAGAACTGCTCCCTCTCTTGTAACTTTCTGGCGAGGCCTGAAGACCCTTCCGTTTAGACAAGCCTTCTGAGTTCCTGGCCTTTTTAACATCTTTTAACATCTCTTAACATCTGTTCACAGGCCTGATCCTTTTCTAATTTGCTGCCCTATGCTCTTACCTGACTAGTTTTTATCTGACTACTGTTTTATGATATGTTATGTTTTTATCTGCTTTTAAATTATGTTTTTAACTAATAATAATAGAAGTAGTAGTAGTAGTAGTAGTAGTTGTAGTAGTAGTAGTAGTAGTAGTAGTAGTAGTGTGAATGCACTGCTGGTGCCAAACTGCTGTGGCAACACTGAACATTTTTCCTGAGGCATAACTGTCATGGTTTGTGTACCCTGACACAGACATTAACTAGTGACCAAGAGGTTTCAAATGATGTCTTCCCAGGGAAGCAATGGGTCTTAACATGCCTCCTTGATTGAGTTTAGCCATGGAGTTGGAGATGATAACCTGAGTTGGAAATCTTTCTTTAGTTTTACTAAAAACTTGGTTTTTCTCAGTTCAGGAGCTCTCACTGAGGTGGCTTTTGTCACAAAATTGAACTTGCTCTGTCAGTAGGATATGGCTGCCTCCTTAAAATGTTGCATCAGACAAAGCTCCCTTGGAATCAGCCAGATAGATTGGGGGTGTGTGATTGCTGTGCTACCCCAAAATGTGGCCTTTCTTGGACTATGTGTCTAAAGGCCCAATTCTTCCATAGCTGCCCAGTGGCAGTGAGGCTCCCCCAACGGCACTGACCGCCGTAAAGCAGCCAGGGCCTGTTGCACAAGGTGCTCCAACAGCATGTGATTCAGCATGCTGTCAGGAGCACAAGTGGGAAGGCCTGTGCCTTCCCACCCACACCAGTGAGGGAACTGCTGCTCGCCAGAGAAGGTAGGGTGATGGGGGAGGTGGGAGGCTGGAATAGAGGCAGAAGGGATGAATCCAGATGGGGATGGAGGCAAAATGGGTGTGGGGAGGCAGCAGGAGGGGTAGATCTATCACAGGTGGCCTGCAATGGATTTTATCCCTTCCAGAAACAGGGATGTAGGAATTTTGGGAAATCTATAAAGCCCTGCATTTCTCTGGAGTGAATTGCAAAAGATAAGGCCCCATGGAAGACCTGTATGTCAAAATTCTTCAATAATGCAAAATCCCACTGGGCTGTCATAATCCACACCTTTCCTATAGAAGTCACAGTAAAGTTTCTAACATTCTGTAAAAATGAATGAACCATTCTAAAACTGTCGTGGTCACACTCTCTGCATTGACAACATATACTTTGACTTCAGAATTGAATAGTGATGACAATGATGCAACAACATGCTCTTCCAATTCAATAAATTTCAAAACTTCTGTGATGCTGGCACTGCTGGTAATTTTGTACTGAAGGCTGCACAGATTCCATTTTCAGAAAACATTGTCATCCTGGTCAGCACAAATTTTTTCCCATTATCATCATCTGAAGCAATGATTCCAACCCACATCCATTGGAAATGCTGAAGTAGATGGACAATCCCTCTGTACTGATGTGCTTCATTAGGGACCATTCGGTAAAAGGAAGGGAGCTGCATTTTAACATTCCTCGCTGGAACTAATGCACAGTAGGCAATCTAAGCAAAATAATAATTATTTTTGGGTGAGGAGAGACCTCATACCAAACAGTGGTGAATAAGGTCATATGTCTGCTAGAATGACACAAAATTCTGAAATAAAATGTATACTACCATCTTTTGTTGAAAGGAATACAAATTCGTTTACTGACAATTATTATTATTATTATTATTATTATTATTATTATTATTATTATTATTATTATTATTATTATTATTATTATAATACAGGTATTTATATTCTAGGTCCTTTCTAGGTCCTCAGATTTATATAATAATAATAATAATAATAATAATAATAATAATAATAATAATAATAATACAGGTATTTATATTCTAGGTCCTTTCTAGGTCCTCAGATTTCTCCTCAGACTTTATTCAAGGCAGTTTACATAGGCAGGCTAATTTAAATCCCTGTAGGGATTTTTACAATTGAAAGAAGCCTCTATCTTTCAAGAGCTACAACAATTCAGATGTTTCTTTCTGTTCTGGTTTCACATTCTGGCCTCCATCCTCCCATGCTCAGAGCAGATGGAATAACTTGGCTCAGCTTGTCAGCTGCTCCAAGGTCGCACGGTGCCGGTGGCCTCAAACTGGCCACCTTCGGATGTTATCTTCAGGCAAATGGAGGCTCTACCCTCTAGACCAGACCTCCTGCCCTCTAGACCAGGCCTCCTGCCCAATTCAGCAACTTTAATGAACACTTTGGGACCAATCATATCCAAATTTCCAGCACAGATACAGCTGTGTCAATGAGGTGTGTGCTGCATCCTGCAGTGGGAGGGAAGTCGCAGAGGCCTCCCCAAGGTGAGGGAACATTTGTTCCCTTACCTAGAGGCTGCATTGTGGCTGCATCAGCACTGGAAATTTGGATAGGATTGGGTCTTTTATTAATTTACTGTATATACTATTCCTTCTTTCTTAGCAAAATGGCAAGATCAAGGCAAGTTCCTTTTGTGGGAGGAAATTACTCCTAAGCACTCATTAACACATCTGATACCAGCGATGTCTGGACAACTAAGAAAGGCTCTCAAAGCTCTGAGGCTGCCAATATCATGCCCTTTACTGGGAGCAAGCCTCATAGACCAAAATGGAGCCTATTTCCGAGCATACCTGCACAAGTTTGGGCTCTTAAGTTCATCCTCCCCAGTGGCTGAGGAAATGGGAGATGGGGGGCGGGTAAAAAAGAACCAATTGCACCCAGAGAAAGAACTGACTGCACCCCAAGAGTTCCCACTGGGGTACAGTCCAATCCAGGGCTGGGTCCTGTGAAACCCTGATGCGGAAATGATAGTTGTAGGCCATCCAAGCCGTCCCAGCGTGGTCACGAAAAGCGCGATGAATAATGTCCAGGTATTTAAAAAGTTTCCCAGCCTTCCTGGGGTACAGCTGGACAGTGACCCCCATAATATACAATGAAACCATCGAGCCAATTGGTCCAATTTTTATCAATTTTTCTTTGCCTAATGGTTTCAACATCTTGCACAGGGTCACCCACTTTAGGGGTAGGCTCTGTCTCACTGTGTAAAAGACTAAACATGTCTATAAAGTCACCTCGCCATATCTTCTCCTTGACCAACAAGGTGAGGTGTGAACCCAGAGGGATGGCGATAGTGCCATACGAAACCTAAGGCTTCTCCTTCTCCTTCACCAGGCCCAGAGAATCAACCCTCCAATCCAAATCCTGTTGTTCCAAATCAGGCTCGCATACAGCTGGGTACTGCCAATAAGGTGGGGGGGGGCTCTACCGGCCTTGGGTCTAGCCTTGGAGTATGGATATGCCCAGCCCAGTGCCCAAGGGTACTGTGGGTAGCTAGGACTGTGCCAGAAAGTAGGTGGCCCCCATGGGGACCAGGGCTGCTCTGGGACAGCCCAGCCAGAAGACCAAATGTGGCCCTCCTGCTCATCCCACACCGGTTCCAGGTTCTAATCAAAGTCAAGCACTGGCTCACCTTGCCCACCGCTGCTTCTATAGGCCTGCAGACTTGTCTTCTTAAGCGGACTAACTGCCTCAACTTCAGGGGAGCTGTCATCCTGTGGGTCGCCCTCCTCGGCAGTGGCCAGTGCACCAGCTGAGGTGGCGACCTGCTTAGGGGGGAGAGAGGCACCCATCAATGAGCCTTTATTTTTTCTGGTGGAACTGCGAGGACCAGGGAGCAGACCAGAACTCAAGCCCCCATCGCCTTGACCAGCCTTCCTGAGCGCTTTTTCTTTTTGTCTGGCTTTATGTGGGCCATAAAGGCACACAACTCTGCCATCTGGTCCTCATTGTCTGATAAAGAAGGGGAGGAAGGGGGCGGCCGCACCGGGATAGGCCTTTTTGCAGCCTTACCGCCTGACTTCTGTGCCTTTCCCCCCCATGTCTACACCCCCCAATGTAGTATATGAAACTGGGGCCCACCCCGTGTTCTTGCTTTTAAACAGTAGGATATAGTAGCCCCTTGAGAAGGGCACGATAGCCTCGCCACAGAACTCCTCCGCAGTCACTGGTGCTCTGGATCGCCCTGCTGCCACCGAAGATGCCCGAAAATATCCCCTCAAAAGTGGGGGAGGGGGGCTGGAAGAGCGGGTGCAGCCAAAATTCTGTGCAATGGGGGGATGAAGACCTCCCTTCCAATTAAGCTCCCCCCAATAGCCCCTAGCAGGGGCCCTGGCTGCAAATTTTTATTCCTTATAGGGAGCCTTTGGCTCCGCAGACCAGCGCGTTAGCAGTTGAGCCATAGGAGCTCTTCAACAGATCAATTACTGGGGGGGCGAGTGTGAGGAGGCAAAATGGTGCTGGGCTCCTGAGCCCAATCGCCCCCAGCCTCCCTGCCGCCTGGTGCGGTAGGAAGAGGCACCCGGTACCCCCGGATACGGGGCGTGCCTGGCCTGGAGCCGGCCTGAAGCTGGCTAAAGAGGGGCCAGCCGCCCAGTCCGCTCCTCAGGCAGCTACCCCCCGGGCGCCCAGCTGCCTGGTGCAGCTGGAAGGAGGTTCCTATTGCCCGCCCTTGAGGCACACGCAGCCAACTGCCCTGGCCCCAAAGACTCGTGCAGCCCAGGCCACTCACGGGGCCCCCTACACCCACGGCGGGGCTGCTGGCACCAACGGGCGCAGGCCTGCTCAAGCCCCATCTGCATGGAAGCCTCCCTCCCGCTCCTGGTTGAAGCGTCCGCAGTGGTCGCTTGCCAGGAACGGACTGAGCTGCTGCAGGTGCATGCGTGCCAGAAGAGCTCTCCTATCCCATCCCCCTTTTGGCTAGCCAGCCAATCAGCTGGCATCAGGTTCCTGTTGCTGGCTGGGGGGGGGAAGCCTGACAATAACTGCTAGCACGCCAAGCAGGCGTGCTAGCAGCCCATAGGACACCACAGGGGCACATGCAATGCTGAACCAGGAGTTCCACCATCTCAAATGACCACATAGGATTGGTGAACCATTTGGGTGAAATGGTTGGTTGGCAACCTTCAGTCTCGAAAGACTATGGTATAAGCCTACAGCACCCGGTATTCCCAGGCGGTCTCCCATCCAAGAACTAACCAGACCTGACCCTGCTTAGCTTCCAAGATCAGACAAGATCAGGCATGTGCAGGGTAACAGAAAGAAATCAATGCATCCTGTATTGTCCTGAGTATTGGTTAAACTGATAAATAACATCCAAAATGAGAAAGTTTCCTGGCACACATGCTCTTTATACCTGTGGAATCTTGTAGATGCTTAACTGAGTAGCCATTTGAAGGGAGATATCCAAATCGAGTGCCCCAATGACAGCTACCATATGTTTTTGCTTGTCACATTTGAAGTTGGGGACAATTGTGTTTTGGGTGGAAAGCAGTTTCAGGGTGTTCTGAAGTGTCATTCTCTCATTGAAGTAACTATCATAGATGTGGAAGCCCAGGCTGACATTTGGTAGGATCTTTGGGTTCTCATTGACCTCTTTCACAGGAACTGCCAAGGACAAGAGATGTTGGTAGTTCTTTGGAATTAAACTAAAGGAAATAGTAAATTTTCCATGAAGCAGATATTCAAGTCTTCATGAAGTACCGAGCAGTGGATATCCAACTAATCATATCTTCAAATTGCTGTTAGAACTTAGTTTTATAAAACTTCAAGTCCATATAAGATGAGGTCTCAGTAGGTCCAGCTAGGGCAG
Source organism: Tiliqua scincoides (assembly GCF_035046505.1). Taxonomy (NCBI): domain Eukaryota; kingdom Metazoa; phylum Chordata; class Lepidosauria; order Squamata; family Scincidae; genus Tiliqua; species Tiliqua scincoides. The sequence continues at coordinate 107,013,255 of NC_089825.1, read as the reverse complement.
AGAAGGATTCCTATCTTGGGGGGCTGCCTCCAGCAAGTTTCAATAAGATTGGACTAATGGTTTGACTAAGTTCAAGACATACAGAAGATGGAAGTGCATGAGAGGGCACAGGAAAGAAGTGACAGACATGAATCAACATGGAACCAAGGAAAATGAGAAATACAGAATTGGTAAGAGGAGACAGAAAGATTTTGGGCACATGATGTGGAAGTAAAAAGGCTGTATGCAATTTCTGAAATGATCCTGCTAATAGATCAAAGCACATAGTCCCTGTCCCTCAAAATGCAACGTACAGGTGTGCGCCACTTAATGATGGGGATATGTTCTCCAGTCCCCATTGTTATGTGATTAGGTCATTAAGTGACCATTCGGTTCAATTTATTTCCTTTCTTGTATTTACAGACCCTCCCTGCCAGACACTAGCTGGCTGCACAGGCTACTGGAGACTGACTGTCTATTCTTTGTATTAAGATCCTCTCTGTTGTGTAAACAGACACTCTGTGGCAGGCTATGGGAGATGCAATTGCCTCATTCAGAGCATCTTTATTGTGCTTTGACCACTATCATATATGCGGTCTGTTGTTAAGCAAATGGTTGCTAAGCGGAGCACGCCTGTATTTATAATGGATAAGAAAAAAAAGACTACCATATTATATGAGGGAAAGATGCATTTTCTTACACAAGTTCATCCCAAATCTTAGTTTTGGGATGGTTGGCAACCTTCAGTCTCAAAAGACTATGGTACAAGCCTACAGCACCTGGTATTCCCAGGCAGTCTCCCATCCAAGTACTAACTAGGCCTGAACCTGCTTAGCTTCCGAGATCAGATGAAATCAGGCATGTGCATTGGAAAAAATTTCTTCAAATAGGCAGCCAGACATTGAAATAATCGCTAAAATGATAAAATCACCACTCTGATGTTACTTGTATGGGAACTGGGAGAGATCAGAGATACTACACATAGCAGTCTGGGCTTTGCACTCAGTGGGAGGAAACAGCAAGGCCAGAATGAGCAGTACCGGTAATGAAAATACTCCTTTCATCTTGGGCAAATTGGGACTCCGGTTCTTGCCTTTCTTTCTATCATGCACCAACAGCCTATCTATAACAACCTTGTTCAATGGTGTTATAATTGTTAGTCAATTTAAGTGACAATTGACGCTATTCACAGTTCTTTAAGACATCTCTGACAATATTTTGTAGGAGCATTCCAGATTTTGATATTGATTATACTTGTGGCCTCAGTAAAGTCCTGTGAGATTTGCCTAGATTGAGCATGTCTCAGAGTAATTAAAGTTAATTATAGATTTCCAAATCCTTCCTCCAGTTGGCCTGAGTGAGATAATTTTTGCATCAGATGAGGGGAAAAAAATCTGCTGGATTGCTTAGTGACTTGATGGGACATGAGCTCAGCTGGGCTCAGATGGGACAACTGAAGCTCAGTAGGATCCAGAGATTAAAAATAGCAGTGAGTGGAAAGCCTCTGAGGTAGAAGCAGGAAAGTGGTAGATCTCTTGGGGACTGAAGTTACACCAATGTACATTTGCTTCCTGATCTTGCCTCTCCTCTCTACACATTTAATGATGAATGATTAAACTACACTAAATTGTTCACGGTGAAGATACTCTTGTTTAATGTTTAAGAGACACAGCTAGGTTAGAACTATTTGAAACAGGTGCATTTGTTGAGATTACTGGGGCAAAACTGAGCAGGGAGGGAGAAGGAATTGGGGGGGGAGACTGCAGGAGGTGGTGGATCTGACAGCAATGGTGCACGCTGTTTCCTATCCTCTCTTTTGTCAGCCTCCCTGCCCCCTTTCAATCCTTGGACCTGTGCCAGCTACACAGCCGGCCCAGGTCCGAGGAGACCCTTTGCATAGTGGGAGGCTTATGGAAGGGTAAATGCTTCCCCTTTCCCTTCCAAAGCCTCCTTATCCAGCCCCCTGCTGGATACAGCAATGATGCATAGGCGGGAGTGAGATAAAACTGGGCCCTTAAAGCCTTAAAATAGAATTTATCTTTTAAAAAAATCATATAAGTTTTCAGGCATGGTGGAGAGGCTGTCATGCTGATGGCCCTTGTGATCCACTGATACACTGCACAATTAGGATTCAGCCAACCGAGAACTATAAATAACATTTCTAGAAAACACGGATTGCTCATCTCATTTGTTTCATTTTTAGAAAAGCCTCTTATTTTCTCATTTAGAACAAAACAGATGTGCGTCTTCTATATAATTTTTATTGGTTTATTTGTTTTTTTCTGCATTATACTACTACTGCTCTGCTCCTACTAGAATGACATATGGCACAATCCTCCCCTTCCTTTTTTTTTCTGCTGTAGCCTGGATAGTATTGGTCATTACACACAGCAATGGGCAGCATCTATGAATAAAAAGAAGAGAACATGCATCACTCCTCTCTCTCATAAAGTTCCATTTGTTGTTTTTTTTTCTCTGCTAAGTTTTTAATCTTACAACCTACTGTCAGATCCCACCTGATTAAGGGGGCAATCCAAATGCATCCTTGGGCTGACATAAGTCCTTTGCACCAGCCCAGGAGGGTCGCAAACATGCTGAAAGGCTAATTTACATGCCGTAAGGCAAATTTGCGCCTCCTTGAGAGGAAGCTGGGCTGGCGCCCCGAGAAGCACCAGTCTGCAGAAGCTGACGGAAGTCTCTGTGCTGGCCTCCTCTCTTGGACTTGCGTCAGCCCAGCTAGGCCGATGCAAGAGGTAAAGGTAGGTATGGGGGAGGTGGGGAGGAGGTGAGAGGTAGGCATTTCTGGGCAGGCAGTGGGCGGCCCTGGGAACGGGCGGGCGGGAAGCAGGAGGTAGGTCTGGGATACAGCAGTTATGCAGGATCCCAACCCCCGTTCCTGGGGAGAATGGAGCGGCTTCAAGCTTCTCTGCTCTCCTCAGACTTGTGCCACCTCAATAGGGGCCAGCGGCCCTTACCCAGGGGTAAGGGGAAAATTTTCCCTTTGCCTCTGGCTCAGCCGCTTCTGGCCACTATCCTGCGCTGGAACAGGCTTGCCATTAATGTGCTATGCTATGTAATGAAATAGACATTTAAAGAATGTCTAAGGCAATGCTTCCCAACCTGGGGTGCGTGTGTTATGTGCTTCAAAACAAGTTCAAGGATCACACTGAATGTTTGTTGTGTGTAACAAATTTGTGGTGTGTTTTATAAAAAAATGTTCCATTGCCTTTTAATCCCATTATTGGGTCATTCATTTACAGTTACAACATATAATTTTGAAATAACAGCAACTACATTAATTATAAGCATTTTGCTAATATGAGGGGTACAATTTATGGAACTGGGCTGTCAAAGGTTACGCAAGTGAAAAAAGGTTGGGAACCACTGGTCTAAGGCATTGCTTAGATGGGTGGGAAGGATTACCAGGAGTCAAGAGCTTGAAGAGATAATGCTGGTACTTTTCCTATTTTGCTTTCCACCTGGCTGTTTTATCATATCCACCTGATTAAATGTGCAGTGCCTTGTTATAGAATAATCACTGATGGTGAACTCTTTGCCAGGGGATGCTGTGGATCCATCATTCCTGCTTTCACTCTTAAGAAGGACTGATTGGGGAAAGCCACCCAGTTAATGAGATCAAATCCTGCTGTCAATTTACCCTCCTCATCAAAGGACACCAGCACTGGTGTCTCTAGCGCTTCTTAAATGAGATGCTCCTCAGGAAAGGGTGAAGCTACAGTAGAAGAAGTAAAGAAAGGCATTGCAGGGGAGACTTTTGTTTTATTATTTTTCTACAATGTATAAGCATCCATTTCTTGAGCTAAGTGGGTCCCTCATTCTACAGAAAAAGAAATCTTAGTGAGTTGTATCTGCAGATGTTGTCTTCATCCATGAGGGCCAGTCCACCCATGGAATTGACTGAAGGGATTGACTCCGGCAGCAGATATGGACAGGGCACCTAACTCCATACACCCAATTCCCTCCACTGCTCAATAGAGGAGGAGCAGTTAATAAACATCCTGCATCAGGAAAAGGAGAAAGGGACCAAGTAGTTGAAGAAGTATAGAGTCTTCCCCTTGTGCTGCACTCCTCCTTGTTCTTTTCTTAGGCAGGGAATAGAAAGAGCAGAAGCTCTTTCTGGTGTTCTCACGAGTACCACCAGACAGCACCTCAAGTACCACTGGTGGTACCTGTACCACTGGTTGAGAAACACTGGCTGAGAGAAAATGATCACGCTATTTCTAAATGTATGCCTAGAAACCTCTCACTATGGATTTCTCATCATGGATTTCTTGCAGATCTCATCTAGATACTTTAACAAACACCTTGGTAACTTTCCAGTTGGACAAGATGACACACACTCAATTTTAGTCAGCCTTTAAGAAGTGCTCAGAAAGCAGGACTAAAATAGAAGACAGCAGCTATTGTTTTTACAGGAGACTCTTGTAAGGAATGCAGAACATCCATTGCGTATCAGTTGTATTGGTTTTCTGTTTGCTACAAGAATGGAAAAGAAATGGGAAACAGCAATTATTTTGACTATTAATAGATAATTTAAAAACAGAAAAAAATGAAAGAGATGCTTATTAAGATGCTTATTAATTTCTCCTTATTAGCTGATCCTTGCTGTTCAGCTCAGGCTGCAGGAGAATTATGTAGCATTTGGGGGAAAAGATACAGCCCAGCAAGCCAGCACTGGAGGCCAAGATGGAGAAGATCTCCACAGCCACCATGGATTTCCCCTTGGTGCTCAGGTAAGGTGGGATAAAGGACAACCACACACTGCAAAAGACCAACATGCTGAAAGTGATGAACTTGGTTTCATTGAAGCAGTCCGGTAACCTCCTAGCCTGGAAAGCCACAATGAAGCTGACAGCAGCCAGAAATCCCAGGTACCCCAGAACACAATAAAACATGGTGATGGAGCCTTCATTGCACTCCAGTACAATTTCTTCAGCCAGGGAGTCCATGTCCACATGTGGGAATGGAGGAGAAGTGCATAACCACACAAAACAAATACTGGCTTGAATCAAGGAGCAACCAAGGATAATGGTGTTTGCCAGCCTTTTCCCCACCCATTTCCTCATCCTGGATCCTGGCTTGGTGGCCAGGAAAGCCAGAACCACAGTGATGGTTTTGGCCAAGACACAAGAAACAGCCACTGAGAAGACAAGGCCAAAAGATGTTTGTCGTAAATAACAAGTCACTGCCTGTGGTTGGCCAATGAATAGCAAGGAGCAGAGGAAGCAAAGTAATAAGGAGACAAGCAGAGAGTAGGTGAGGTCTCGATTGTTGGCTTTGACAATGGGAGTGTCCTTGTTCTTGATGAAAATCCTGAGCACCAAAACTGTGATCAGAGAAAAAGACAAAGCCAAGGCACTTAATGCCATTCCCAAGGGTTCTGTGAAAGAGAGGAAATGGAAGTCCTTGGGGATGCATTGATCTTGATTCTTGTTTGGAAATTGACCTTCTGGACATTTAGAACAGTCATCCATGTCTGAAAAATATAAAATAAAAGCAATTTCTATGTATCCGTCATGCCATTGTTGCCTTGTATTATTCTATGTCCTATGAAGGGGTTGACTCCATCTCTTATTTCTAGTGCTGGTCCTTCAATGCAGGACTAGGAGACGGGAGTAAAGGGGGTAATTTGTACCCAGTCCCAGAGTCAGAAAGGGGGCCAGGAGCCAAAGGAGGGGGCCCATAAATTTCCTGGGATCTTACATCTTCCAATCACACCCAGATTCACTACCCATGCGGGATGCTATGGGCATTACCGTGGGCACATGACAGTGACTACTGCCACAAGCCATACGCACCAGGCCCAGGAATGCATACATTCCTTAACAGTGTCACATCTGGGAGGAAATTGAACTGCTATAGTAGCTCTTTGATTTGTGGATCTGCTTACCATGAAGAGTGTATCGGAGCTCAGGGACACAGCTGTGGGACTACAGCTACTGCAGAAGTCAGTTTTGGTGTACACAGAACACTTTCCATTTTAGAGTGAGCCTAAATACAATGATGCTAATTTCTTGCAATGATTTGAAAAATTTTAGAGAGACTTAGGAGTGTGTTTGGTTTTCCATATTGCATTGGTTTAGCTACCAATGCTGGACAGGAAGGTAGATCTGAACTCTGCATTAGGAAGACTGGTAGACCTGTGTTCCAAAGACTATTCTGGCTGTTGTCATTTTCCCCCTGCCTGTTTTGCCCCCATTCTGCCCATCCCCATTGCCACCCCCGCCACTCTGTTTCACCCCTCCCTTTTTGGGAAGGGGCCCAAAATCAACTTTGTACCCTGTGATAAAATTCCTCTCAGAGTCCCTGCTTCAATGCATCTTGCTCTGAAATACTATTTTTTCTTAAACCACTCAAAGTGAAGTCATTAAATAGTTTGCATTAACCCCTTTAGACAGGATGTTCTTGTAACTGGAAATTGTATGGTTCTATAAGGTGGTGTGCCTTGCTTCCCAGCTGAAGAGATTCCATCATATCTGTTGTGTACACCATGCCTGTGGGAGAAATGTAGTGCTTAAACACTACAGTGCCTTTTATTATATCAGTGGTATTGTACTATGTTTGAATTCAAGAGAAAGAGAGATTTCAAGGTGTGTCATAACTAGATGCATTTTTTGTGATAATGAAATAAAAACATATAACACTGCTTTTTCCACTTTGTAAAAAAAACAACTCAAAATCTGCAAAAAATAAAAATAAAGCAGCTTTACATATTAGTCACCATAGGGTTGGTAGACTGGACTAGGGTGTGTGTGTATGGATGATAACTATGGCTGCATCTGCTGACACTATACCACCTATATCACCTACCTAGAACACTTCTAAAGCAATGCACCCTTGGAATAAAAACAAATAACAGGGGGATCATCAAAATTACAAACATGGTCATGTTGTTAAACATGCTAAGGCTTTCACGGCTGGAATTCATATTGAACGTAAGAGTTTTTCAGGCTGGGTGCCGTGGTCTAGTTTTTTTTACTTAAAGAGCCTAAACCAAACCTGGGGGGGGGGGCGGCTAACTATCACCAACATTAAAACTAAGAGCCCGATCCTGAGGTCTGCAGCACAGTTCCAAAAGGTCACCGCTAAAGTGAGTAGCCCCATTGCGGGGCTGCTTCCCTTACTCAGGGGAAGGGGACGAACCCTGGGGAAGCTCAGGATTGGGCTGTAAGTTAAAACTGAAAACTAAAAATAATAACTAAAACTTAACCTAAAAAGCTAAAACTAAAACCAAGCTAAAAACTCTAAAAACTAAAAACCAAAAACACACTTGAAGCTAAAATTACTAAGGATTAATACTGAAACCAAACATCAAATAAAACTAGAGACTAAAATCTAAAAAGACTGGAATGAGAAGCTAAAAACTCAAACTTAAAAACTGACATTTTGCCCACAGCTTTGGGGAGCTTCCTCAGAGCAACTGAAACATATAAGCATCAAAACAATCTGAATAGGAAAGAAGAAACAATGAGAGATCATGATGCATGGCTCCCAGCCCTGAAAAAAGTTACTCAGAGAATAAGGAGCCAGGTAGAGCTAACAGGTGACAACAATGTTCCCTAATTCAATGGGCAATCAGTTACAACCTATATAAGAACAGCACCAAGTTCCAGTGCCCAAAGAAAACTGTGGCATCTGTGTTTTGAAATAAGGAAAGGAGAACTGGGAAAATGAGAGGGAAAGAAAGCTTATATAGTGTGCAATTCACAGCACTGTACATTAAGCCTCCTACCCTTCCAGTATGAAACCTTCCCTTCTGGACATGGTTCACAATCATAGCAACAAAATGACTTCCCTTCTTTCTTTTTTCTGCTGTAACCCGGATAGCAGGGCTCATTACAAACAGCTGTGGGCACCACCTGCATGTAAAAACACAAGAGGATTTGCATTGTATCGATGCTTGGTAAACCAAGTTCTGTTCTCATCTACAACCAACATGCTTCTCTTTTGAGGGGGCAATCTAAAACTATCTGGGCACATGAGTAGAACTTTTCAGAGTAAAATCAGCTTCTAACTGGCTTTCAAAGGACTAGTTTGAAAGGAGATGGAATCATTTACAAAATCATGCTCTTCTTAGCCTTGCTGATCTGTTAGAGGAAGAAGGCAAGGAACCAAGACAAGCACTACAAACAACTGCTCTGGACACCTCATTTAATGGGATTGGGACTTTACGGCCCAAGCGTTGTGCTGCTGGAACTCATGCTCTGGCAGCCAAAGCCTCTTACAGCACTCCCCAACTGACAGTCCAAATGCCCAAAGATCCAGCGTGTGTGCTAGTGGCTCCCAGAGGTAAATTGGCAGTAAAGATAGGCCAGGATAGGGGGTCTTCCATGCAGAGAGGGGGTACAAAGGATGGAGAGTGGGATGGAGCTGGTGGGTCTCAGTGCCTGATCCTACCCTATCCCCCATTTATCAGCCTGCCATGCCATCTTCCTTTCCTCTGACATATTTCAACTAAATAAGCTGGCATAGCTCTGAGGGAACCCATAGACAGCCATAGGGTTTATTGAGAGGTAAGAAAAAAAAAATTACCTCTTATTGGCCTTCAGGTTGCCCCACCCACCACAGCAAGCAGTGGTGCGGCTGCATGCTCTAGTGTAGCATGGAATAAGAGTAAGCTGTTTGTCACAAACATCTAAAACTAACATCCAAGCTGCTTACATCAAAGACATAATCTTATCACGAAGAACGTGGCTGTTCCAGCAGGGACCATTATTCTGGATGACAGATTCTCAGTCTGGTTTTTAAAGGGCATAAAGAAATGTCCCATAAAAGCTCTATATAATGTTGTGAACAACCAAAGCTCAGAACGGCAAGGTTGCTGGGCTTGTATTCAGGCACAGATGCATAGTGCACGCACTGTCTCTGGCCATAGGTACTGTCATAACGCAGCCAGATGGATCATTGGGTAAGGAGCTATAACTGTGAATGGGACCTCTTGGCCAGCCTAAACCAGTGGTAGAGGTAGCACCTAATGAGCATTAGTTTGATGGGAGGTGGTGTCATGGTAAGTGTCATGGCGCATAGTTTTCTTCCAGGGCGCTAAGCAATTTGGTGCAACTTTAATACCAATATCCTTTGTCTGAGATTAAAAGAAAGTGCTCCAATGTGATGGGTAGCATCCCAATATGATATCTGATGCTATGACACAACAGTCTCTTAAGGAAATAATGTGGAAAATATGACTCCCTGACAGGGTGAATACTAACTAGGTGTGAGTTCACTCCCTATGATCTCTATTGAAAAGGATATTAGCTAGTGGGGTTTGAAAGTTTTGTGGGGTATCTAGTTTTGTGGGGTATCTAGTTTTGTGTGCAGGAACTAACGCCCATTGGAGGAGATGGCATTGGTCAAGTTAAACTTAAGAACATAAGAACATAAGAACAGCCCCACTGGATCAGGCCATAGGCCCATCTAGTCCAGCTTCCTGTATCTCACAGCGGCCCACCAAATGCCCCAGGGAGCACACCAGATAACAAGAGACCTCATCCTGTTGCCCTCCCTTGCATCTGGCATTCTGACATAACCCATTTCTAAAATCAGGAGGTTGCGCAAACACATCATGGCTTGTACCCCGTAATGGATTTTTCCTCCAGAAACTTGTCCAATCCCCTTTTAAAGGCGTCCAGGCTAGACGCCAGCACCACATCCTGTGGCAAAGAGTTCCACAGACCAACCACATGCTGAATAAAGAAATATTTTCTTTTGTCCTAACTCTCCCAACACTCAATTTTAGTGGATGTCCCCTGGTTCTGGTGTTATGTGAGAGTGTAAAGAGCATCTCCCTAGCCACTCTGTCCATCCCCTGCATAATTTTGTATGTCTCAATCATGTCCCCCCTCAGGCATCTCTTTTCTAGGCTGAACAGGCCCAAATGCCGTAGCCTTTCCTCATAAGGAAGGTGCCCCAGCCCTGTAATCATCTTAGTCGCTCTCTTTTGCACCTTTTTCATTTCCTCTGTATGTTCAGATGTAGCAGCAATCATTATTTTGCATTAATCAGGTATAATTTGAAGTCATCCTGGGCATGAAGGAAGGAAGGACCCCAAGGAAGACACTTGTTTTATAGTTTGAGATGTGGGTTTTTTAGACTTCTACTGTTTAGCAAGGGTCAACTTGTCCAATGAGCCTTAAAGCTAAGCATCAATCAAGTTACCAGAATATAATGCTATTACATCTCCCATTTAACTTTCCACTTTTAAACTTATAGTCTGATCCCACCTGATTAAACATGCTGTGCCAAGTGATAGCCTCCTCAGTAATGGTGAACTCCTTTCCAGGGAGGGCCATCTTTCCTACTTTCACCCTTAAGAAGGACAGGTTTGGGAAAGTCACCCAGTTGATGAGGTCAAATGGAGCTGCTAAATCACCTTTTTCATCAAAAGACACCGTGTCTCCAGCACTGTTGTTAAAGGAGATGCTCTTCAGAAAAGGGTGAAGCTGTATTGAAAGAGGTCAAGGAAGACATTACAAACTGTAGGTCTCTTGCAAAGGGATGTTTTATTTTGTTTACTAGTCCAGTACAATTTAGAAGAATTAGTTTCTTCAAGTCTTCGAATTCCTATTTATAGAGGGGGGGAAAAGGGCAGATACCCATATCTGAACATGCATAAGCATAATCAAGAGAAACACTTGCTGAATCCCATAGGTGCAATATGTGTTGCAGAGGCATAAATTGCTTTGTGCAAATGCATGTGAAACATAAATAAACAGACGTAAAAGAAAAAATAAACATGAGAACACTGACGATCATCCGGGAAGATTGGATGAAATCAGACAAAAGAGGAAAGCATGTGGACAAAATTTGAAATGAAGTTAAATGTAGAGCAAAGTGATGCAAGTCAAGTGGATGAAAGTCAATGTATGCCTTGTATTACACTCTTCTGCTTCTACAAATACATTAATTTAAACTTTGAATTCAACTGAATGGTTTATTTCTCTTCTCTTTATTGTACCAAGGAGTATAGATCTGTGAGTGCAACAATACCTGAAAACTCTGTGGTTCTGGAGGAGGTCTTCTATATTTGTCTACCACTGTTTTGTGCTTGTTCCTGATTAAGAATATCTTTTGCAATGCATGTGCTATAGCATGGACTGCATTGTAGATGCTGTAGCTCTGGCCAGTCATGCTCTTTTCAAAAAGAGTCCCTGGGAGGTTCTCCAACCTCTCTTGGCCAGTGCAGGGATCTCTGCTGTCCTCACCATCATCAGAATAAAAAAAGGAGCAGTCAAAAGCCTGTTCCCAGAAGGTTTTGATAAACTCATCTTCTGGTTGAGATTTGGGATGTAGGAAATCAAGGAGTTCTGAAAATCCTGGCATTTCACTGGAGTGAATTGCAAAAGACAAGGTGCCATGGAAGACTTGTATGTCAAAATCTCTTTGCAATGAGAATAATGAGAAATTCCACTGGGCTGTCAAAATCCACACCTTTCCTATTGAAGGCTCTGTAACGCCGTCTAACATTGTGTAAAAATATATGAACAATTCCAAAAGTGTTGTGGTCACAATCTCTGCATTCATAACGTATACTTTGACTTCAGCATTGAATAGAGATGTGACCCACCCCACAAGTGGGTTTTCTAAATCTATGTGATTTATTAATTTTGCCATCTCTGAAATTTGAGATATTGCAGGTAATTTTGTACTGAAGGCTGTACAGATTCCATATTCAGAAAACATAGTCATCATGGTCTGCACAAATTTTTCTCCATTATCGTCATCTGAAGCCACAATGCCGACCCACTTCCAGAGGAAATACTGAAGTAGATGAACAATCCCTCTGTACTGATACACTTCATTAGGGACCATTCGATAAAAGGAAGGGAGCTCGGTTTTAGCATTTCTTGCTGGAGCTAATGCACAGTAGGCAATCTAAGAAAAATAATAACTATTATCAGAATATGGGGTGGGGGAAAAACTCATGCCAACCCATAGTGGATAAAGTCAACTATCTGCTGGGCAGAGACACAAGTAAGAGAATTAATACCATCTTTTGGTGACAAAAATATGAATGCATTTAATTTCAAACCAGCAAATATTGTGGACATTTTATCCATGTCTTATACTCACTTTTGGGACACCAAGAAAGAAAAGGTGGTCCTGATCTCACCTGGTAGGTACTTACAACAGAAAAGGCTTCATCATGAGTTGCCATCAACTCCTTTTCTAATGCTGATGGAAATAATAGTATGTGACTTCCCATCCTTTTACTCAATGACACCAAAAACTGTGTTTTTAGTCACAATGCTACTCTCAGGGGTACTTCTCTTCTTGCTAAGCTACAGGATCATTTGTATTAATTGTACAGAAAACATCTGATTGCAGGAACAATTTCTTTTGGTCTATCTTTGTGTGTGCACATGTTTTATAACCATGACAAAATCATTGCGTTAACATTTTCTGTACTCAGTTCCTTATTTGGTGTTTTTTGTTACCCAATCCTATCCCAGACTGGTGTGCAGGACGCAAGGCTGATGGTGCACCATTCATTGCATCCTATGTGTCGATCGACGACCAGGCCAACTGGGAGAGATGAAACATGAAAAACTTTACTTACCTTCCTGGTTGACTCATTGTCCCTGATTGGACTCCTCAGATTTCCACTAGTTCAGAGTTAGTGAGCTAGCTGTAGAAATGCTCCGATCTGGCATAGCTTTGTGGGACTTGCCAGGAGCACATCAGGCCTGGGAAGTAGTTCAAGATATAACAGATGCTAGTGCTGATGGAGCCCTCCACCATGCTCCATGTCCCTCTTCTGGCAGAAACCCACCTTTTACAACTGCTGAAAAATGCGTAGTGCTTCTAGAAGGATCATTCAGGTGGTGCTAGGAGCCAATAGGATTGGTCCTAGCACCTTAAATTAATGAACCATTTGGATGGCATAGAAAAATCTGCATCATCTCAAGGAATGCACAAATGTTTCTGAGTATTGGTTAAAAGGATAAATAATCTCTGAGATGAAAAGAGATTAATGACCCACATGTTCACTGTACCTGTGGAATCTTGTAGATGCTTAAATGAGTGGCCATGTGAAGGGAGATCTCCAAATCAAGCGCCCCAATGACCGCTATCAGATCTTTTTGCTTTTCACACTTGAAGTTGGGGACAAACCTTTCTTGGGTGGAAAGAAGCTTCAGAGTGTTCTGAAGTGTCATTCTTTCATTGTAGTAATTGTCATAGATGTGGAAGCCCAGGCTGACGTTTGGTAGGATCTTGGGGTTCTTATTGATCTCTGTCACAGCAAATACCAAGGACAGGACATGTTGATAGTTCTTCGGAATTGAACTAATGGAAGTGATATGTTTTGGAAGAAACACATTTTCAAGCCTTCATGAACTATGAAGCTTCTAGCTGCAAGTATTCTTCAATCTAAATGATCACATGCCTTCAAATGTTATCAGAACCAAGTTTTATAAAACTTCAAGCCCATGTTAAATGAAAAAGGCCAAAAATATGGACTATTAAAATAGTGCATTCTTTCCTAACTTCTGAGTGCATAGATAGGGTTCTTACGGGAATTCATTTTCCCAGATTCCCCAACCCCCGCATACTCTATAAAAATGTTTAACAATGATTCCTTCTTGTTCTGAAATAAAATAAAATTCATGAACATGATTAAGACCAAGTTAAACCTAATTCTATTCTATTTATTTCAATAGGAACATAAAGGACAAATTTCTCTCTCACAATTGGCCACCATTAAAACCAAAGGTACACAGGTTGGATCACTCCTATCTTGCTCTATCTTTTCTTTTCTGGTAGTGCTGTGGCTATTTCCATAGAAGCCCCAAATCCTGTCAAGCAGCTCACATGTGACTGAAGAGTGAAAGAACTCTTCCCCCTCCCCCAACCAGGTACTTTCTACTGTTCTGCCCTATATGGGATCTGACCATCTCTTCCTCTGACTGGTATTTTTCCTTCCTGCAGTCAGTCTGAGAAGAATGGGTTTCCAATTAAGTCTGTGATGGCTGGTACCTAACAAAGTACCACCAACATGATGAAAAGGTGATGATGAGACATGAGGTGAGAGAATAGACCACAATACACCAGCAAAAAAGAGATATTTTGTCTCATTGGTGAATTCAAGTGTCCTTCTCTTCCTGACTGGCTCCAAGAAGATGTGACTGATTGCTCAGTTTTTTGCAATCAATGCAATGGATCTTTCTCTATAGCAAAATTCCTGAATAGACTATGGCTAAAGTACAGAATGAAAAAGTACAGGATGTTCACATGAGGTTCATATGAATGAAACACAAATGCACAAAACAGCCACCATGCAGCTCTGAGATAAGGGGGCAAATGTTCCTTTATGCTGTGGAGACATCCGTGACTGCCTCCCCCCCCCCCACTACAGGATGCAGTGCACACCCTGTTGGCAGGGCTGCATCAGTGCTGAAAAATTAGATTGGATTGGGCCCTCATATTGCCCAAAGGACAGATATTTCTAAATGTCTTTCTGCTTATCTGTGCTAGATTCAATAAAATATGCCAGCCCCTGGAATTTGTGACTATTCAGGGGACAATCTGACCCTCTGCAGAGCTAAACAGATGAAGTGGTCAGAATTCAGTGGTCTGACTGGTCAAATAGAGGGCAGAGTTCCTATACCTTTAACCATTGTATAGAAGAGGGAATTTTGGCTAGTGGAACTAGATGTGGAAGGGTTTAAAAAGCTGCAGCTGCCAAAATTCCCTCTTCTATACAATGGTTAAAGGTATAGGGCAGCACTCGGTCCTCTATTGTATCTGGTCACCCTGTCAATGGTGAAGCACATGCATTGCGAGCAGGAGTTATTAGGTTCAAATCTTAGCAAGTCCAGCTCGTGCAGAGTAAGATTTGTATCTGAAATCTGGGGAACTGATTCCATTCAGCATCTATAGCATCAACAGTATTGGATTGATGGTCGGACTTTGTACCACAAATAGAGAAGCATGAAGTGCATGAAAGGACACAAGAGAGAAAAACATGGAATAATATAAGCAAAGATGAGGAATATAGAAGAGAAATCCAGAATGGACAACAGGAGAAAGAAAGCAAGATTCCAGGAACATGATGTCAAAGTTAATATAAATATATATTTATACAGTTCCTGAAATGATACACCATTTATACAGGTGTAAATGCATCTTCCCCCCCCCCAAAAAAAAAAAATCATAAGTAGGCTGTCTTCTGAGTATGTCTCTCCTTGTATGAGAAATTTGTAATAGATAAGGTAAAGGTTACTAAATGCCAGATAGAGATAAATGCATTCCTTACATGAGTTCATCGAACAGCTTGGTTTTGGGGTGTTGGCTGAAAGAAATGTCATCAAATATGCAGGCAAACTGTGACACAATCGCACCAACGATAAAATCTCCACTCTGATGATACTTGTACGAGAATTGGGAGGGATCAGTGATAGAACACATAACCCTCTGTGTCTTGCTCTCAGTGGTAGGAAGCCAGAAGCCCAAGATGAGCAGCAGCAATAAGAGAGATAATCCTTCCATTTGGGGCAAATGTTGATTCACAACATGCAGCTTCTCTCTATTCTGCATGTGGCTACAACAGTTTTGTTCAATGATTCTAGAATCTTTTGTCCATTTGAGCTTCGATAGAGGAGTCCTTAGGATTCATAATCCCTCAACCTAGCTCTGACAATAGTTTATGGAAGCTTTCAGACTTGGTTATTGATTGTGCCTAAGGGCATAGAAAAGCCAAGTGAGATTTGCCGAGATGGTGCAGGTGTCATAGTAATTTTAGTTAATAACAGGTTTTGAAATCATTACTCCAGGCTATTGTGATGAGTGAGTTATTTTTCGCCACAGGTGAGAAAAAAAAAAACATTAGATGGATACCACAGTGACATGATGGGCCAGGAGGGTTGCTGACATCTCAATAGGAATTGAAGAAAAAAAAAATAGGAGTGAACACTGTCTGAGATGGAAAAAAGGGAGGGGCAGGAGTTATGGGGAGAAAAACCACACTGACTTGCATTGCATTGTGATCTTATCTCTCCTTTTTCCAAATGCAGTGACAACAGATTAAGTACAATTGGACCCCAGTATCTGTGGGGGATCTGTTCCTCACACACACCCCATAGATACAGAAATCTGCAGAAAATGAAGTCTGTGGGTCCCGATAACCAGACTCTGAAGGTTATCTGAAGGTTAACTCTGAAGGCCTGGCGGATCAGTCTAAGGCACTTCTAGTTTTTTTGCCAAACTGGAAGTGCTTTCCCACATCTGAAAGGTTTTCTGAGGCCCTGAGATGCTGCAGAGTGCATAGAGAGCAAGACTACTATAAAAGAGAGCACATACTGTTTTTACAGGAAACTCATCTTGTAAGGAGCGCGGAGCACATAATTTGTCTCTCTTGCATTGGTTTTCTGTTGGATAACAACAGAAAACCAATGAGAACCATCAAACTTTTTGATTGTGTGTACTTACAGATGATGCACTTCCAGATAATGCGAATAAAAGATATTAATGAGATCCTTATTAATGCTACTAGCATTGAGAAAATTTCTTTACATCAAAGGAGGACAATATGTGCCAGCACTCCTAAAGGTATATAAAGCAATGGTATTGCCACGTATGTTATATGGCTCACCAATCTGGTTTTTGGGACCAATAGAACAGCTTGAGCGACTCCAGCAAGTCTTTTTTCGGAAGCTTTTAGCCCTACCCCCATGCATAGCCTCTGAAGTTATAGGGTTGGAGTTGGGACTTCCAAAGATTTCAACCTTGATTTGGAAAGCTACTATTGGATTTAAATACAGACTTACAATTTCTGAAAATCTTCCTATTTTCACAAAACGAGCAGCACAAGAACGCTGCTGGGTAAAATGGAATAACAACATTAATATGAAAATATGTGAGCTGGGCCTACAGTCATTAGAAAAATTCAGTGGAAGAAGCCATTTGCTGCTTGTTGAAAAGCGATTAATTCAAGATTGGGATTGCCTTCTAAGGGAGGCTGAGTGTAACTGCTCCCCTTCTTATTTAGGAATTAAATTTCCCACTAAATTCTCTTTACCCATTTATTTTTATGTACTGATGGTTTCCAAGTTGAGGCGTGCTTATATGATTGCACAATGTAAAGCTTTGCCAACTGCACAAATGAAGGGTCATTTTCAAAGGACCCCTCCCGAGCGGCGTTATTGTGACTTTCCCTTAACAGAATTAGATACCCGGGTGCAGATCTTTTTCCAATGCCCAAAATATACAGCAGAGAGAGATTGATTCTTAAACAAATGGATACATAAATTTTCTATGTTTTCGGACTCTTTAAGATTGAAATTACTGTTAAGTAGTCTTTGCAAAGAGTGTGTTGTGGATGTAGCCAAATTCTGTTTCAATGTGGTTTTAAACCCTGGTTTTAAGATTTTAGATAAATAGGTGTATGGCTTATATGCTGATCAACCTAATAAACTTGAACTATTAATTTCTCCTTATTAGTTGATCCTTCCTGTTCAGCTCAGGCCTCAGGAGATTTATGTAGCATTTGGGGAAAAAGATACACCCAAGCAGCCCAGCACTAGAGGCCAAGATAGAGAAGATCACCACAGCCACCATGTATTTTCCTTTCATGCTCAAGTAAGGTAGAATAAAGAACAACCACACACTGCAAAACACCAACATGCTGAAGGTGATGAACTTGGCTTCATTGAAACTGTCTGGCAATTTCCTGGCTAGTTAAAGCGGCATTGAAGCTGACTATAGCAAGAAATCCCAGGTAGCCCAGAACGAAATAAACATTGGTATGGAGCCTTCATTGCACTCCACTACAATTTCTTCAGCCTGAGAGTCCATGTCCAAATGTGGGAATGGAGGGGCAGTGCAGAGCCACATAGCACAGATACTGGCTTGAATCAGGGAGCAACCCAGAACAATGGAGTTTGCCAGTCTTTTCCCCACCCATTTCCTCATCCTGGATCCTGGCTTGGTGGCCATGAAAGTCAGAACCACAGTGATGGATTTAGCCAAGACACATGAAACAGCCACTGAGAAGACAAGGCCAAAAGATGTTTGTTGTAAATAGCAGGTCACTTCCTGAGGCTGCCCAATGAATAGCAAGGAACAGAGGAAGCAGAGCATTAGAGCGATAAGTAGAGAGTAGGTGAGGTCACCATTGTTGGCTTTGACAATGGGAGTGTCCTGGTTCTTGATGAAAATCCTGAGCACTAAAACTGGGATCAGAGAAAAACACAAAGTCCAGATAGTTAGTATAATTCCCAGAGGCTCTGCAAAAGAGAGGAAATTGAGGTCCTCGTGGAGGCTGATTTTGATTCTTGTTTGGAAAGTGACCTTCTGGACATTTGGAACAGTCATCTGTGTCTGAAAAAAAAATACAACAAATGCAAGTTTACTGGATCAGGTCTGCCATCATTTTTCTTATATCAGCTGATGTTGAACTGTGGCCTTGCCTGAAAAAAGATAAGCAGAATCAGTTGTTTGGATGGGAGGCAGAGTAATCTGTAAGGAGGAGTGGAGTGTGGGGGAACTTTGGAATGAGTGCCACTTTGTTCAGGGTACCTTAAACCTATGCTTGTCTAGATATCTAGAATTCCAAGCCTAAAATCTTTCCTTCTGCATGTTGCTTTTGGAATGCCTTAGAAAATTTAAGGAATGTCTAAGTCATTGCTTAAAAGAGTGGGAGGGATTATCAAGGGTCAAGATCAGGGGTCTCCAAACCCCAGCCTGGGGGCCAGATGCAGCCTGTGGCCAGTGTCTGATCCCCTTAGAGCCTCTGGTCCAGTTGACCAATCACAACCAGAGTTGTGCTTGTGGGGTGGAGAAATGGGGGTCCATTTAAGAGTGTGCTTTATTTCTTTGGCCGTGTTCGTGCTTGGAGAAGTCCTGGACATTTGAGCCCATTCATTTATTCATTCATCTAAGTTCCATCTCTAACGTATTTATTTAAATTTTATATTTAATTTTTTTCCCGACACCCAACACTGTGCCAGATATTTGATGTGGCCCTTTGGCTGAGAAGTTTAGAGACCCCTGGTCAAGAGAATCAAGATTTAATGCTGATATATTTACAAGGAAGGAAGGAAGGAACATCTTTGAGAAACCAGTCTGAAACTGTTGGAGTTTGGCATATAAATATCATAATAAGTAATATTTTGCTGAAAATGAGTTCTGGAGGTGCAAAATGGCACATCAGTGAGGCCACAATCAGAGAAATGAAAGATGAATTATTATTGGGAGAGGTGGAGGGCAAGAATCACATTTGAGATGTGCTCAGCAGTGAGTGGAAAGGTAAACTTTTTTACTTACCTCCTTGTAATCCATCTGGCCTTTAATGGGTCTCCTCAGACTTACACCAGCTATTTAGCTGGAGCAAATCAAAGCAGAGTTAGCTATGTATATGTACAAATAAGGGCATATGATCCCGGCATTTGTGAATGCCACTGAAATCCTCCCCCTGTTGCTTTCCTTCCAGCTGCTTCATAGCCCAGTATGCCCTTGTCCCCCAGCCCTCAAATGCCCCTGCTGCCACCATGGCTAGGGCGGTGGATCATCTGGGAACCACTCTCATGTGCAGTGTCTTCGGCTGTTTGTACTGCCAGTTCCGAAATGCATGAAGGTGGCGCAGCTACATTAGTGGATTATGAAATCTGCCACTGTAAATCCCAGATAGGATAGGGGCCACTGGTTTACCTGGGGGTGGGTGGGAGGCAAGGGTTGGAAATGCCCCGGGCAGCATAGGGAAGGGAGCGCCACTGCCATCTACTCCCCTGCTGCCCCCCCAGTGACATCCTGTATGGAGCCCCCATATTGAGGCTTCTGGAGACCCTTTGGAGGGGACTACGTGCAGCCTCTCCTAGCCTTCTGAAGGCCTTTTGAGGCTTCCGGAAGACCTAAAACCCCACTTCCAGTTTTCAGACAAAAACGGGAAGTGACATTTTACCCTTAGAAGGCCTTTGGAGGACCAGGGCAGAACATCCCATGCCTACTGAAGCCCTTTTAAGGACCTAAAACATCTAAGGACTGAAAACCAGAAGTGAGATTTTAGACCTTCTGGAGACATCAGAAAGCCTTTGGAGGGTCAGAGGAGGCTGTGAGTGGTCTCCTCCGGCCCACTGAGGCCCCCTCAGATGTGACAGTGGGGGGACCATGGTGACATTCAGAGGGGCAGCACTCTGCTAACCTGGCTGCTACCACATCCCACTAAATAGGGGGTGCAGATCTGAGTAGACCCATTGGGGCCACTAGGGCTTGACACAGGTAAGGGAACTGCTGTTCCCTTACCCCAAAGAGACCTCAGACAGCTTCCCTGGCCCCACAGGATATAGCGATGGCCATTTTGGCACCACTGCTCCTCCAGATGCTGTGGGACCTTAGGATTGGGCCATAAAATTTTTTCATGATTCTGTATTTGGTTCTGTTGAATTCCATTTCTTTCAGTAATAGCTCACAGTTTAGCTCATTGCCTGGGTACTTCAGGCAAGGCGGTTTTCTGGGCTGCTATGCATAATAATCATAATCATAATCATAATCATAATCATAATCATAATCATAATCATAATCATCATAATAATACAGGTATTTCTATACCGCCTTTCTTGGTCCTCAGATTTCTCCTCGGACTTTATTCAAGGCGGTTTACATAGGCAGGCAATTTAAATCCCCGTAGGGATTTTTACAATTTGAAAGAAGGTTTCTGTCTTTCAAGAAACCACAACATTCAGATGTTTCTTTCTTGATCTGGTCGCACATTCTGGCCTCCATCCTCCCACGCTCAGAGCAGATGGAATAACTTGGCTCAGTTTGTCAGCTGCCAGTGGCCTCGAACTGGTGACCTTCGGATGTTATCTTCAGACAAATTGAGGCTCAACCCTCTAGACCAGACCTCCTGTCTCTATGCATGCATGTCCTCTCCTGCTTGCCATATCTCCATAGTATACTAACCACCAGGTGCATTTGGTGACAAACAAAGAGAAAGGCTTGGATGGGTGGTGGATGGGTGGGGCGTGCTCAGCCACTAATCAGGGTGCCACTCAAATTCTATGCTTCATGCCCATTGGGACCAGGCAAAAGATGCACCCACCAGCATCCATGAACATTTAGCTGAAGAAACCAACCAAGGAAAATGCAAAGACCATGGTCTCTGTTCTTGCTGATTATACACATAAAGGAACACTTGTAGATGGGAGTTCAGGTGCCCCTGATCCCAGCATTCCAAAATGATATTGAATGCTGCTTTGAACCAGAACCCCTCATGCTGCTTTCAGTCTTTTTTTACCAAATGAATTTATTTCTTTTACTTATGTACTACATTTATATCCCACTTTTCTCCCCAAAGGGCACCAAATTGACTTACAAACAAACAAACAAAAATTCCATATTTAAAACAATATTATATATAAACTTTAAAATAACCATATATTTTAACAACAAATTTAACATCATAAAAAACTATTTCATATTTATTGAATTAAGCTGCAATCCTAACATCACTTTTCTGGGAGTCATTGAACACAGTAGAACTTACTCTGCAGGAGCACGTGGCCTCTGGGACCCCAAGTGCCTCTGAGAGCTAAGTGCCAGGTAAGGCATTGCGAGTTTAGCATCTGGGCGAGGAGAGGGCAAGCAGACCTCTGAATTTTGGAGAAGGAGAAGAGGAGAACAAGAAGGAGAAGGTAAGTATACTCTTTCTAACTCTTTGTCTTTCTAACTCCTTGTCTTCTAACTTTAACTTTAACTTTAACTCTAATAATAATAATAATAATAATAATAATAATAATAATAATAATAATAATAATAATTTTATTTATACCCTGCCCTTCCCCCCAAAGGGACCCAAGGCGGCTTACAACAAGTTAAAAACAGATTAAAACATAATATTAAAAAGCAGATAAAAGCATTAACATATTAACAGATATAATAAAAACAGTAATCAGATAAAAAATCAGGTAAAAGGAGCATAGAGCAGCAGATCATAAAGGAATCGGACCTGTAAAAACTACTAAAAGATGTAGAAAAGATGTTAAAAAAGATGTTAAAAAGGCCATGAGCTCAGAAGGCTTGTTTGAACAGAAGGGTCTTCAGGCCTTGCCAAAAAGTCTCAAGAGAGGGAGCCATTCTTAAATCAAGGGGAAGGGAGTTCCACAACGTTGGTGCCACTACTGAGAAGGCCCTATTTCTTGCCGCTGCCCCACATACCTCCTTAGGTGGCAACACTTGTAAAAAGGCCTTCTCTCATGACCTAAGAGGACGAGCCGGATTGTACGGAAGTAGGCGATCTCTAAGATACCCTGGCCCAGAGCAGTATAGGGCTTTAAAGGTCAAAACCTTCATGTAGATGTTAAATAGCATGGGGGACAGAATTGAACCCTGCGGCACCCTGCACCTCAAGGGCCACGGTGTCAAACAGGCATAACCCAGCACCACCATCTGGGACCAATCCTCCAAGTAGGAGTGGAACCACTGCAAAACAGTGCCTCCAACTCCCAACTCAGCCAATCGGCCCAGAAGGATACCATGGTCGATGGTATCGAAAGCCGGTGAGAGGTCCAGCAGGACCAATAGGGACGCACTCCCCCTGTCCAG
The DNA here is from genome assembly GCF_035046505.1 of Tiliqua scincoides. Taxonomy (NCBI): domain Eukaryota; kingdom Metazoa; phylum Chordata; class Lepidosauria; order Squamata; family Scincidae; genus Tiliqua; species Tiliqua scincoides. Next base: position 106,990,719 of record NC_089825.1, on the reverse strand, counting down.
TCCCCAGCGTAGGTCATCCACCAAGGCGACCAAGGCAGTTTCCGTCCCAAAGCCGGCCTGAAACCAGATTGAAAAGGATCCAGATAATCCTCTTCATCCAAGACCCTCTGGAGTTGGGACGCCACCACCCACTCAATTACCTTGCCCAGAAACGGCAAGGTAAATCAACCTTAAATCGACATTGAAATTTAGCTGCACCCGACCTGGTCAGCAGGGATGGCCTCTTCAAGATTCTCCCCAAGATTGGATGTCCACCCAGGCTCCTCAGCATCATCAGATCTTTCCACAAGGACATGAAGGGCACTGTTGTCTTCGATGGCTCCACATCAGACCCCTTTGACATCCGAAGCGGCGTGAAGCAGGGCTGTGCTCTTGCACCAACCTTGTTTGGGATTTTCTTTGCTGTTCTGCTGAAGCAGGCCTTTGGAACTGCAACAGAAGGCATCTATTTCCGGACCAGATCAGACGGAAAGCTCTTCAACCTCTCCAGACTGAGAGCAAAGTCCAAAGTCCAGCTGAAATGTCTGCATGACTTCCTCTTTGCCAACGATGCAGCTGTCACTACCCACTCTGCCAAAGATCTCCAGCAGCTCATGGATCGTTTTAGCAAGGCCTGCCAAGATTTTGGACTGACGATCAGCCTGAAGAAAACATAGGTCATGGTTCAGGATGTGGACTCACTTCCCTGCATTACAATCTCTGCACATGAACTGGAGGTTGTCCATGACTTTGTGTACCTTGGCTCAACAATCTCTGACACTCTTTCTCTCAATACCGAGCTAAACAAACGCATCGGTAAAGCAGCTACCACATTTTCCAGGCTCACAAAGAGAGTCTGGTCCAACAAGAAGCTGACGGAACATACCAAGATCCAGGTCTACAGAGCTTGCGTGTTGAGTACACTTCCGTACTGCAGTGAGTCATGGACTCTTCGCTCACAACAGGAGAGGAAACTGAATGCTTTCCACATGTGCTGCCTCCAACGCATTCTCGGCATCACCTGGCAGGACAAAGTTCCAAACAACACAGTCCTGGAACGTGCTGGAACCCCTAGCATGTATGCACTGCTGAAACAGAGACGCCTGCGTTGGCTCGGTTATGTCGTGAGAATGGATGATGGCCGGATCCCAAAAGATCTCCTCTATGGGGAACTCGTGCAAGGAAAGCACCCTACAGGTAGACCACAGCTGCGATACAAGGACATCTGCAAGAGGGCTCTGAAGGCCTTAGGAGTGGACCTCAACAAGTGGGAAACCCTGGCCTCTAAGCAGCCCACTTGGAGGCAGGCTGTGCAGCATGGCCTTTCCCAGTTTGAAGAGACACTTGGCCAACAGTCTGAGGCAAAGAGGCAAAGAAGGAAGGCCCATAGCCAGGGAGACAGACCAGGGACAGACTGCACTTGCTCCCAGTGTGGAAGGGATTGTCACTCCCAAATTGGCCTTTTCAGCCACAATAGACGCTGTTCCAGAACCACCTTTCAGAGTGCGATACCATAGTTTTTCGAGACTGAAGGTTGCCAACAACAAGGTAGCACCTAATCTAACCTAAGGGAGGGAATCTAAGGTCCAGCGAGGTGGGGCACAGGACCTAGGTGAGGGCAATAAAAATAAATATGTAGGTGTGTACATAGGTCTACTCTGAGCAGGAACAGAGTCCTACTCATGAGTAAGAGCCCAAGGGTCAGGCACTTGAGAAAATAAATAAAAGAGGAGGATAAAAGTGGAAAGCAAGTTTTTCTACTTTGTTTTAAATTAACCCTATACTTAACCCATGTTAAACTTAATCTAAGTTAGAACATAACCTAAACAGTTCAGTAAACTGGGACACAGGATCTAGGTGAGAGCTATAAATAATTAAACACACAAACTCAAATAAAAACTAGCGTGAGGTTAAAAAAACAGTCCAGCCTAAGAGAACAGAAATAGGAGGGTAAGAACCTAGGAAGGGCCAGTTCCCAACCACCCAGGTGATCTAGCATAGTCCATTTCAGCAATTTAGCATCACCACCTTTAGGAGGTGATAAGAGCTCCATTAGGCTAATCCAAGCAACCCATTCAGGGGCCTGCAGAGTGGATTAAGCCCTTCAGCAGACTTTTGTCTTCCTGAGCTTTTGTAATCTCACCTGGGAAGACCAGCCCCCCTTTCAATCAGCAAGGAGGGATGGGGGAGGAACTAGCTAGGGTTATAAAGCTAGAGCCTGCCACTGCGTGAGCCTCTCTGCAGAAGCGTGCATGGCCTCTGGGAAACCCAGTGCCTCTGGGAACTAAGTGCCAGGTAAGGCATCGCGGGTTTAGCATCTGGGCGAGTTCAGCAGCAGGGCAAGGAAACCAGGGACCCAGGCATTGCCCTTCTCTTCCCTTGAGAAGAGGGCAGCAAACCAGTGTAGGGTTTTTAAAAGTACCCCTAAATAAAAACAACAAAAAAGCTAAATAAAAGCTAAAAACAACAACAAAAAAGCTATGCAGTCAGAAAGCCAGCAGCAGGGTGGGGGCTATCCAGTGTTCTGCATCAAGTGCCACATGTATGACTATTTGCCTCTGGGGCATAAGTCTTGGGTGTGTCCTCAGTGCAAGGATAGCAAATATCATGCCTATCTTTAAAAAGGGAAAGAGGGGGGACCCTGGAAACTATAGGCCAGTCAGCCTAACATCTATAGCGGGTAAGATGCTGGAATGCCTCATCAAAGATAGGATCTCAAAACACATAGACGAACAGGCCTTGCTGAGGGAGAATCAGCATGGCTTCTGTAAGGGTAAGTCTTGCCTCACGAACCTTATAGAATTCTTTGAAAAGGTCAATAGGCATGTGGATGCAGGAGAACCCATGGACATTATATATCTGGACTTTCAGAAGGCGTTCGACACGGTCCCTCACCAAAGGCTACTGAAAAAACTCCACAGTCAGGCAATTAGAGGACAGGTCCTCTCATGGATTGAGAACTGGTTGGCGGCCAGGAAGCAGAGAGTGGGTGTCAATGGGCAATTTTCACAATGGAGAGAGGTGAAAAGCGGTGTGCCCCAAGGATCTGTCCTGGGACCGGTGCTTTTCAACCTCTTCATAAATGACCTGGAGACAGGGTTGAGCAATGAGGTGGCAAAGTTTGCAGATGACACCAAACTTTTCCAAGTGGTGAAAACCAGAAGTGATTGTGAGGAGCTCCAGAAGGATCTCTCCAGACTGGCAGAATGGGCAGCAAAATGGCAGATGTGCTTCAATGTCAGTAAGTGTAAGATCATGCACATTGGGGCAAAAAATCAAAACTTCACATATAGGCTGATGGTGTCTGTGACAGATCAGGAGAGAGATCTTGGGGTGGTGGTGGACAGGTCGATGAAAGTGTCGACCCAATGTGCGGCGGCAGTGAAGAAGGCCAATTCTATGCTTGGGATCATTAGGAAGGGTATTGAGAACAAAACGGCTAGTATTATATTGCCATTGTACAAATCTATGGTAAGGCCACACCTGGAGTATTGTGTCCAGTTCTGGTCGCCGCATCTCAAAAAAGACATAGTGGAAATGGAAAAGGTGCAAAAGAGAGCGACTAAGATGATGACTGGGCTGGGGCACCTTCCTTATGAGGAAAGGCTATGGCGTTTGGACCTCTTCAGCCTAGATAAGAGACGCCTGAGGGGGGACATGATTGAGACATACAAAATTATGCAGGGGATGGACAGAGTGGATAGAGAGATGCTCTTTACACTCTCACATAACACCAGAACCAGGGGACATCCGCTAAAATTGAGTGTTGGGAGAGTTAGAACAGACAAAAAAAAATATTTCTTTACTCAGCATGTGGTTGGTCTGTGGAACTCCTTGCCACAGGATGTGGTGATGGCTTCTGGCCTGGACGCCTTTAAAAGGGGATTGGACAAGTTTCTGGAGGAAAAATTCATTATGGGTTACAAGCCGTGATATGCATGTACAACCTCCTGATTTTAGAAATGGGCTATGTCAGAATGCCAGATGCAAGGGAGGGCACCAGAATGAGATCTCTTGTTATCTGGTGTGCTCCCTGGGGCATTTGGTGGGCCGCTGTGAGATACAGGAAGCTGGACTAGATGGGCCTATGGCCTGATCCAGTGGGGCTGTTCTTACGTTATGTTCTTACTTCTGAGTAGACCTGCTTAGGATTGTGTCCATAGTTTATTTGCTGGCATGAAAGAGAAACAGGGAAAGTTAGCAAATACGTTTGTTTCTAATTCCAGATTACTCAAAAGAATAGATATGAAAGAGATTCTTTTTAATTTCTCCTGATTAGCTGATCCTTGCTATTCAGTTCAGGCCTCAAAAGAATTATGTAGCATTTGGGGGAAAAGATACAGCCCAGCAAGCCAGCACTGGAGGCCAAAATAGAGAAGATTTCCACAGCCACCATGTACTTACCCTTCGTGCTCAGGTAAGGTGGGATAAAGGACAACCACACACTGCAAAACACCAACATGCTGAAGGTGATGAACTTGGCTTCATTGAAACTGTCTGGCAACTTCCTGGCCTGAAAAGCTACAATGAAGCTGACCATAGCCAGAAATCCCAGGTAGCCCAGAACACAATAAAACATAGTGATGGAGCCTTCATTGCACTCCACTACAATTTCTTCAGTCAGAGAGTCCATGTCCAAATCTGGGAATGGAGGAGCAGTGCAGAGCCATACAGCACAAATGGTGGTTTGAATCAGGGAGCAAGCAAGGATGATGGAGTTGGCCAGCCTCTTCCCCACCCATTTGCTCATCCTGGATCCTGGCTTGGTGGCCATGAAAGCCAGAACCACAGTGATGGTTTTAGCCAAGACACAAGAAACAGCCACTGAGAAGATGAGACCAAAAAGTGATTGTCGCACCAAACAGGTGACTGCCTGAGGCTGGCCAATGAATAGGAAAGAGCAGAGGAAGCAGAGCAATAGGGAGACAAGTAGATAGTAGGTGAGATCTCGATTGTTGGCTCTGACAATGGGAGTGTCCTGGTTCTTGATGAAAATCCTGAGCACCAAAACTGCCATCAGGGAAAAAGCAAAAACCAAAACACTTAATGTAATTCCCAAAGGTTCTGTGAAAGAGAGGAAGTGGAGGTTCTTGGGGAGGCACCAGTCTCGCTTCTTATCTGGAAATTGACCTTCTGGACATTTAAGGCAATCATCCATATCTGGAAAAAAAGAGATTCATTGTAGTGTTAATGTATCAGTTGTGCCATACTTTCCTTATTTCATCCTGTGTCCAGTGAAGTAGATGGATTCCTCCCCAGTGGCGTACCTTGGGGTACAGTCACCCAGGGCAATCCCCAGTTTTCCACCACAACACATCCCTTTCCCCCCACCTCTTTTCTGCCCCCCCACCTGTGACCCGGAAGTAATTTTGGTGACATCATTGTCACCACAATGATTTCTGTGTGGCTACCTCCCCCCTTTAGAAAAAAGGGGGAACGAAGGAGGCAGCCAAGGCCCCGACAGAGCCTTACTTACATGCAGTGCAGAAGTCTTTCCTCTTATCCTATAAATGGTTCATTATCACAAACCAGATGTGGGTCACAAACGCATTTCTTCAACATTTTGAGGCACAGGGAGCTCTGCAGAGGGTCCACAGGGCTCCCCACACACTCCGCACACCACAGTAGACAAGGGTGAGTAGGAACCATGCTTCTGGGTCCCTGCCAGTGGTGTGATCATTCCAATAGTGTTGCCACCATCTCCCTGCCCCACCCCTTAAAGGGGCAAAGATGCAGCTTCTCAGTCTGCGGCGTTGTGACGCTGCAGTTTGAGAACCTCTAACCCAACAGTGTTCCCAACTTCTCTGTAGAAGTTTGGGAACCACTGATCTAGAGCACAGTGGGGAGTTGTTGAGACTAACTGAAACAAACTGACATGCAATCTTTCACCTTCAGCGAAAGATTAGAGCAGCAATTTTCAACCTTTTTCATCTCACATCACACTGACAAGGCACTAAAATTGTTAAGGCACACCATTAGGTTTTGGACAACTGTCAAGGCACACCATGCTACCAGTGGGGGGCTCACATCCTGCATTGGCCCTACTAAAAAGTGACTTCCCCAAATTCTTGTGGCAGAGCTGTGGACCATTCGTGGCACACCAATGTGCCATGGCACAGTGGTTGAAAAAGGCTGGATTAGAGTGACCTAGAAGTACCATGAACTGTAGACCTGCCTGTGTTTTCAGCTGCCTGTGTTTTCAGCTTCCCTTCCCCATCCCCCCCATCCAAAAATCCAGAAAAAGGAAAACCAGTCCAGGACCTCTGAGACCCTCTCAGGCTGTGCAGGGGGTACATCGTACGTGGGCCTGGGGATCAAAAGGGGGCTTTGTCAGCAAATTCACATTTAAAGGGAGAAAAGGAGTGGCCCAATCAAAGCTTTGTACCCCTGATAAGATTCCTCTCAGTGTCTCTGAAATAATCAAAGATGAGATGTTGGATGATTCATAACACTGCTCATTATCACTCCTACCCTTCTGGTGTGAAATCTTCCCGGCTGGACAAGGATCACAATCATAGCAACAAAATGGCTTCCCTTCCTTCTTTTTTCTGCTGTAACCTGGAGAGCAGTGGTCATTACAGACTGCAATGGGCAGTACCTGTGATTAAAAGGAAGAGAACATGGATTGTGTCTTTGCCTTACAATGTTCTGTACTCATCTAATTAAAACTTCTGTCTCTGTTGTGTGAGAAATCGGACATGAATGGATTTTTGAAATTCAAACTGGCTTTCAAAGGACTGGCTTGAAAGGAGCCAGAATAGTTTCCAAAGTAGTATCAATTTTACAGTGCAATTGTATTTCATGCCAGGCCATTGTGTGCTGTGGTGGGGAGAGTATTTTCATCCTGGATTATGGCATCCTGTTCAAATGCCTCCTAGTCACTGGTGTCCCTGGACATTTGTGCCTGGGATTTTTGTGTCCTGGTTATCTGCATCCCACTCTAACTGGGCAACAAACAAACCATAACTGTGCAACAAACTTCATGTTATATATCCAAAGCCTCTTACCCCAGCCCTAACTCTACCTTTGCATTTTATAAATAAAGAAATACATCTAATATACATATACACATATTGGGACACAAATGTCCAAAAAAAAAAGATGCAAATGTCCAATACTGGGATGCATTTCATCGGAACACAGTTGTCCAGGATGCAATCATCCTGACACTGGTCGGGATGCAATCAGCGAAAGGTAAGTAACTCAGATATAGATATTACTCATGATCTGTTAGCAGTCGAGGGTAAGGCACTTGTGCGGTCAATAGCAAAGTATCTACAATTATTCCAAGGTGCACAGTAATGACTGGATTCCAGAAGGCAGTTCTGCAACATGAGGACTAGCCTCTTATGTAATAGATTAAATGTAAAAGAGGCTGCATGTCTTGTTAGAGTTTCTCGTATGGAGTTGTCTTTTCTCAGTGCTATGATTATACATGTAAGTGCTTATTTTATGCCAATAAAGGTTGAGTCAAGTGAGTAAAAATATATTTTTACTATATAAGTAAAAAGGTATTTTACTTACCACTTGGTAGGCTGCCTGGTCACCTATGGGTCTCCCTGGGCCCACACCAGCATTTTGTTGGCATACGTCTGAGGAGAGGAAGGGTGTGGAATGGGTGATGGCATCTGGCCTGGATACCTCTAAAAGGGGATTGGATAAGTTTCTGGAGGAAAAATCCATTATGGGTTACAAGCCATGATGTGTATGTGCAACCTCCTGATTTTAGAAATGGGCTATGTCAGAATGCCATATGCAAGGGAGGGCACCAGGGTGCAGGTCTCTTGTTATCAGGTGTGCTCCCTGGGGCATTTGGTGGGCCGCTGTGAGATACAGGAAGCTGGAGTAGATGGGCCTATGGCTTGATCCAGTGGGGCTGTTCTTATATAAGTTCCCTCGCACCCGGCCATGACACAGACTATTTCCCATTTAGCTTGTAGCTGAATCACTTCCCACCTGGTTGAACATGCTATGCCATGTGATGGCCTCTTCGTTAATGGTGAACTCTTTTCCAGGAAGAGCCTGTGGATCCATCATTCCTACTTTCACTCTTAAGAAGGACTGGTTGGGGAAAGTCACCCAGTTAATAATATCAAATCCAGTGACTAATTCGCCCTCCTCATCAAAAGACACCAGGTCTCCAGCACTGTTGTTAAATGAGATGCTCTTCAGGAAAGGACAAAGCTTGATTGAAAGAGGTCATGGAAGACATTAGAAACTGAAAGACTCTTTCAGAGAAACATAGTTTTGTTGTGGATTGTTTATTCAGTACCATTTATAAGTGTCAGTACCTTAAAGCATTTCAGTTTCCTTATTTCAAACTTTGAGAGCATGGTCAAGACAAGCACAGGCCTGACAGACCAATCCTATGGGGCACTGACAACAGTAGAACAGATGGATTTGGGTTAAGGCATCTAATGGTTGTCCATCAACATTTAGTAGTGCAGTTCAACAATATTCTTGAAAATTCCATCTCTGAAGACTGGATGACAACAGAGCCTGCTACTGTCTCTACGCTCTCCTGCACTGCTAAAAAAAGTCTCAAGTCTGTATGTGTGGGGAATGAGAACCCAATCTTGAGCTACCCAGGCATGCAGCGGCACTGAAAATGGCTGCCACCACATCCTGCACGCCCAAGGCAGCCGTGGGTGGCACCATGGGAGAAGGGGACTTTTGTCCCCTTCCCCGGGGTAAAGGGAGTAGCCCTGCAATGGGTGAGGTAAAAGCTTCCGTGTCAGGCGGTGAGTTCCCATCCCTGGTAAGAACGCACAGACAGAGTACAAACTCAGTCACAACAGAGTTGCAAAATTCATCCACTGGTCATTATGCAAAAAGTACAATTTGCCCACATTGAAAAATGTTTGGGAACATCAGGTTGAGGAGATGTTGGAGAATGAACAAGTCAAGATCCTGTGAGACTTTAAAACTCAAATGGACCAACACCCTGAACACAACACACCTGATATAACAATAATAGAAAATAAAAGTGTCTGGCTAGTTGATGTTGCAATTCCTGGAGATGCCAGAGTCAATGAAAATGATCTAGAAAAAAATGACAAAATACTGAGCCCCGGCCATTGAAGTCACACAACTATGGACAAAACATACCCAAGTGGTCTCCATTGTCCTTGGGGCACTTGGAACAGTCTCAACAAGTTTTGGGAATTACTTAACTGCAGCTGAACAAAAATAAACAACAGTAAACAAAACTGTACAAAACAGTACAAACTTTACTGTAAACAGTACTTCTGTTCAAAAATAAAAAGGTGTGAGTGTAAGAACAAAATGCCCTACATGGGGTGACTAGAATGCCTATACCTTGAACCACTGTACTGAAGAAGGAAAGCAGATGAACATGAAAGGGGTTTGAAAAGTTCACAAAGGCTTGAGGCTTTATAAGCATTCACCTGGAATGTGTGCAAAAGTTTTACTCCTGTCTCTGTTTAACAGCCATATCAATATAAATTAAGGCTTTGTGGAGATTAGATAATAGTTCCCCAAAACATTTATGCACATTGTGACAATGTGAATGTACACAAACACACAAAAACCCCTTGGTATCCGTAGGGGATCTATTCCAGGACCCCCTGCAGGTACTGAATTCAACGGATATTTAAATCTGCAGGGGGCCTTCAGAGGATTCTACCTTCCAAATGTCCATCAGATTGTCAAGCTCCTTTGCTTTATCTTTCATCTTTTGCTATATCTTTTGTTTTCATAACTTAATGACACCTTTCCTTGCAAGAATACCTTAATTTAACATGATCCATCTCTGAAGTAAACTGAATGGTTGACTTCATGTTAATTTAACATGATTTAATTAATTTAACATGACCCATCTCTGAAGTCAACTGAATGGGCTTGGTTCTCTTCTCTTTTATGGGTAAGGGAACTGATGTAGAAGTGTAGCATTACCTGAAAACACCGTGGATCGGGAGGTCTACATTTGCCCAGGATTGTTTTGTGCCTGGTCCTAAATGAGAACATCTTCTTCAGAGCATGTGCTACAGCATGGACGGCATTGTAGATGCTGTAGCTCTGGCCAGTCATAGTCTTTTCAAAAAGAGTCCCTGGGAGGTTCTCCAACCTCTCTTGGCCAGTGCAGGGATCTCTGCTGTCCTTGCCATCAGCAGAATGAGAGAACAAGCAGTCAAAAGCCTCTTCCCAGAAGATCCTGATGAAATCATCTCCTTTGTGATACTTGGGGTGTAAAACCTGAAGGAATTCTGGAAACCCCAGCACTTCATTGGAGTGAATTGCAAAAGACAAGGCCCCATGAAAGACATGGACATTCAGATCCTTGTGCACCTTCAGTACTGAGAAATCCCAGCGGGCTGTCATAATCCACATCTTCCCAATAGACATCTCTGTAACACCTTCTAACATTATATAAAAATACAGGAACCATTCCAAAGCTCCTGAGGTTACAGTTTCAGCATTCATAACACTTACTTTGACTTCAGGCTTGAAGAATGATTTGAACCACAGCACAACAGGGTTTGCCAATTCTGCAGGGTTTAGTAGTTTTGCCACCTCTGGACCTTGAGATAATGCTGGCAATTTTGTACTGAAGGCTGCACAGATTCCATTTGCAGAAAACTTTTTCCTCATGATTTGCACAAACCTTTCTCCGTTATCATCATCTGTAGCAATGAGCCCAACCCACGTCCATTGAAAATGCTGAAGTAGATGGACAATCCCTCTGTACTGATGTTCTTCATTAGGGACCATCCGGTAAAAGGAAGGGAGCTGCATTTTCACATTCATCGCTGGAGCGAATGCACAGTAAGCAATCTAAGCAAAATAGTCATAATGATTATTAGAGGGAGAAGAACAAAAAGAATACAGTGTGAGGGGCAAGCTCATGGCAAACAGTAGTGAATAAGGACAAATATCTTTATTTTGTAAATTCTCTCATCTCTCCAGTGGTGTAGGTTGGTCATTTGATACCCAAGGACAATAAATTTTAGACATCCCCATATGACAAAATTATTTACTATTAAATTAATTAATTCGTAAAATAACTAAAATATTAATAAATATTTTCCTATTTTATACCACCCTTCTTCTAAGGAGCTCAGGGTGGTGTGCATGGTTCCTCCTCTTCTATTGTCCTCACAATGGCCCTGTGAGGTGCATGAGGTCCTGGAGGCCAAATGAGGTCCTGGAGGCCAAATTTAGGCTTTTAGGCAGGAAGCTGAAAGCCAGGACCTCAAAGGTAGCGTTCTCTGAAGTGCTACCTGTTCCACGCGCAGGGCCAGCTAGGCAGGCGGAGATCAGGGGTCTCAATGAGTGGATGAGACGGTGGCGTAGGGAGGAGGGGTTTAGATTCGTTAGGCGCTGGGGAACGTTTTGGGACAAGCGGGGCCTGTACAAGAGGGACGGGCTCCACTTGAACCAGAATGGAACCAGACTGCTGGCGCATAACATTAAAAAGGTGGCAGAGCAGCTTTTAAACTGATCCCTGGGGGAAGGCCGACAGGAGCCGAGGGGCATCCAGTTCGGGACTCCTCATTCCTATGGGATGAGGATGGGGAGGTTAGAGAACAACAAGACAAAGGCAGAGTAGGAGAAGAAATTGGGAAAGGTAGTGTGATGGGATGTGATAGACGGTTTGGCACACTGAGAGGATGCGGGGACAAAGGAGCGAATAAGCAACCCATCCTAGGGCATTCCATGTACAAATGCTTTTATGCGAATGCCCGAAGTCTATGAGCAAAGGTGGGAGAACTGGAATGTCTGGTGACAAGGGAAAACATTGACATAGTGGGCATAACGGAAACCTGGTGAAATGCGGAGAATCAGTGGGATACCGCAATCCCGGGCTATAAACTCTACAGGAGGGACAGGCAGGGGCGTGTTGGAGGTGGGGTGGCCCTTTATGTTAAGGAAGGGATAGAATCCAGCAAAGTAGAGATTGAAGGTGGGTCCGACTCCACCGTAGAATCTCTGTGGGTTAAATTACCAGGCTTGTGCAGCGATGTAATACTGGGGGCGTGCTATCGTCCTCCAGACCAGAAATCAGATGGGGACCTTGAAATGAGGAAACAGATCAGGGAGGTGACAAGGAGAGACAGGGTTGTAATCATGGGGGACTTCAATTATCCTCATATTGACTGGGTCAATTTGTGTTCTGGTCACGATAAGGAAACCAGATTTCTTGACGTGCTAAATGACTGTGGCTTAGAGCAGCTAGTCACGGAGCCCACCAGAGGACAGGAGACTCTGGATTTAATATTGTGCGGTATGCAGGACCTGGTTAGAGATGTAAACGTTACTGAGCCATTGGGGAACAGTGATCATGCTGCAATCCGTTTTGACATGCACGTTGGGGGAAGAATACCAGGCAAATCTCTAACAAAAACCCTTGACTTCCGACGGGCGGACTTCCCCCAAATGAGGAGGCTGGGGAAAGGGAGGGTAAAAAGAGTCCAGTCTCTCCAGAGTGCATGGAGGCTGCTTAAAACAACAGTAATAGAGGTCCAGCAGAGGTGTATACTGCAAAGAAAGAAGGGTTCCACTAAATCCAGGAGGGTGCATGCATGGCTAACCAGCCAAGTTAGAGAGGCTGTGAAGGGCAAGGAAGCTTCCTTCCGTAAATGGAAGTCTTGCCCTAATGAGGAGAATAAAAAGGAACATAAACTGTGGCAAAAGAAATGTAAGAAGGTGATACGGGAGGCCAAGCGAGACTATGAAGAACGCATGACCAGCAACATTAAGGGGAATAATAAAAGCTTCTTCAAATATGTTAGAAGCAGGAAACCTGCCAGAGAAGCGGTTGGCCCTCTGGATGGTGAGGGAGGGAAAGGGGAGATAAAAGGAGACTTAGAGATGGCAGAGAAATTAAATGAGTTCTATGCATCTGTCTTCATTGCAGAAGACCTCGGGCAGATACTGCTGCCCGAACGGCCCCTCCTGACCGAGGAGTTAAGTCAGATAGAGGTTAAAAGAGAAGATGTTTCAGACCTCATTGATAAATTAAAGATCAATAAGTCACCGGGCCCTGATGGCATCCACCCAAGAGTTATTAAGGAATTGAAGAATGAAGTTGCAGATCTCTTGACTAAGGTATGCAACTTTTCCCTCAAAACGGCCATGGTGCCAGAAGATTGGAGGATAGCAAATGTTATACCAATCTTTAAAAAGGGAAAGAGGGGGGACCCGGGAAACTATAGGCCGGTCAGCCTAATGTCCATACCGGGTAAGATGGTGGAATGCCTCATCAAAGATAGGATCTCAAAACACATAGACGAACAGGCCTTGCTGAGGGAGAGTCAGCATGGCTTCTGTAAGGGTGAGTCTTGCCTCACGAACCTTATAGAATTCTTTGAAAAGGTCAATAGGCATGTGGATTTGGGAGAACCCGTGGACATTATATATCTGGACTTTCAGAAGGCGTTTGACACGGTCCCTCACCAAAGGCTACTGAAAAAACTCCACAGTCAGGGAATTAGAGGACAGGTCCTCTCATGGATTGAGAACTGGTTGGAGGCCAGGAAGCAGAGAGTGGGTGTCAATGGGCAATTTTCACAATGGAGAGAGGTGAAAAGCGGTGTGCCCCAAGGATCTGTCCTGGGACCGGTGCTTTTCAACCTCTTCATAAATGACCTGGAGACAGGGTTGAGCAGTGAAGTGGCTAAGTTTGCAGACGACACCAAACTTTTCCGAGTGTTGAAGACCAGAAGTGATTGTGAGGAGCTCCAGAAGGATCTCTCCAGACTGGCAGAATGGGCAGCAAAATGGCAGATGCGCTTCAATGTCAGTAAGTGTAAAGTCATGCACATTGGGGCAAAAAATCAAAACTTTCGATATAGGCTGATGGGTTCTGAGCTGTCTGTGACAGATCAGGAGAGAGATCTTGGGGTGGTGGTGGACAGGTCGATGAAAGAGTCGACCCAATGTGCGGTGGCAGTGAAGAAGGCCAATTCTATGCTTGGGATCATTAGGAAGTATTGAGAACAAAACGGCTAGTATTATAATGCCTTTGTACAAATCGATGGTAAGGCCACACCTGGAGTATTGTGTCCAGTTCTGGTCGCCACATCTCAAAAAAGACATAGTGGAAATGGAAAAGGTGCAAAAGAGAGCGACTAAGATGATTACGGGGCTGGGGCACCTTCCTTATGAGGAAAGGCTATGGCGTTTGGGCCTCTTCAGCCTAGAAAAGAGGCGCCTGAGGGGGGACATGATTGAGACATACAAAATTATGCAGGGAATGGACAGAGTGGATAGGGAGATGCTCTTTACACTCTCACATAATACCAGAACCAGGGGACATCCACTAAAATTGAGTGTTGGGCGGGTTAGGACAGACAAAAGAAAATATTTCTTTACTCAGCGTGTGGTCGGTCTGTGGAACTCCTTGCCACAGGATGTGGTGCTGGCGTCTAGCCTAGACGCCTTTAAAAGGGGATTGGACAAGTTTCTGGAGGAAAAATCCATTATGGGGTACAAGCCATGATGTGTATGCGCAACCTCCTGATTTTAGAAATGGGTTATGTCAGAATGCCAGATGCAGGGGAGGGCACCAGGATGAGGTCTCTTGTTATCTGGTGTGCTCCCTGGGGCATTTGGTGGGCCACTGTGAGATATAGGAAGCTGGACTAGATGGGCCTATGGCCTGATCCAGTGGTGCTGTTCTTATGTTCTTATGAGGCTGAGAGGTAGTAAAATTCATGACATGAAATGAATCATAATAATGGCCTGGAAACAAATGCTGTGAATATTTCCCCAAAATCAATGGATGAACATCAGTGCCCTCCCCTTCTACCACACCCATAATACTCAGTGACATACTGCCCCTGCATCTAGAGCCCATGTCTACCTGCAAGAGGTGGCTCCAGAGGGCAATTTCAGAATGGAAATCAAGGTCTACATGGCAGGTAGATCTGGGCTCCGAGTCTGGGTGGGAAGAGGTCTACCTGCCTGGAACAGGTGGTTCCAGGGGACAATCTCAGAATGAGAGCCCAGATCTACTTCCTGGAAGAGGTAGCTCAGAGGGCAGTCTCAGAATGAAAGTCCAGATCTACTTGCCTGGAAGAGGTGGCTCCAGAAAGCAGTCTCAGAATGGAAGCCCAGATCTACCCACCTCATTGACCTGGACTCTGGAGTTAAGGTAATGCTTATTTTGTAAACTCTTCCATCTCTCCTAATGTAATAGAAAACTTAAAGAAGTTTGCAAAAAAAAAAAAAAAAGTAAGTATTGCAAAGCAAATACCATAATCTAAAAACAATTTAACAATCAACCATAGCAAGATTGCAATAGAAAAAATGAAACACCCCCCAAAATTAATCAAGAACCAACTGAAATATTCCCAGGTCATGATGCAAAGCAACAGATGTGCCATACAGCGGGTGTCACTTGGGCACCATTGCATTGCCATCTGGGAAGTTAGGTAGGATTGGGGTGTAAACAGATCACAGTCTATCCTTACACTGTTCACAGTTGAAATTTCAGGTCTTTTGATGGGACCAATTTTTTTTTTAAACCTTGTGTTAAACACTGTTGCACGAATGCATCCTCATTAGACAGTGGTTATATAGTTTAACTTGGAATATTTCATTGCTCTAGCAACCACCACAAATGGCATGAGACAAGTACAGCTTGTTGGAATGAAATGGGCCATTTTACTGATGACAAAATCAATTCCATGGATAGACTGCAGCAGGCCCTCAGTACTGAGCACTTCACTCCTTAATGCAGTCATCTACCCTGAGGGAGATGCACATCTGCCACAACACCCCATTGAGATTTGGAAGCTTTGCTCCATCCAGAGATTGGCCCTCTCCAGTTCTGGGTTATCCCAAACAATCTCTGGAAAGCAGTCAAGGCAGCCAAACTGCTCAGCCCATCACAAACCAGGAGATCTGTTTCCATGGAATAGAGACAAAAACTAAATCATTTGCATCACCTCTGCATGAATTCATGAATTCAATTCATTCAATTGATTCATTCAATTCATGAATGTTCCTGTCTATCAGATGAAAGTAAAAATGCTCTTACAGATGAGAAAATTGCTGCAGAAATGTTTGGTATACCTGTGGAATCTTGTAGACGCTCAGCTGAGTAGCCATGTGAAGAGAGATCTCCAAATCAAGCGCTCCAATGACAGCTACCAGAAGTTTTTGCTTGTCACAGTTGAAGTTGGGGACAATCGTGTCTTGGGTGGAAAGCAGTTTCAGGGTGTTCTGAATAGTCATTCTCTCATTGAAGTAACTGTCATAGATATGGAAGCCCAGGCTGACATTGGGTAGGATCTTGGGGTTCTCATTGATCTCCTTCACAGCAAAAACCAAGGACAGGACGTGTTGGTAGTTCTTTGGAACTGAACTAAGGAAAACGTTAGGTTTTGCATGAGACCAACATGTAAGCCAAAATTCAACACATTCAAACCAACATTCAATACCTATTAGCAAGTATTCTGTTATCTAAATCACCATACCTTCAAATAGTATTAGAACCAAAATTTAATAACATTTCAAGCCCACATAAGATGAGAAAGATTATTAAACAGATAAATAATTATTAATTATTTAGTAGATTATTAAAATCTAATCTTATATGATTATTAGATTATTACTAAATTATTAGGCATTGTTATATATGATTATTATATTATTAAATACAATAAAAATTATAGATTATTAAAATAATACAGTCTTTCCTAACTTCTGAGTACATACATACAATTTTTTTAAAAAAATTTTCAAAGCAGTTTTTTTTTTTCCTTCTCTAGATTTTCAAGAAATTTAAGACATTCCCCTTCCTCTTCTGAAAGATAACAAATTGCTGAACAGGATTTAGAACACATGAAGCACAAGCCAATTCTATTGGTTTCAAGAGAAGCAATAAGGGAAGATTTGCCATTTCAATTGACCCCATTAAAAATAATGACTCAGAAAGTGCCCAACTTTCATTGACTCTTTCCCATCATCCAATAATGTATCTTAAACAATGGTGCTAAAATCAATGTGTCTTTTTCCATAGATGCATATGTGCATGACAAGTGGTTCACAGGTGACTGATGACTGAAGTTAATGTCCCTTCACAGCCACCCTGAACTAGTTTTACCCTTGATGTGCATAGCCTAATCCATCCTGTCAGTTTCATGATCCACCCAAAATTGGGTAGTGACCCACTGGTAAGCCATGGACCTACAGTTTGTGGACTGCTACATAGCAAAAGCACCGACTGAAAGAAATGCTTCAAAGAACAGAATGATCTGAAACCAACTAATTACCCAACAGACACAATTTATTGAATGCGTTCAGCATTCATGTTTACTAGATGCCTGCCCTTGATGTTTGTGACTGTTTAAGGTGCACTCTGATCTGAAGAGCAGTGAAATAGATACAGTGGCCACGAGTCAGTTGTAAAGTGCATACTTGGTAAGCAGGAGCTACAGCAGGTCCAGAGTGGGCAGAGATTGATTTTTATCTGAACCCCTTGGAGCTGCCTCCAGTCACTTTGCAGAGCATTGGAGTCATGATCTAACTCAGGACAGAAGCTTGAAATGCATGAAAAATCTCAGGGGAAAAAAGAAGTGGAGGACATGAAACAATGCGATATAAAGGAAGATGAGGAAGGGCTACTGAATGCTATGGAGGAATAAACATATTTCCTTACGCAAGTTCATCCAACAGCTTCGTTTTGGGGTGTTCACTGAAATAAATTTCATCAAATAAACTGAAAAACTGTGACACAATGGCTCCAATGATTAAATTGCTGCTCTGATGATACTTGTATGGGAATTGGGAGGGATCTGTGATTGTACACATAGCAGTCTGTGTCTTGCACCCTGTGGGAAGAAATTGCAATTTTAAAATGAGCAGCAACAGAAATATTCGTCCCATGTTAGGCAAAACATGACTCTGAACATCTCCTTTCTTTCTATAATGCCATATCAGCCAGTGCACAACATCCTTGTTCAATGGGTGTAGCATCTTTTCCCAGTTTAATTTTTGGTAGATGAAACGAACACCGTGCTTGATGTTTGCAGTTCCTTCATCCAGCTCTGACAGTGTTTTGTAGAAGCATCCATCCTTGCTTATTGATGGTGCTTCTGTCTTTAGAAAAAATCATGTGGGATTAGATGGAACATGTCTCATCATAATTGAAGTTAATTACAGGTTTCCACATCATTGCTCCAGACTATTGTGCTAGGTGAGATAATACTTGCATCAGATGAGCAAAAGAAAATATTTGCTAGATCCCTCACATCCTAATCCAGCACTTGTCTTTGTCTTACCCTGAGTAACACCCCAGCCTTCCCTATAGGGCTACTTGGATTTATCTGGTAGAAGTCTTAGCATCCTGGGGTAAGGCCGGCAGGACTGGGAGGAGAAAACTTCGCAGATCCCACCCTCCTCCTGGACCTAATCTACCCCGTCCCCTACTCCCCCACCCCAAAATGCCCCCTCCTTGCCTCCTAACCCCTCTCCCAATACCCATCCTCATCCCAGCAGAATCTGACCAACACTGTCAGTGGAAGGCCTGGATGCAGTGCCAGTGGGGTAACACAGGCATCCAGGCTGAAGCTGCAAACTCTCTGAATGTTGGGATGTGTGTTTTAGCACATTTGTGACAACCTCCACCGCTCAGAGACTGCTGCACCCGTGGATATTTGGATGAGGATGATGCTTCCACTAACTTAATGGGACACAAGGGTTAGTTTAACCACAGTAGGGCCCACAGAAAACCTTAGTGGGGAACAGTAGCTGAGCTAGTGTGGTGCCTCATCATAAGTAGTGTAGCCTCCTGACCAGAAGCAGCACCTCCCACTTGCCCTCAGAGTCATTTAGGCAGCATCAGCTGCCCACTGGCTGCCCACTCGCTCCAAGGGCCAGTGCCAGGGGGTGCTTACACTCCTGATTGGGACCTGCACTGCAACACTCTGGCTAAATTGCTGGTGGTGAATGAATGGTCTTCTTTAAGGTTCAGAAGATGCAGCGACTGTCGAACTATCCTACCTCCATCTTAGTTTGGCTCAGGTGCATTAGTTGAGACTACTGGACTATATCTGCACATTTATAATCATATGAACAATTTGGGTGAAGCACTGAACTCTCCGGTGATGAATCAGGTAGACATTCGTCTGATGTATCACAATATCTATCTTTGTACGGCAACGGAAAATTGGACAGGACTGGGCCTTCAGTGTTAAAAGTGACCATCTTAAATTCCACTTTCTTTCCTTCTTAAACTTAACTGAGAACCTCAGAAAGCTCCCGATATGTCGTTTTAGAAGAGCGGTTCTCTAATGTTTGAATTTACACATGTTTTATGTTTGCCCAGGTGCCCACCACAAAATACGCAAGACCACTTGGTTTGGAGCAAAAATGGCTACATTTGTTAATTTACAACAATTGATTCATTTAAAACTGAAGCAAGTCCAGTTTTCACAAACCCCTCCCTATTTAAGTGTGGGTCCCTACACTGGAGAGAAGAGCCACAACTGTCACTTCTCCTGGCTCCAACCAGAGCTTGCCTCTCAGCACCTTTTGCTTTTCAGCTCCTACTCAATGGGGGTCAAGTCAGCCAAGTTACCCTGCCTACTCCATGCCAGTCAATATTTGCAATAGACCTACCAATTCAGGTCTGAGGGAGCACCAGCCAGTATCCCCTAAGCCAGACACCCTTTTGAGACCTATTCTGATTTTCCCTCTGATTTGTGAAGCCCAATTCTAATGGGAGCGTCTGCTAGAGCAACAAGCATTTCGCCAACTGTGACTGCCATAGTGGTCTTGTGTGCGATATCAGCCTGGGACCAGTCCCCAACTCAGGTAAGTCAGCAGGGGAGGCTAAAAATTGTGGTGACAAGAGAAGGGAAAAGGGCAGGTTGTGCATGGAAAAGGAATGCATTTTGTGGCAGCAGTAGCCATGAATCTTATCCCCCTTCTCAAGCCCAATCCACCTTCACGGGTCCACTCAGACTTCCGCTAGCTATAAAGCTGGTCTAAATCCAAGTAGACCTGTACCCACTATGAAGGCCTACCCCTGTTAAGGGAACACACCTGTCAGACCCCTGTGAAAACCCCTGCTAAGAGACCTCTGGGACTGCCCCCACAGGATGCTACACAAGCCACTTTAGTAAAGCTCCATTGGTGGGGGAGAAGCATAGCCTTGGGCTTCCTCTTACTTAAGGGTAGACACTAAATTCTTACTCCCTACTCCCTGTCCTATAGTAGACCTGCCAATCATAGCCACCATGACTGACCACCACACATTAAGGAAAACCTGGGTTAAGTGAAAAAAAAAAAATTCTTAAATGGCCAATCCGGAATGAAGCAAATAATAAAAAAAGATCATTTCTGTCCTTCCTACCTGTTCTCTTCTACATAGCTCAAGGAATTCCATTGTGTTTGTATGGGGGGGGGGGCTTGTATCCATGTATGGATGTATTCAACCAATGAGGCTTTAAAGTTCCCATTTTTAATTCAACCTAGGGATTAACCATAACCACAATCCCTCAACCTAGCTCTGACAATAGTTTATGGAAGCTTTCAGACTTGGTTATTGATTGTGCCTGAGGACATAGAAAAGCCAAGTGAGATTTGCCCAGATTTGCAGGTCTCATAGTAATTTTAGTTAATAAAAGGTTTCGGAATCATTACTCCAGGCTACTGTGATGAGTGAGTTATTTTTTCGCCGCAGGTGAGAAAAAAAAAAACATTAGATGGATACCACAGTGACATGATGGGCCAGGAGGGTTGCTGACATCTCAATAGGAATTGAAGAAAAAAAAAATAGGAGTGAACACTGTCTGAGATGGAAAAAGGGAGGGGCAGGAGTTATGGGGAGAAAAAACACATTGACTTGCATTGCATTGTGATCTTATCTCTCCTTTTTCCACATACAGTGACAACAGATTAGAGTACAATATAGACCCCAGTATCCATGGGGGATCTGTTCCTCACCCCCCCTCCCCGCAGAAATCTGCAGAAAATGGAGTCTGTGGGTCCCGACAACCAGACTCCAGATAACTGTGGTTTATCTTGGTCTCTTCTTGCCCTTTTCTTGCTGATTATACACACAAAGGAACACTTGTCTATGGGAGTTGAGGTGCCCCTGATCCCAGCATTCTCAAATTACATTGAATGCTGCTTTGAACCAGAGCCCCTCATGCTGCTTTCAGTCTTTTTTTACCAAATGAATTTATTTCTTTTACTTATATACTACATTTATATCCCACTTTTCTCCTCAAAGGGCACCAAATTGACTTACAAACAAAGAAACAAAAACCCCATATTTAAAACAATATTATACATAAGCATTAAAATAATCATAGATTTAACAACAAATTTAACATCATAAAAAATTATTTCATATTTATTGAATTAGGCTGCAATCCTAACATCACTTTCCTGAGAGTAAATCCCATTGAACACAGTAGGACTTGCTTCTGAGTACACTTGCTTAGGCTTGTGTCCATAGTTTATTTGCTGGCATGAAAGAGAAACAGGGAAAGTTAGCAAATATTTTTGAAGGTTTCTAATTCCAGATTACTCAAAAGAACAGATACGAAAGAGATTCTTTTTAATTTCTTCTGATTAGCTGATCCTTGCTGTTCAGTTCGGGCCTCAGGATAATTATGTAGCATTTGGGGAAAAAGATACAGCCCAGCAACCCAGCACTAGAGACCAAGATGGAGAAGATCTCCACAGCTACCATGTACTTTCCCTTCGTGCTCAGGTAAGGTGGGATAAAGGACAACCACACACTGCAAAACACCAACATGCTGAAGGTGATGAACTTGGCTTCATTGAAACTGTCTGGCAACTTCCTGGCCTGAAAAGCTACAAAGAAGCTGACCATAGCCAGAAATCCCAGGTAGCCCAGAACACAATAAAACATAGTGATGGAGCCTTCATTGCACTCCACTACAATTTCTTCAGCCAGAGAGTCCATGTCCAAATCTGGGAATGGAGGAACAGTGGAGAGCCACACAGTACAAATAGTGGCTTGAATCAGGGAGCAAACAAGGATGATGGAGTTGGCCAGCCTCTTCCCCACCCATTTCCTCATCCTGGATCCTGGCTTGGTGGCCATGAAAGCCAGAACCACAGTGACAGTTTTGGCCAAGACACAAGAAACAGCCACTGAGAAGATGAGACCAAAAAGTGATTGTCGCACCAAACAGGTGACTGCCTGAGGCTGGCCAATGAATAGGAAAGAGCAGAGGAAGCAGAGCAATAGGGAGACAAGTAGATAGTAGGTGAGATCTCGATTGTTGGCTCTGACAATGGGAGTGTCCTGGTTCTTGATGAAAATCCTGAGCACCAAAACTGCCATCAGGGAAAAAGCAAAAACCAAGACACTTAATGTAATTCCCAAAGGTTCTGTGAAAGAGAGGAAGTGGAGGTTCTTGGGGAGGCACCAGTCTCGCTTCTTATCTGGAAATTGACCTTCTGGACATTTAAGGCAATCATCCATATCTGGAAAAAAGGAATTTCATTGTAGTGTTAATGTATCAGTTGTGCCATACTTTCCTTATTTCATCCTGTGTCCAGTGAAGTAGATGGATTCCTCCCTAGCGGCGTACCTCGGGGTACAGTCACCCAGGGCAATCCCCAGTTTTCCACCACAACACATCCTTTTCCCCCCACCTCTTTTCCGCCCCCCCACCTGTGATCCAGAAGTAATTTTGGTGACATCATTGTCACCACAATGACTTCTGTGCGGCTACCTCCCCCTTTAGAAAAAAGGGGGAACGAAGGAGGCAGCCAAGGCCCTGACGGAGCCTTCTGCGCTGCTTACATGAGGCGCGGAGGTCTACTTTGGAGCGGTTTGGGGCTGCTGGAAGCCCGTCTGTCTGGGGTGCTGCTTCCAGCAACCCCAGACTTCTCCAAAGGAGACCTCCGTGCCACTTACATGCGGCGCAGAAGGCTCTGCTGGGGCCCGGGAAGTCTAGAGCGTCAGTGCGACAGGATTCGCGCTGACGCTCTAGAGCGCCCTCTTGTCTCCGGAGCCCTCTCTGCAGAAGGCAAGAGGGCAGGGGCACCCAGCCTTAAGCATCAACATGACAGGAGTCACGTTGCCACTCTAGGGCACCCCTTTCCTCTTAACCTATAAATGGTTCATTATCACAAACCAGATGTGGGTCACAAATGCATTTCTTCAATGTTTTGAGGCACAGGGAGCCCTGCAGATGCTCCCCACACACTCCGCACCCTACAGCAGACAGGGGTAAGTAGAAACCATGCTTCTGGGTCCCCGCCAGTGGTGTGATCATTCCAATAGTGTTGCCACCATCTCCCTGCCCCACCCCTTAAAGGGGCAAAGGTGGAGCTTCTCAGGCTGGGGCGTTGTGAGGCTGCAGTTTGAGAACCTCTAACCCAACAGTGTTCCCAACTTCTCTGTAGAAGTTTGGGAACCACTGATCTAGAGCACGGTGTGGAGATGTTGAGACTAACTGAAGCAAACTGACATGGAATCTTTCACCTTCAGCAAAAGATTAGAGCAGCAATTTTCAACCTTTTTCATCTCACTGACAATGCACTAAAATTGTTAAGGCACACCATTAGGTTTTGGACAACTGTCAAGGCACACCATGCTACCAGTGGGGGGCTCACATCCTGCATTGGCCCTACTAATAAGTGACTTCTCCAAATTCTTGTGGTACACCTGTGGACCACTCGTGGCACACCAATGTGCCATGGCACAGTGGTTGAAAATGGCTGGATTAGAGTGACCTAGAAGTACCATGAACTGCAGAACTGCCTGTCCTCACTCAGGGCAAGCTTGCCCTCTCTGCTGAAGTGTCACTGCAGCATACTTTTCAGCTTCCCTTCCCCATCCCCCCCACCAATCCAAAAATCCAGAAAAAGGAAAACCAGTCCAGGACCTCTGAGACCCTCTCAGGCTGTGCAGGGGGTACATCGTACATGGGCCTGGGGTCAAAAAGGGGGCACAGGTAACAAATTCACATTTGAAGGGAGAAAAGGAAGGGCCCAAACAAAGCTTTGTACCCCTGATAAAATTCCTCTCAGTGGCTCTGAAATCATCAAAGATATGGGGCTTTGGATAATTCATAACACTGCCCATTATAACTCCTACCCTTCTGGTGTGAAATCTTCCCTGCTGGACAAGGATCACAATCATAGCAACAAAATGGCTTCCCTTCCTTCTTTTTTCTGCTGTAACCTGGAGAGCAGTGGTCATTACAGACAGCAATGGGCAGTACCTGTGATCAAAAGGAAGAGAAGATGGATTGTGTCTTTGCCTTACAATGTTCTGTACTCATCTAATTAAAACTTCTGTCTCTGTTGTGTGAGAAATCGGACATGAATGACTTTTTGAAATTCAAACTGGCTTTCAAAGGACTGGCTTGAAAGGAGCCAGAATAGTTTCCACAGTAATATCTTTTTTACAGTGCAATTGTATCTCATGAGGAGGGTATTTTCATCCTGGATTATGGCATCCTATTCAAATGCATCCTAGTCACTGGTGTCCCTGGACATTTGTTCCTGGGATTTTTGTGTCCTGGTTATTTGCATCCCACTCTAACTGGGCAACAAACAAACCATAACTGGGCAACAAACTTCATGTTATATATCCAAAGCCTCTTACCCCAGCCCTAAGTCTACCTTTGCATTTTATAAATAAAGAAATACGTCTAATATACATATACACATATTGGGACACAAATGTCCAAAAAAAACAGATGCAAATGTCCAATTCAGGGACGCATTTCATCCCTGATGCATCCCTTCATCCAGGATGCAATCATCCTGTCACTGGTCGGGATGCAATCAGCGAAAGGTAAGTAACTCAAATATAGATATTACTCATGATCTGTTAGCAGTTGAGGGTAAGGCACTTGTGCAGTCAATTGCAAAGTATCTACAATTATTCAAAGGTGCACAGTAATGACTGGATTCCAGAAGGCAGTTCTGCAACATGAGGACTAGCCTCTTATGTAATAGATTAAGTGTAAAAGACGCTGCATGTCTTGTTAGAGTTTCTCATATGGAGTTGTCTTTTCTCAGTGCTATGGTTATGTATGTAAGTGCTTATTTTATGCCAATAAAGGTCAAGTCAAATGAGTAAAAATATATTTTTACTATATAAGTTAAAATGTATTTTACTT
This sequence comes from Tiliqua scincoides, assembly GCF_035046505.1. Classification (NCBI taxonomy): domain Eukaryota; kingdom Metazoa; phylum Chordata; class Lepidosauria; order Squamata; family Scincidae; genus Tiliqua; species Tiliqua scincoides. The sequence continues at coordinate 106,965,652 of NC_089825.1, read as the reverse complement.
ACCTCTTGGTAGGCTGCCTGGCCACCTGTGGGTCTCCCTGGGCCCACACCAGCATTTTGTTGGCATATGTCTGAGGAAGGGTGTGGAATGGGCTGCAAAAAGGTAGATTGCTTTTTCCCAGGGTCTCGAGCAATTTGGTGCCACTTTAACACTCATCTTTTCCAGATGTTAAAAAAGAGCTTCACTCTGATAGGCAGCAATTCAGTCTGGTATTGGATGCTCAGGTGGTCAGGGCCTCAGGGGCAGGGAGGGGTATTCTGGGGTGGGGGAAGGGCAGGATGGGGGAGGAGCCGGAGCAGGAGGGGCATGACCCCAGTAGAACTCTGTTCCACTGGATCCTGAACTCGGTGCTGGGTCGGAAGGCACATACTTCAGCCAGCACAAACTTGAGAAGCCCCATTGCAGGGCTTGGGGCCTTCCCTGGGAGAAGAGAATGAAAGTCCCCTTTTCTTGAGGAGACGTCCAGCAGCTGCTGCAGGGGCACAGGATGCAGTGGTAGCTGCTTTGATGCCACTGCATCCAGCGGCGATGCCGCCTTTAGGACTGGGCCACCCATCTGGTATAATTGGAACAAATCCGGTGTGTGAGGGGGTCACATGGAAGAAATTTGCTTTAGATTCTAGGAACTGCTGTTTTGCAGCCATTCTTGGAATGTTCCACTTTGTCCAGCATGCTTTAAACCGAAGCATATCTCGTATTCCAAATCTCTCTGCTGCTGGGTCTCTGCTGGGAGAGAAATACTAGGGATGTCTCATTCTGTTGCTGCTCTGGATAGTGAGTGCAAAGGACTCAGGAAGGAGTGGAGGGTTAAGGCACAGGATTTTAGTGGTGACCTAACTTGTCTATTATCAATTGTTTCAGCTTTTGTATGGTTATGCTTGTCCGTAGCGTAGCTAAGGGGGTGCAGGGGATAGCAGTTGCACCACGCATCAAGCTTTAGGGGGGCAACAAGCTGAGCTTGATACAATTTCACCAAAATTGTGAAAATCTTGGTATGTATGAATAATACCATCATGTTATATATCATTGGAAAGGTAATTTAATGCAGAGTGCAATGAAACAAACTGCACTGAAATATCTGTATTCTATCAAAAGTTATGACAAATTAACAAGAAAATGAAAATACGACTGTCTTGTGGAACAAAACATGGATTTGCTTCACTACAAACTGACCAAAGAGACTGGTAGTTCTGAGTGCCAATGAGATGTTGTTATGATACAGCATGGAACCAATAACCTTTTAGTTACTTGACAAAATTTGATTTTATCATGCGGGGGGCTACAAAATATTCTTTGACCCTGGGGAGCAGTTAGAGGCCTTAGCTATGCCACTGACTGGGGGGAGGCAGCAGAGCAAGTGGATGGTGAGCTGCTGGGGGGAGGAGGTGGGTTCCTCCCAATTTTCACTTTTTAAAAAGCCAGGGTGAGATGTCACTTTCGATTGTGACATCACTTCCGGGGCAACATCTGGAGCTTGAGACCGGGCTACACGATCATTAGCTATGCCACTGATGCTGGTAGCAGTGCTACCACCTGCTAGCTTACCTGCTAACTGGGTAAGAGACACTTTTTCAAGTGGATGCTCCTCTTTAATTTAGCAGGGGGAGAGTCACTAGCCCTTCTCAACCTCAGCAGTTGCCTTTTCTAATGGCTGTCTGTTGGTATTCTTTGGCATCTTTGTAGATTGTGAGCCCTTTTGGGACAAGGAGTAATTAATTATTTGTTTTTATCTGTAATACGCTTTGTGAACTCTTTCTTGAAAAGCGGTATGTAAAGAGTGTTAATAATAATAATAGTCAAATCTGAGGGACTGCATATCCCTTGGATTGCTATTCTGGAAAAGGAAGGTTGTTCTGTCAATTTAACTATAATAGTTGGAGGCTGCAGGTTTGCTTCCTCTGCCTCCTTTTGTAATATTAAATTCCATTTCCCTTTTCCTTGTTTTGGATTACTGGGTGATACCCTTTTAGTTTATAGATTTTTATGGAAAGGTGAAAGGGCTCAGCCCAGGGAGACTTTTTGGAAGATTTTGGTGGAAGCTTGAGCTGGTGGCAGTGGAGAGTTAAGTAAGTTAGTGGTGGTGGTGGACAGGTCGATGACTGTGTCGACCCAATTCTCTTTACACTTTCACATAACCCCAGAACCAGGGGACATCCACTAAAATTGAGTGTTGGGAGGGTTAGGAGAGACAAAAGAAAATATTTCTTTACTCAGCGTGTGGTCGGTCTGTGGAACTCCTTGCCGGAGGATGTGGTGACGGCATCTGGCCTGGATGCCTTTAAAAGGGGATTGGATAAGTTTCTGGAGGAAAAATCCATTATGGGTTACAAGCCATGATGTGTATGTGCAACCTCCTGATTTTAGAAATGGGCTATGTCAGAAGGCCAGATGCAAGGGAAGGCACCAGGGTGCAGGTCTCTTGTTATCTGGTGTGCTCCCTGGGGCATTTGGTGGGCCACTGTGAGATACAGGAAGCTGGACTAGATGGGCCTATGGCTTGATCCAGTGGGGCTGTTCTTATATAAGTTCCCTCGCACCCGGCCATGACACAGAATATTTCCCATTTAGCTTGTAGCTGAATCACTTCCCACCTGGTTGAACATGCTATGCCATGTGATGGCCTCTTCGTTAATGGTGAACTCTTTTCCAGGAAGAGCCTGTGGATCCATCATTCCTACTTTCACTCTTAAGAAGGACTGGTTGGGGAAAGTCACCCAGTTAATAATATCAAATCCAGTGACTAATTCGCCCTCCTCATCAAAAGACACCAGGTCTCCAGCACTGTTGTTAAATGAGATGCTCTTCAGGAAAGGAAAAAGCTTGATTGAAAGAGATCGTGGAAGACATTAGAAACTGAAAGACTCTTTCAGAGAAACATAGTTTTGTTGTGGATTGTTTATTCAGTACCATTTCTAAGTGTCAGTACCTTAAAGCATTTCAGTTTCCTTATTTCAAACTTTGAGAGCATGGTCAAGACAAGCACAGGCCTGACAGCCCAATCCTATGGGCCACTGACAACATCAGAACAGATGGATTTGGGTTAAGGCATCTAACTGTTGTCCATCAACATTTAGCAGAGCAATTCAAAATTCCATCTCTGAAGACTGGATGACAACAGAGCCTGCTGCTGTCTCTACCCTCTCCTGCACTGCTAAAAAAAGTCTCAAGTCTGTATGTGTGGGGATTGAGAGCCCAATCTTGATCTGCCCAGCCATGCAGCGGCACTGAAAATAGCTGACACCACATCCTGCATGCCCAAGGCAGCCATGGGTGGCACCTTGGGAGAAGGGGACTTTCGTCCCCTTCCCCCGGGTAAAGGGAGTAGCCCTGCAATGGGTGAGGTAAAAGCCTCCGTGTCGGGCGGTGAGTTCCCATCCCTGGTAAGAACGCACAGGCAGATTACAAACTCAGTCACAACAGAGTTGCAAAATTTATCCACTGGTCATTATGCAAAAAGTACAATTTGCCCACATTGAAAAATGTTTGGGAACATCAGGTTGAGGAGATTTTGGAGAATGAACAAGTCAAGATCCTGTGAGACTTTAAAACTCAAACGGACCAACACCCTGAACACAACACACCTGATAGAACAATAATAGAAAATCAAAATGTCTGGCTAGTTAATATTGCAATTCCTGGAGATGCCAGAGTCAATGAAAAAGATCTAGAAATGAATGACAAAATACTGAGCCCCGGCCATTGAAATTGCACAACTATGGACAAAACATACCCAAGTGTCCTTGGGGCACTTGGAACAGTCTCAAAAAGTTTTGTGAATTACTTAAACAACTGCAGCTTACTGAAATAACGCCATCAGATCTGCAAAAAAACAATGCTTTCAGGAACACCATACATACTATGCCTATATTTAGTTGATACTTAGGTCTCAGGCTGAGACTTGAATCAATTGCTCAACACCAGATAACTATGTTTCAACATCATCATCATAGAGCTTTTGTAAGGAATACCACTATTTGTATGAGTATGAGAACAATCAAGACAAAGGTGCGCTGGGTTTCATAGGCTTGAGCTCTTGTGAGTAACAGAACTGACGGCATTCAAAGACTTCAATGTAAAGCCCTTTGCACTACTGCCACCTCCACATTTGCTTTACCCCATATCAGCTTGGGACTGAATTAGTCCTCAACTTTATTCAATCATTGCAACAGACTCTGCAGTGGAAGTTAGCTATCCAACACTCCATTGTCTTTTAGAGCTCCCTTAGACAACAGCAACTGTCTAAACCCATACAAAACATATCATTTCTAACTCCACTTTTTCCATTTCTATCCCTGTCACAAGCATCATAGAAATTCTGTATTGCACTGTACTCCTCAAGCTGCAAAGCTTGTAGGTCTGCAGTCATTGTTCAAAGGGATCCCAGAAATCATCCTGAGCTTTGAATCAACGCTGGATCCTTTTGATTGGTCAGCATGTTTTAGGGTCCAAACCTGTCCCTATAACTTGCTCCCTGTGTGTCACTCTATGCATGTGTGTTGTGAACAAAAGAAGCTAAGAAGGCACCACATCCTTTTCAAAGGTCTGGAGTACAATAATAAAAAAAGAAGTGTGAGTGTGAGAACAAAATGCCCTACATAGGGTGACTAGAATGCCTATACCTTGAACCATTGTATTGAAGAAAGAAAGCAGATTAACACGAAAGGGGTTTGAAAAGCTCACAAAGGCTTGAGACTTTATAAGCATTCACCTGGAATGTGCACAAAAGTTTTACTCCTGTCTCTGTTTAACAGACATACCAATATAAATTAAGGCTTTGTGGAGATTAGATAATAGTTCCCCAAAACATTGATGCACATTGTGAAAATGTAAATGTCTACAGACACACGAACACCCCTTGGTATCTGTAGGGGATCCATTCCAGGATCCCCTGCAGGTACTGAATTCAATGGATATTAATATATGCAGGGGGGCCTTCAGAGGATTCTACCTTCCAAATGTCCATCAGACTGTCGAGCTGCAGGCCTCCTTTGCTTTATCTTTTATCTTTTGCTATATCTTTTGTTTTCATAACTTAATGACACCTTTCCTTGCAAGAATACCTTAATTTAACTGAATGGTTGACTTCATGTTAATTTAACATGATTTAATTAATTTAACATGATCCATCTCTGAAGTCAACTGAATGGGCTTGGTTCTCTTCTCTTTTACGGATAAGGGAACTGATGTAGAAGTGCAGCATTACCTGCAAGCACCGTGGATCAGGAGGAGTCAGTCTACATTTGGCCACGATTGCTCTGTACCTGGTCCTAAATGAGAACATCTTCTTCAGAGCGTGTGCTACAGCATGTACGGCGTTGTAGATGCTGTAGCTCTGGCCAGTCATAGTCTTTTCAAAAAGAGTCCCTGGGAAGTTCTCCAACCTCTCTTGGCCAGTGCAGGGATCTCTGCTGTCCTTGCCATCAGCAAAATGAGAGAACAAGCAGTCAAAAGCCTCTTCCCAGAAGATCCTGATGAAATCATCTCCTTTGTGATACTTGGGGTGTAAAACCTGAAGGAATTCTGGAAACCCCAGCACTTCATTGGAGTGAATTGCAAAAGACAAGGCCCCATGAAAGACATGGACATTCAGATCCTTGTGCACCTTCAGTACTGAGAAATCCCAGCGGGCTGTCATAATCCACATCTTCCCAATAGACATCTCTGTAACACCTTCGAACACTATATAAAAATACAGGAACCATTCCAAAGCTCCTGAGGTTACAGTTTCAGCATTCATAACACTTACTTTGACTTCAGGCTTGAAGAATGATTTGAACCACAGCACAACAGGGTTTGCTAATTCTGCAGGGTTTAGTAGTTTTGCCACCTCTGGACCTTGAGATAGTGCTGGCAATTTTGTACTGAAGGCTGCACAGATTCCATTTGCAGAAAACATTTTCCTCATGATTTGCACAAACCTTTCTCCGTTATCATCATCTGTAGCAATGAGCCCAACCCACGTCCATTGAAAATGCTGGAGTAGACGGACAATCCCTCTGTACTGATGTGCTTCATTAGGGACCATCCGGTAAAAGGAAGGGAGCTGCATTTTCACATTCATCGCTGGAGCGAATGCACAGTAAGCAATCTAAGCAAAATAGTCATAATGATTATTAGAGGGAGAAGAACAAAAAGAATACAGTGTGAGGGGCAAGCTCATGTCAAACAGTAGTGAATAAGGACAAATATCTTTATTTTGTAAACTCTCTCATCTCTCCAGTAGTGTAGGTAGGTCATTTGATACCCGAGGACCATAAATTTTAGACATCCCCATATGACAAAATTATTTACTATAGAATTAATTAATAAAATAACTAAAATATTAATAAATATTTTCCTATTTTATACCACCCTTCTTCTAAGGAGCTCAAGGTGGTGTGCATGGTTCCTCCTCTTCTGTTGTCCTCACAATGGCCCTGTGAGGTCTGTGAGGCTGAGAGGTAGTAAAAGTCATGACATGAAATGAATCATAATAATGGCCTGAAAATCAATGCAGTGAATATTTCCCCAAAAGCAATGGATGAACATCAGTGCCCTCCCCTTCTACCACACCCATAATACTCAGTGACATACTGCCCCTGCATCTAGAGCCCATGTCTACCTGCAAGAGGTGGCTCCAGAGGGCAATTTCAGAATGGAAATCAAGGTCTACATGGCAGGTAGATCTGGGCTCCGAGTCTGGGTGGGAAGAGGTCTACCTGCCTGGAACAGGTGGTTCCAGGGGACAATCTCAGAATGAGAGCCCAGATCTACTTCCTGGAAGAGGTAGCTCAGAGGGCAGTCTCAGAATGGAAGCCCAGATCTACCCACCTCATTGACCTGGACTCTGGAGTTAAGGTAATGCTTATTTTGTAAACTCTTCCATCTCTCCTAATGTAATAGAAAACTTAAAGAAGTTTGCAAAAAAAAAAAAAAAAAAAAAGAAGAAGAAGAAGAAGTAAATATTGCAAAGCAAATACCATAATCTAAAAACAATTTAACAATCAACCATAGCAAGATTGCAATAGAAAAAAATGAAACACCCCCCAAAATTAATCAAGAACCCACTGAAATATTCCCAGGTCATGATGCAAAGCAACAGATGTGCCATACAGCGGGTGTCACTTGGGCACCATTGCATTGCCATCTGGGAAGTTAGGTAGGATTGGGGTGTAAATGGAACAAAGTCTATCCTTACACTGTTCACAGTGCAAATTTCAGGTCTTTTGATGGGGCCATTTAAAAAAAAATCCCTGTGCTAAACACTTTTGCACTAATGCATCCTCAGTAGAAAATGGTTATATATTTTAACTTGGAATATTTCATTGCTATAGCAACCACCACAAATGGCATGAGACAAGTTCAGCTTGTTGGAATGAAATGGGCCATTTTACTGATGACAAAATCAATTCCATGGATAGATTGCATCAGGCCCTCAGTACTGAGCACTTTGCTCCTTAATGCAGTCATCTACCCTGAGGGAGATGCACATCTGCCACAATACCCCATTGAGATTTGGAAGCTTTGCTCCATCCAGAGATTGGCCCTCTCCAATTCTGGGTTATCCCAAACAATCTCTGGAAAGCAGTCAAGGCAGCCAAACTGCTCAGTCCATAACACACCAGGAGATCTGTTTCCATGGAATAGAGACAAAAACTAAATCAACTGCATCACCTCTAAGAACGCTTGAATGTTCCTGACTATCAGGTGAAAGTGAAAATACTCTGATAGATGAGAAAATTGCTGCAGAAATGCTTGGTATACCTGCGGAATCTTGTAGATGCTCAGCTGAGTAGCCATGTGAAGAGAGATCTCCAAATCAAGTGCCCCAATGACAGCTACCAGAAGTTTTTGCTTGTCACAGTTGAAGTTGGGCACAATCCTGTCTTGGGTGGAAAGCAGTTTCAGGGTGTTCTGAATAGTCATTCTCTCATTGAAGTAACTGTCATAGATGTGGAAGCCCAGGCTGACATTGGGTAGGATCTTGGGGTTCTCATTGATCTCCTTCACAGCAAAGACCAAGGACAGGACGTGTTGGTAGTTCTTTGGAACAGAACTAAGGAAAACGTTAGATTTTGCATGAGACCAACATTCAAGCCAACATTCAACACATTCAAACCAACATTCAATATTTATCAGCAAGTATTCTGTTATCTAAATCACCATACCTTCAAATTGTATTAGAGCCAAAATTTAATAACATTTCAAGCCCACATAAGATGAGAAAGATTATTAAACAGATAAATAAATATTGATTATTTAGTAGATTATAAAAAATCTGTTATATGATTATTAAATTATTAATAAATTATTAGGTATTGTTATATATGATTATTAGATTATTAAAATATAATAAAAATTATAGATTATTAAGATAATGCAGTCTTTCCTAACTTCTGAGTACATACATACATACAATGTTTTAAAAAAAATTTCAAAGCAGTTTTTTTCCCCCTAGACTTTTTTCCCTCTAGAAAATTGAGAGATTTTCAAGAAATGTATTACATTCCCCTTCTTGTTCTGAAAGATAACAAATTACTGAACAGGATTCAGACCACATGAAGCACAAGCCAATTCTGTTGGTTTTCAGAGAAGCAATAAGGGAAGATTTGCCGTTTCAATTGACCCCATTAAAAATAATGAAACAGAAAGTGCCCAACATATATCGGCTCTTTCCCATCATACAATATTGTATCTTAAACAATGGTGCTAAAATCAATGTGCCTTTTTCCATAGATGCATATGTGCATGACAAGTAGTTCACAGGTGACTGATGATTGAAGGTAATGTCCCTTCACAGCCACCCTGAACTAGTTTTACTCTTGATGCGCATAGCCTAATCCATCCTGTCAGTTTCATGATCCACACAAAATTAAGTAGTGAGCCACTGGTAAGCCATGGACCTACAGTTTGGGGACTGCTACATAGCAAAAGCACCGATGGAAAGAAATGCCCTTGATGTTTGTGACTGTTTAAAGTGCACTCTGATCTGAAGAGCAGTGAAATAGATACAGTGGCCACGAGTCAGTTGTAAAGTGCATACTTGGTAAGCAGGAGCTACAGCAGGTCCAGAGTGGGCAGAGATTGATTTTTAGCTGGAGGATCCCTTGGAGCTGCCTCCAGTCACTTTCCAGAGTATTGGAGTCATGGTCTGACACAGTACAGAAGCTGGAAATGCATGAAAAAACTGGGGGGGGGGGGGGGGAAGAAGTGGAGGGCATGAAACAATGCAATATAAAGGAAGATGAGGAATGGCTACTGAATGCTATGGAGGAATAAACGTATTTCCTTACGCAAGTTCATCCAACAGCTTCATTTTGGGGTGTTCACTGAAATAAATTTCATCAAATAAGCTGAAAAACTGTGACACAATGGCTCCAATGATTAAATTGCTGCTCTGATGATACTTGTATGGAAATTGGGAGGGATCTGTGATTGTACACATAGCAGTCTGTGTCTTGCACCCCGTGGGAAGAAATTGCAATTTTAAAATGAGCAGCAACAGAAATATTCGTCCCATGCTAGGCAAAACGTGACTCCAAACATCTCCTTTCTTTCTATAATGCCATATGAGCCGGTGCATAACACCCTTGTTCAATGGGTGTAGCATCTTTTCCCAGTTTAATTTCTGGTAGATAAAACGGGCACTGTGCTTGATGTTTGCAGTTCCTTCATCCAGCTGTGACAGTGTTTTGGAGAAGCATCCATCCTTGCTTATTGATGGTGCTTCTGTCCTTAGAAAAAAGATGTGGGATTAGATGGAACATGTCTCATCATAATTGAAGTTAATTACAGGTTTCCATATCATTGCTCCAGACTATTGAGATAGGTGAGATCATGCTTGCATCAGATGAACAAAAGAAAATATTTGCTAGATCCCTCACGGTCCAATCCAGCACTTGTCTTTGTCTTACCCTGAGTAACACCCCAGCCTTCCCTACTGGGCTACTTGGATTTATCTGGTAGAACTCTTTGCATCCCGGGGTAACGCCGGCAGGACTGGGAGGAGAAAACTTCACAAATCCCACCCTCCTCCTGGACCTAATCTACCTGGTCCCCTACTCCCCCACCCCCAAAATGCCCCCCTTGTCTCTTAACCACTCTCACAATTCCCATCCTCATCCCAGCAGGACCTTACCAGCACTATCAGTGGAAAAGCTATTAGCGCCAATCAGGCGCTAGCAGCCGATTGCCCCCTCCCCGCCTTGTGCACAGGGCTGAGGCTTGAACCGCGATTGGTTCTCACAGCTGGGGAGGCGGGACCAGAGCCCTAAACGCGGAGCTCCAGTCGGGCTCAGAGACGGGCTCAGAGTGCTCCCGGCTGGCAACGAGGACGGTTGCGTCCTCAGAGTGAGCAGCTTGAGCCTCTGGGCAGCCCCACCCCCCTTCCTCTCCCGCGGAGGCAGTGGCTGTGGGGAGAGGAGCAGCAAAGCGGCAGCGAGGGAGCGTTTTTTGTGCCCCCCCCACTTCCACCCACTCCAGCAAGTGGGCAGCGGGCTTGGCGGGCAAGAAGGCGGCACGGGAGCAGCGAGCAGTGAACTCGCTGAGGAGGCAGCAGCGCTGCGAGCGTGCAGGCGGCAGAGGGGTCGCTGAAAAGGGGTCCTGGCTGGTCGCTCCTTAGGGCTGGCTGAAGAGTCGCTGAAGAAGGTTCCTGGCTGGTCTCTCGGCAGGGGCTGGCTGGCTGTTCCTGCGGATGTTTGTGTGCCTGGGGGGGGCTCAGGAGTGCACCTCCTCTCCTCTGTGCTACCTTGCACCTGTATCCTTCTGTGAATATTAGTACATGGGGGGTCATTTTCACTGGGTTTCACACCATGGGCAAAAAGAGTCAGAAGCGGGGGGGGAAGCCCCCAGGTGACCTCCACCCCCTCCTCCTTCCCCTCCTGCCTCCTCATCCGAAGGAGAGGAGGAGTTTGATGAGCTCAGGGCCATGCTTGCTTGCTTTGATGTTAGGGAGAAGGAGAAGGCTCTGAGGAGGGCAGGGAGGGGTGAGGGTGGTGGGGTTTTGGGTGTGGCTACCCCTCTGCATAGGTTAACTAGGAAAGGGCGTGGCGCTAGACTGAGTGAAATTTTGTCTTCCAGGAAGCATGTAAGGGGCCCTGACGAGGAGAGTGATGCGGTGCCACCCGCCCTGGTAGCCCCCGCTCCGGAGGTGGAGATTACGGGCGCCTCACAGGCCGTTCAGGGAGGAGGACAGCCAGTTGGAGGTCCTCCAGGTGAGGCAGTGCAGGATTTGGGCAACAATGTTGGCATTGTCTGGGATGAAAGGGAGGGCTTTGCTGTTCCCTCAGCGGCCCTCGCTCCCCAATGGGCTCCATGGTCTCAGTGGGGTGTGGCTAACCCTTATTACCTGTGGGGCCATTATCAGCAGGGCGGGCTGGGCAGAGGGGCGCTGGCCCCAGTGGTTGCAGCTGCTGGCACCCTCTCGCCCCCAGCCTGGGCACCCGGTACCCCGGGAATGCTAGGTTTCCCACCATTGGGCCAGTTGATGGGACCTTTGGCTGCACCTGGGATACAGATGGGGCAGTGTTGAGGCAGCTGAGTGCCCCCGGGTGTCCTATGGGGACATTGCTCCCCCCCTTGGTGGGCACTTGGCTTTGTCTGTGAAAGAATCTGGAGAGGTTAGTATGTGGATATGTTTAGCCTCTTACAGATTGAGTCCGAGCCCGTGCCTAGGGTGGGCGAGCCTGTTAGGGATCAGGAGTCAGTTAGGAGGTGCAAAATAGACAAGAATTGGGCCAATTGGCTTAATGGCTACGTCATTTATGCCTTGGTCCTGCTCCAAATGTATCCCAATCGCGCCCAGGCATTATTTAAGTATTTAGACATAGTGCACAGGGCGTTTCAAGATTATATGGGTACTGCCTGGGTGGCATACGACCACCATTTTTGTTTACGTGCAGCTCACAATCCTGCGCTGGATTGGCGCGTCCCGCAATGGGAGTTGTGGACGCAGCTAGTCCTTCCGTCCAGGCCGGCATGGGGTGATTGCTCTGATAGCGGGCATCTCATCACCAGAAACAAGGCTGAACCTAGCAAGGCACCTAGCGGTGCTCAGTGGGTTCAGAACCCTTGGACCTGCTTCAAGTACAATGCGTCAGGGAAGTGCGGAAGAAACGATTGCACTTTCTTGCACGCATGTGGCCTGTGCAGAGCGAAGCACCCCGTGTCCGCGTGCCCTAAATTGGGTGGAACAAGACAGGCCTCGGGGCAGCAGGCTGGCCGAGGCCACGGGGGTGGTGCCCCCCTTTCAATCCTTCCGATGCAAAGGGGGCCAACGCCGATTAAGTTATCACAGCTGTGTTCTTGGTTGCAAGTTTATCTGGACAGAGTAGCTGCCGGTCATTTGGTGGAGGGGTTTTCAAAGGGTTTTCGAATTCCGGCAGCATGACCCATTGCACCTGTGCTAGCCGAGAATTTGCGTTCAGTTAAGGGGTTAGAGCACGTTGTCAGGAAAAAGAATGGCAAGGAGTTGGCCTTGGGCAGGGTGGTTCGTCCGTTTCTAACCCCACCTATTCCTAATTGAGGGTATCCCCTCTGGGGGTGGTGCCCAAGAAGGCTCCCAGGGAGTTCCATTTAATTCACCACCTATCCTTCCCTGAAGGGTCATCCGTGAATGACGGTATTCCCAGCAAACTGTGTTCAGTCAGATACACGTCTTTGGACCAGGCTGTGGGGCGGTTGCGGTCATGTGGCGTGGGTGCCTTGATGGCAATGGTGGACATTGAGTCCGCATTCCGCCTGCTGCCTGTTCACCCGGACGATTTTTGCCACCTGGGTTTTTGCTTCGAGAGCGCCTACTACATTGATAGGGCTTTACCAATGGGGTGTGCGACATCATGTTCCCACTTCGAATGTTTCAGTACCTTTCTGGAGTGGGCGGTCCAATTTCGGACTGGCCATGTGACCACCACCCATTATCTGGATGATTTCTTATTTATGGGCCCAGCAAGTACTGGAACTTGCGAAGTGTTGCTCGCGTCGTTTGTGGCGCTGTGCGAGCAGTGGGTGTTCCCCTGGCACATGATAAGACCAAGGGCCCTGCAGCCAGGTTGACTTACCTCGGCATTGAGTTAGACACCGTTAATCAGTGTAGTAGGCTTCCGGAGGCAAAGTTGGTTAAGCTGTATGGCTTGCTTCAGCTGGCCTTAAAAGCCAAAAAACTTACCCTCAGGGAGTTGCAAGTGCTCGTGGGGCACCTCAACTTCGCGTGTAGGGTGGTTGCCCCAGGTAGGGCCTTCTTGAGACATATGTGTGAGGTGATGGCGGGGTTGCGCAGGCCATCCCACCACATACGGGTCACGGCGGCTCTTCAGGAGGACATGGCGGTGTGGCTCGCATTCCTCGAGCAGTTTAATGGGGTGTCATTCTGGAGGACAGGACGCTTGGTGGAGGCTGAGCTACAGATACAATCTTACGCAGCGGGGGGTCATGGGTTCGGTATTTATTTTAGGGGCAGATGGTGTGCTGCCCGTTGGCCTGGTGGATGGGTGCATGAGGGCATCACTCAGGACTTGACGTTCCTGGAGTTCTTTCCCATCTTAGTTGCAGTGCATGTGTGGGCCGAGGAGTTTGCTAATTCTTCTGTTTGCTTCTGGTGTGATAACCAGGCGGTAGTCAGGATCATCAACAGTCAGACTTCCAAGTCCCCTAGGGTCATGTGACTGATGAGAGCTTTTGTTCTCCAGTGCCTGTCAATCAATGTGCTTTTCCCAGCTCGGCACGTGGCTGGAGTGCAGAACAGCATTGCCGACGCTCTCTCTCTCGTTTTCAGGAGGAGCGTTTTCGGCAGCTGGCACCGGAGGCTCAGCGGGACCCAGAACCCATGCCCCTATGGCTGTGGAGCCTTGGCTCAGCACTACCCAGGACATGATCTGGGCTTCTTTGGCAGTTGCCACCATGGTTAGTTACGTGAGAAAGATCCAAGAGTTTGCGGCTTTTCGCAGGCAGCAGCGTCTCGAGGACACTCGGCCCCTGCCAGTTTCACACCTGATGAGGTTTATCATCGCCCTTAGGGATAGAAGCCTGTCAGCGCATTCAGTCGTGGTTTATTTAGCCGTCCTCTCGTTTCAGGCTAAGGCATTGGGTTGGGTGGATAGCACTTCTGATTTTTGAATCAGGAGGATGCTGGAGAGGTTGAAGAGGAGCTGCCACAGGCCCCTGGATGCCCGTAAGCCTATCACTCCTGGCATGTTACAGGCCCTTTGTGCGGATTATGACCAGCTCTGCACCTCTAGTTATGAGGTGAAGTTGTTTAAGGCTTGTTGCCTGGTTTTATTCTTTGGAGCTTTTCGCCCCAGTGAAGTTTTGTCCACTTCCAAGTTCAATCCTGGGGACAGGGCCCTGCGGTGGGGTGACTGTCAGTTTCAAGCTAATCGTGTTTCTTTATTTTTAAGGTTCTCTAAGACAGATCAAGGAGGTAAGGGCCTGTGGGTCCATTTGAAGAGGGCGGCTTCGGTCAAGATCTGCCCAGTATGGGCACTTATCGCTTACCACCGAGTGGCGCCGCAGGGCGCGGGCCCCCTTTTTCGTCATGAGGACACCTCTCCCTTGACTGTTTATCAGTTCCGGGCTGTGTTTCGTGCGGCCTTACAGAGGCATGGCGTTTCGCCTGACCTGTTTGGTCTGCACTCCTTTCAATTTGGTGCCTCATCCACGGCAGCCAGGCTTGGTTTTCAGGCGAAGGACATTAAAAGGATTGGCTGTTGGCGCTCCGGTGCCTTTTGGTACTATGTGCGTTAGGCCCGTGGGTAGGCAGGGCCGGCTAGTTGTTTATGGGTTCCCCCAGTGGTTGGAGGGGCGTTGACTGGCATCGCCAGCCTTGGTGTGGAGCAGGACCATCCGGTGGGAGTCCCTGGTTACGTTGCCTGTGGGCATCTTGTGACTTTCAATACAATGGCTTATGTCGTTTTTTCTGTTTCAGGTCCGCGTTGATCATGTCCTGTGAGGGTGCTGATCTGCGGACATTCGATTATCTTTTGGGCTCGGAAAAGAGTGTTATCCAGCAGCTTTGGCTCCCAGTTGGGACTGGGGGGTCTTGCCAGTGTCGCCTGGGTTGCCAGAAGGGGCATGTGTTGGGGCCAGTTTATGCCCACGCTGCTGCATTATTTGGAGGGGCACCCCCCTCCCCAGGTAATCGTCGTACATCTAGGCGAGAACGACCTGGGCCAGAGGACGTCAATATCCTTGAGGCTCCAGGCACGTAGGGAGTTCTCATTGCTTCATAGCTGGTTCCCGAGGATGGCCATCCTCTGGTCTAACCTCCTCCCGCGGCACGTGTGGCGCGGAGCTCGTAGTGTGTGCAGGATAGATGTTGCTAGGAAGAGGGTTAATGATTACCTGGGGAGGGTAGTAGTTGAACAGGGCGGGGCAGTTATCAGGCACCCGTCTATTGGGTTTAAGGAGCCTTCCCTGTTCCATAGCGACGGGGTGCATTTGTCCCCTGTGGGTAATGATCTGTTTTTGACTGATCTGCAGCAGGGCTTGAAGGAGTTCGTCCTTGTGGGAAGCAGTGAGGACAAGCGCTAGGCTGTCATCCCCTATGGCAGGGTACATGTGGGGCTGGGTAGGTAGGGACATGTCTCGGTGTCTATCCAAGGCAGCAAGGTGAAGGGTAAGTCTGAACTGCTCCCATGATGCCTAACCGGCTCCAGGAGGCAGGCAGGCTAACCCTTGGCCTGGACTGGCAGGATGGCGTGGCTCAGCCAGCTAGCCTGAAGTCTGGCTGCCTTGCCCCCTCTGGGGGTGGTGTTGAAAGACCTCAGCTGGCGATTGTTGGCTAAGGCCTCAAGCCAGGTTTACGCCCAATGAGAACGTAGGGGGAGGCAGATGGCTAGGACCGTTTCCCCCATATGGCCCCGCATGATTGATGTTCAGTGTTATTGCCCTGCTGCAGCTAATGTTCAATAAAGTGGCCCATTTTCGTCCAAGCCGAAGTCTTGTGTCTTTATTGCGGGTGTGGGGGTAAGGCCTGGATGCAGTGCCAGTGGGGTAACACAGGCCTCCAGGCTGAAGCTGTGAACTCTCTGAATGTTGGGATGTATGTTTTAGCACATTTGTGACAACCTCCACCGCTCAGAAACTGCTGCACCCGTGGATATTTGGATGAGGATGATGCTTCCACTAACTTAATGGGATACGAGGGTTAGTTTAACCACAGTAGGGCCCACAGAAAACCTTAGTGGGGAACAGTAGCTGAGCTAGAGTGGTGCCTCATCATAAGTAGTGCAGCCTCCTGACCAGAAGCAGCACATCCCACTTGCCCTCAGAGTCATTTAGGCAGCATCAGCTGCCCACTGGCTGCCCACTCGCTCCAAGGGCAAGTGCCAGGGGGTGCTTACACTCCTGATTGGGACTGGCACTGCAGCACTCTGGCTAAACTGCTGGTGGTGAATGGATGGTCTTCTTTAAGGTTCAGAAGATGCAGCGACTGTAGAACTATCCTACCTCCATCTTCGTTTGGCGCAGGTGCATTAGTTGAGACTACTGGACTATATCTGCACATGAACAATTTGGGTGAAGCACTGAACTCTACGTGATGAATCAGGTAGACATTCATCTGATATATCACAATATCTATCTTTGTACGGCAACGGAAAACTGGGCAAGACTGGGCCCTCAGAGTTAAAAGTGACCACCTTAAATTCCACTTTCTTTCCTTCTTAAACTTAACTGAGAACCTCAGAAAGCTCCCAATATGTCATTTTAGAAAAGCGGTTATATAATGTTTGAATCTACACATGCTTTATGTTTGCCCAGGTGCCCACCACAAAATACACAAGACCACTTGGTTTGCAGTACAAATGGCTACATTTATTAATTTACAACAATTGATTCATTTAAAACTGAAGCAAGTGCTATTTTCACAAACACCTCCCTTCTTAAGGATGGGCCCCCTACACTGGAGAGGAGAGCCACAACTATCACTTCCCTCTGGTTCCAACCAGAGCTTGTCTCTGAGCACCTTCGGCTTTTCAACTCCAACTCCAAGGGGGGTCAGGTCAGTCAAGTTGTCCTGTCTACTCCATGCCAGTCAATATTTGCAATAGACCTACCAATTCAGGTCTGAGGGAGCACCAGCCAGAATCCCCTAAACCAGGCACCCTTTTGAGACCTATTCTGGTTTCCCCTCTGATTTGTGAAGCCCAATCCTAATGGGAGCGTCTATTAGAGGAATGAGCATTTCGCCAACTATGACTGCCATAGTGGCCTCATGTGCGACATCAGCCTGGGATGAGCCCCCACTCAGGTAAGTCAGCGTGGAAGGCTAGAAATTGTGGTGACAAGAGCAGGGAAAAGGGCACATTGTGCATGGGCAGGAGATACAATTGTTGGCAGCGGTAGCCATGAACCCTATCCCCTTCTCAGGCCCAATCCACTTTCACGAATTCACTCAGATTTGTGTTAGCTATAAAGTTGCTAAAAGTTAACACCCCTGTTAAGAGACCTCTGGGACTGCCGCCACAGGATGCGGCACAAGCCACTTTAGTATGGCTCCATTGGTGGGGGAGAAGCGTAGCCTTGGGCTTTCACTTACTTAAGGGTAGACACTAAATTCTTACTCCCTACTCCCTGTCCTATAGTAGACCTGCCAATCATAACCACTGTGACTTACTACCACAGATTAAGGAAAGCCTGGGGCAAGTGAAAAAAAAAAATTCTTAAATGGCGAATCAGGACTGAAGCAAATTTAAAAATCATTCCTGGCCTTCCTACCTGTTCTCTTCCATGTAGCTCAAGGAATTCCATTGTGTTTGTATGAGGAGGGGAGGCTTGCATACATGTATGGATGTGTTCAAGCAATGAGGTTTTAAAGTTCCCATTTTTAATTCCTATATGACTGACAGCCCAATGCAACTTAAATCTATCTCAGCTGATTTCATATTAATTGATCCTTGCAATTCAGCTCAGGCCTCAGGATAATTATGTAGCATTTGGGGAAAAAGATACAGCCCAGCAACCCAGCACTAGAGGCCAAGATGGAGAAGATCTCCACAGCTACCATGTATTTTCCTTTGGTGCTCAGGTAAGGTGGGATAAAAGACAACCACACACTACAAAACACCAACATGCTGAAAGTGATGAACTTGGCTTCATTGAAACTGTCTGGCAACTTCCTGGCTTGGAATGCCACCATGAAACTGACAGTAGCCAGGAATCCCAGTTAGCCCAGAACACAATAAAACGTGGTGATGGCGCCTTCATTGCACTCCACTACAATCTCTTCAGCCAGAGAGTCCATGTCCAAATGTGGGAATGGAGGAGCAGTGGAGAGCCACATAGTACAAATAGTGGCTTGAATCAGGGAGCAAGCAAGGATTATGGAGTTTGCCAGCCTCTTCCCCACCCATTTCCTCATCCTGGATCCTGGCTTGGTGGCCATGAATGCCAAAACCACAGTGATGGCTTTAGCTAAGACGCAAGAAACAGCCACTGAGAAGACCAGGCCAAAAAATGATTGTCGCAAATAACAGGTCACTGCATGAGGATGACCAATGAATAGCAGGGAGCAGAGGAAGCAGACAAATAAGGACATGAGCAGAGCATATGTTAGGTCTCAATTATTGGCTTTGACGATGGGGGTATCCTGGTTCTTGAAGAAGATTCTAAACACTAAGACTGTCATCAGAGAAAAAGACAAAGCCACAACACTTAGTGTAATTCCCAAAGGTTCTGTGAAAGAGAGGAAATGGGGGTTCTTGGGGAGGCATTGATCTTGCTTCTTATTTGGAAATTGACCTTCTGGACATTTGAGGCAGTCATCCATATCTGAAAAAAGAGATCCATTGTAGGGTTAATGCATCATTTGTGCCATAATTCCTTATTTCCTCCTGTGTCCTGTGAAGTAGATGAATCTCTCCCTATTTTCTGTTTTAGACCATCAATCTACATTATTTTTTAAAATGTTGCTTGACTCACAGCCCAACCCTATCCTCACATTCCTGGGACTAAGCCCCATTGATTCAGACTTACTTCTGAGTAGACATGCATAGTATTGGGTTGTCAGTCTATTGAAAATTGAATCATTGAACAGCGTAGAGTGGCCTCTGTTTAACCTCATGAGGATGTCGTAAGGAGCTTGTTATGGAACAGTTTGCGATCACAAACTTTGCGATCTCAAAGCTGATGAGAAGGGCCCTTTAAATTAAAGGAAAACAGCCGTTTAATAATCCCAGAGAGGGCAGCTGGCTGACAATCCATCAATCATTCTCTCTGCAGGTTTCACTTCTCCCTTCCCCCTGAGCACCTGAAAGAAGGCTGGATGGCAGTGATTATCACCTTCTCCATTCCTTCCCTCTTGCTGGGGCTCCTGGGGAAGGGAGGAGTTGCTGCCTCCTAGTGAAGCCCAAGCTCCTGGAGAGAGACTGATTGCCTCTGTCTGCATTACAAAGGTCAGCAAGGCTGTTTTTACACTGCCAGAGCAAAGAGACTTTGTTTTTTAAATTGATTTGCTATAGTGTGTTTTTTGCCATCCACACGAGTTCTTGGAATGGAACCCTCGGAAATAATGAGACTCAACCTGTATTATGATACATGGAAATGAGAGCTGACTCATATTAATACCTTATTGGTTTCATGCTGTATCATGATAACATATAATTGCAACATGTCAATAACATAATAACATGCCATTGGCTCTTAGAACAATTGTCTGATAGGTCAGTTTTGGGATAAGGAAAATCCACTTTTTGTTCCATAAGGCAATTGTGTTTTCATTTTCTGGTTAATTGGCCATAACTTTTGATAGAATATGAATATTCCAATGCAGTTTATTTCATTGCATTTTGCATTAAATTACCTTTCTAATGATATATAACATGATGGTATTATTCATACATACCAAGTTTTCCACAAATTTGGTCACTAGCGTCAAGCTCAGCTTGTTGCCCCCCCAAAGCTTGATGCCTGGTGCAACTGCTACCCCCTGCACCCCCTTAGCTACGCCACTGGCCCCAGCCCAGAAATCATCTTGGTCATCCTCTTTTGCATCTTTTCCATTTCTTTATATTTTTTTTGAGATGTGCTGACCAGAACTGGACACAATACTCCAGGTGTAGCCTTACCATCGATTTGTACAACATTATAATATTAGCTATAAACACTCTAAGTGTTTGCAGGGCACAGGGTATGATTGTGACATGATCAGAACAATTGTGCCACCGGCAGGGACCTGGGGACTTTTGACTTACAGGGTTCCCAATGTCCCTGTAGAAGTTTATCTAGAGCACAATGGTGAGTTGTTAAAACTAAGGGCACAATCCTAACCCCTTATGTCAGTGCTTTCCAGCACTGACATAAGGGCAATGCAGCTCTGAGGTAAGGGAAAAAACATTCCCTTACTTTGAGGAGGCCGCCATGAGTGACACCCAACTGCAGGATAAGAACATAAGAACAGCCCCACTGGATCAGGCCATAGGCCCATCTAGTCCAGCTTCCTGTATCTCACAGCGGCCCACCAAATGCCCCAGGGAGCACACCAGATAACAAGAGACCTCATCCTGGTGCCCTCCCTTGCATCTGGCATTCTGACATAACCCATTTCTAAAATCAGGAGGTTGCGCATACACATCATGGCTTGTACCCCGTAATGGATTTTTCCTCCAGAAACTTGTCCAATCCCCTTTTAAAGGCGTCTAGGCTAGACACCAGCACCACATCCTGTGGCAAGGAGTTCCACAGACCGACCACACGCTGAGTAAAGAAATATTTTCTTTTGTCTGTCCTAACCCGCCCAACACTCAATTTTAGTGGATGTCCCCTAGGATGCAGCACATGTCCCATTGGCACCGCTATGCCAGTGCTGGAAAGAACTGACATAAGGGGTTAGGATTGTGCCCTAAGTAAAGCAAACTGACTTGGAATCTTCCACCTTCAGTGAATGATTAGAGTGACCCATAAGTTCCATGAACTGTAAAACTGCCCATGCTCATTCAGTGCAAGTTTGCAGTTTGTCCTCTCTGTTGAAATGTCACAATAGCATGCTTTTTAGTTTCCCTTTTTCCTCCCAGGAAGTGAATGGTAAAAAAGGAAAATCAGTCCAGGACCTCTGAGAGGGTGTGCAGGGGGTATATTGTACCTAGGCCTGGGGTGAAAAAGGGGGCACAGGTAACAAATTCACATTTGAAGGGAGAAAAGGAGGGGCCCAAACAGAGCTTTGTACCCCCTGATAAAATTCCTCTCAGTGGCTCTGAAATCATCAAAGATATGGGACTTTGGATAATTCATAACACTACTCATTATAACTCCTACCCTTCTGATGTGAAATCTTCCCTCCTGGACAAGATCACAATCATAGCAACAAAATGGCTTCCCTTCCTTCTTTTTTCTGCTGTAACCTGGAGAGCAGTGGTCATTACAGACAGCAATGGGCAGTACCTGTGATCAAAAGGAAGAGAACACGGATTGTGTGTCTGCCTTGCAAAGTTCTGTACTCATCTAATACCCAACTTCTGTCTCTGTGGTGTGAGAAGTCAGATGTTAAGGGATTTTTGAAACTCAAGACTAGACATTTGAAAGAAACAATTTCGCTCCAAACTGACTTTCAAAGGACAGGCTTGAAAGGAGATGGAATAGTCTCCAAATATCTTTTTTACAGCGCAATTGTATCTCACGCAAGTCCATTGCGTGCTGTGGTGCTGAGATTACTGGGGTATTTGCATCCTGTATTATGGTGTCCTGTTGAAATGCATCCTAGTCATTGGTGTCCCTGGACATTTGTGTCTGGGATTTTTGCGGCTGCTGTGGGGCCGCAGGATGCAGCAGTAGCTGTTTTGGCGCTGCTACTTTTGGCGGCCGTGCCACCTTTAGGATCGGGCTGCTCATCTGGCATAATTAGAACAAATCTCAAATCTGGTGTATGAGGGATGATCCAAGGAAGAAATTTGCTTTAGATTCAGAGAACTAATGTTTTGCAGCCATTCTTGGAACATTCCACTGTGTCCAACGTGCTTTAAACCTAAGTATCTCTCGCACACTGCACACTGCTTTGAGCATTGGTTAGAAGTATGGAAGGGTCAAGACCAGGGGTGTCCAAAGTTTTTGGCAGGAGGGCCACATCAGCTCTCTGACACTGTGTCGGGGGCCGGGGGGGGAAAGAATTAATTTACATTTAAAATTTGAATAAAGTTACATAAGTTTACATAAATGAATATATTAAAGATGAACTTGAATGAATGAATGAAGGTCTTGCGATAGCTCAAGACCTATAAAAGGACTTGCACAAAGCAAGACTGGCCTTTCCTTTGCTGCTATTACTGCATCACAGACATGAAACAGGAAGCAGTGAAGGAAGCCCTCATCACACAGCTCATGCTGTTGCAGGTTCAGGCAAGGATGCAGGTGGACACCAAGGAGATTTCAAGGAAAACAAGCTTTTATTTTCAGCCGGCTGCTGGTCACAGAGGAATAGCTTCAAAGTCTGTGACACCCGATTTCTTGGGGCTTTGGGTTGATATACAGAACAAATCCTCATTGTAAAGCATCGGTCACATTTCTGATTGGCAAACAGCATATCACGTGAAGCTTTGCCCCTGCCTACATATCCCACTACTCAATTTCTGCGCTGCATGCTCTACCTTATGTGGCATTTAAGAAAGCTGTGGAAAATTACTAAGTGCAAAAGCTTCTTCTCTCTGTCCTTGTATAGGCTAGTAGGATGCTTGCAAAAGTCTCTTTTCTCTTCCAACCACCTGTCTGTTGCAGTTAAGCTAGCAGTTTCCTGTTTTCTTTTTAACTTCAAAAGTTCTGCAAAACAGCTTCTTGTGGTCAAAGCTTGTGTCTGCAACACCACTTCCTCTTTAACACAGACACAGGGGTATGTCTAAGCATTCAGCTGAACTAAACAACCAAGTACAAGGGCCTACTTTAGCCAAGCACTCTGTACATGCTCAGAACAGACTCAAATAATTCTGCTCATGTATAAAATCCCAGAAATTTCCGCTAGGCTCTTCCCACAACATGAGAGGTCAAACAGTTGCCTGCATGCTGAGAGCAGTTGTGTTGGGCCAGTGTGAGCTCCAACAAATCTCCGGAAGGCCAGAGGCTCATTGGAGACTGGGGGCTCCATGAGGGCCACATTGAGGGGCCTTGAGGGCTGCAAGTGGCCCCAGGGCTGGGGTTTGGGCACCCCTGGTCAAGCCAATCCAAAATTAATACTAGAATATTTCCTATTTAGCTTATAGCTGAATCACAACCCACCTGGTTGAACACGCTATGCCATGTGACAGCCTCTTCATTAATGGTGAACTCTTTGCCAGGAAGAGTCTGTGGATTCATCATTCCTGCTTTCACTCTCAAGAAGGACTGGTTGGGGAAAGTCACCCAGTTAATAATATCAAATCCAGCGGCTAATTCACCCTCCTCGTCAAAAGACACCAGGTCTCCAGCACTGTTGTTAAATGAGATGCTTCTCAGGAAACGAAGAGCCTGAATTGAAAGAGGTCAAGGAGGAGTGTGGCTCTGTTTGCTTGTTCAATACAAATTATAAGCACCAGTGCCTGGAAGTACTTTGGTTTTGTTTTCAAGAGGAAACCAAACTAAAATGAAACAAAAACTGCTGGGGTGTCTCTAACACATTTTGATACCACATTTCCTCCAAGGATCCCAGGGTTCCTCTGCTCCTTTTCCCCTCTCAACAAAAAATGCATGGATCCCTATGGAAAGTGAATGTGAGCCGCATTGCGTGTTTACTCACGAGTAGTTGAATGTGCCTTAGACCGTTGGAAAGAGCAGGCTGAGCAGAATCCAACAACACCAGAATGGCCCTGATCCAAAGAATGCAGCCCCCAAAAACACCTGAGAAGGAAGTCCCTCCCTCCAAGCAGATGAATGTATTGAGCCCTATGGAAAGCGAAACTAAGCCTCACAGTCAAGTTTACTCATGAGTAAGCAAACATGCCTTGGCTGGTGTGGAAGATCAGGTGAAGGAGAGTGCAAGGCTACCAGAATGGTCCAGATCCTATGCACTTGCAGCTAAACAAGTGCTCCAGAGGGCTCCCCCCCACTAAAAAGGATCAAAACAGAGGCTTCAGCTGATAAGGTGAACCTTTTTGAGACTTGCAAAGCCAGGTGGATCCTGACAGTGATCTGGTTTAAACAGAAGTTCTTAAATTGAACCGGGCACTGGGCAGGGCTGAAAACTTTACTGTTTTCGGAGGGGGGGGGGTGTTATTGCAGGCAGGCCACAGAGGAAATTCACTTGGAGGACCAGGCTGGTTTCTGCTTATTTAATTACTTTTTAGTTTTACTTTATTTATACTTACTTATTTTGATTTGCCTTTGAATTTATTGGAAAATACAATTGCTATAAGTGAAATTATAGAAGCAATTAAAATACAAAAAGTTCAAAAAATGCCAGGCCCTGATGGATTACCAGCTGAGTATTATAAGAAATTTGAAGAAGTATTGCTGTTACCATTTAAAAAAGTCATTGATGATATATGGGAGACTGGAGAAATGCCAAATTCATGGAAGGAAGGAACAATTACTTTGATAAATAAACCAGACACGGATGAAAAAGAAATTAAAAATTATAGACCCATCTCGCTTTTAAACAAGGATTACAAAATTTTCGCTTCAATTTTAGCTACAAGATTAAAAAAAAAGTATTAAATCAGATAATTAAAGAAGATCAAACTGGTTTTTTTTACCAAAAAGACAATTGAAAAACAACATGAAAATGATAATAAATATACTGGAATTTTTTGAAGCCCATCCAGATAAGAAATTAGCTCTAGTGTTCTTAGATGCTGAGAAGGCTTTTGACAATTTACATTGGGACTTTATGATTAATTGTCTGCAAGAATTAGATTTTGGTCCAAAATTTATCAAGATGATAAAAGGAATATATTCAGACCAGAAAGCAAGGATAAGAGTAAATGGAGAACTGATGAGAGAGATTAATATTCAACAAGGAGTAAGACAATGTTGTCCATTTTCACCATTGTTGTTTATCTTGACATTAGAAATACTGAATAATGTAATAAAAGAAGATGATAGACTGAAAACGCTCAAAATTAAAAGTGAAGAATATAAATTACAAGCGTTTGCGGATGATCTGGTCTTTATTTTGGAAGATCCACTCAACTCCATGGAATTTTTAATAGAAGACTTAAAGCAATATGGAGAAGTAGCAGGCTTAAAAATAAATTACCAGAAGACCAAAATGATACTTAAAAACATAAAAGACAATGATATAGAACGATTAAAGACATTTGGACTACAGATAACAAACAAAGTAAAATATCTAGGAATTACAATTACAAAAAAGGCAAGTACATTAATGGAAGACAATTATATCAAATTAATGAAAGAAATAAAAAAAGATTTGGAGAAATATAATAAACTGCAACTATCTCTAATGGGAAGAATAGCTTTATTGAAAATGAAAATATTACCAAAATTAATGTTTTTATTTCAGACTATCCCGATTATTTTGAAGAGATCTTTTTTTGAAGAAATGAACAAAATTACTACAAAATTTGTCTGGCAAGGTAAAAAAACCGAGAATAAGACTGAAATTATTGCAAGAAGATTAAAAAAAGAGCAGGATTTGGACTACCAGACCGGGAATTATATTATCAAGCAGCAGCCTTAAACTGGATAAAACATTGGGGACTTTTATTGAACGCAAAAATTTTAACATTAGAAGCACGTGATTTACAAATAGGCTGGCATGTGTTCCTCTTTTATGATAAAGTTAAACAGCATGGATATTTTAAACAACACATTTTAAGAAGATCTTTAATTTGGATATGGGATCAGATAAAATATAAGATATATTTTAAATTACCTAGATGGATAAAACCACTCAAAATAGCAACGAATCCAAACTGGATTAAAAAAGATCAAAATAAACCATACAGTGACTTGCTGAATAATAAAGGAGAGATTTTAAGTAAGTCTGAGTTAGAAGAGAAAGGAATAAAGCTGGACTGGTGGAATGAAATGCAAATAAGAACAAATTACAAGAAAACCAAAAAATAGGTCTATATGAAGAAGATATAAGTTTTGATAAAATATTTTTGATTGATGAGGGGAAGTATATAAGAAAAATGTACAGTTTTCTCCTGGAGATGAGAATGGAAGATGAGATAGTTAAAGATGCAATGGTGCGTTGGGCAAAAAAAATTTGGATATAATATATCAATGGATGATTAGAATCAAATTTGGAATATAAATATTAAGCTAACTAAAGCAGTGTCTATTAAAGAGAATTTATATTAAATGTTTTATAGATGGTATTTAATACCAGGGAATCTGTTCCAAGACTTCCCATGGATACTGAATTCTACGGACAATTAAATCCGCAGGTGCCCTCAGAGGATCCTATCTTCTGCTTGTGTCTGGTAGACCATCTAGCTGCAGGCCTCCTTTGCTTTACCTTTTGCTATATCTTCTGTTTTCATTCCCTAATGACACCTTTCCTTGCAAGAATATAACATGATCCATCTCTGAAGTCAACTGAATGGGCTTGGTTCTCTTCTCTTTTATGGATAAGGGAACTGATGTAGAAGTGCAGCATTACCTGAAAACACTGTGGATCTGGAGGAGACAGTCTACATTTGGCCACCATTGTTTTGTGCCTGGTCCTAAATGAGAACATCTTCTTCAGTGCATGTGCTACAGCATGGACGGCGTTGTAGATGCTGTAGCTCTGGCCAGTCATACTGTTTTCAAAAAGAGTTCCTGGAAGGTTCTCCAACCTCTCTTGGCCAGTGCAGGGATCTCTGGTGTCCTCGCCATCAGCTGAATGAGAAAAGGAACAGTCGAAAGCTTGTTCCCAGAAGATCCTGATGAAATCATCTCCTTTGTGATACTTGGGGTGTAAAACCTGAAGGAATTCTGGAAACCCCAGCACTTCATTGGAATGAATTGCAAAAGACAAGGCCCCATGAAAGAAATGTATATTAAGATCCCTGAGCACACTAAGTAATGACAAATCCCAGCGGGCTGTCATAATCCACATCTTTCCAAAAGATGTCTCTGTAATACCTTCTAATATTGTATAAAAACGTAGGAACCATTCCAAAGCTCCTGAGGTTACAGTTTCTGCATTCATAATATATATTTTGACTTCAGGCTTGAAGAACGATTTGAACCACAACACAATAGGGTTTGTTAATTCTGAGTTTACTAATTTTGCTGCCTCTGAAACTTGAGATAGTGCCATTAATTTTGTATTGGAGGCTGAACAGATTCCATTTTCAGAAAACATTTTCATCATGGTCTGCACAAATCTTTCTCCATTATCATCATCTATAGCAATGATCCCAACCCACGTCCATTGAAAATGCTGGAGTAGACGGACGATCCCTCTGTACTGATGTTCTTCATTAGGGACCATCCGGTAAAAGGAAGCGAGCTGCATTTTCACATTCATCACTGGAGGTAATGCACAGTAGGCAATCTAAAAAAATAGTAATATTAATTATTAAAGGGAGAAGAAAAAGAAGAATACAGTGTGAGGGTCAAACTCATTCCAAACAGTAGTGAATAAGGTCAAATACCTTTGTTTTTTAAACTATCCCTTCTCTCCTAATGTAATAGAAAATATAAAGCAGCTTGCAAAAGACAGTAAATATTACAAAATAAATACCATAGTCTAAAAACAATTATGGCAAGATTATAACAGAAAAAATGAATCAGCTCCCCAAAATGATCAAGAACCAACTGAAATATTCCCAGGTCATGAAGTAAAACAATGCATATGGGATACAGTGGGTGCCACTTGGGCACCATGGCATTGCCACCTGGGAAGTTAGGTAGGATTGGGGTGTAAATCGATCACACTCTTTATGAAACTCCTTGGAAGGAAAGGTGTTTGTGTTCACAGCTGGAATTCTTCATCTTCTTTACTTCCTCTTTTACTGCTTTGGGTGTCGAGGGAGATACAAAGTTCTGGTTTTTGCCCTTCTCACAGCCTCTTCCAATATCATTTGATATTGTTGCAATATATCTTTGATATTGTCTCCCCATCGTCCTCTGGGTCTGCCTCATTCTCTTGGCCCTTCTCCTCTCTTAATATATGCCTTATACAGTATAGAATCCCAAGACATTCTCTCTAGGTGAGCAAAGCACTTTATTAGCTGTCTTTGTATATACGTAATATAGCAGTGTTTCTCAAACTGTTGGTTGGGACCCACTAGGTGGGTCGCGAGCCAATTTCAGGTGGGTCCCCATTCATTTCAATATTTTATTTTTGATATATTAGGCTTGGTGCTATCATGGCATGTGGCTGCATTTGGGGAAATGTTACAGATCTGAACTTTTAACAGAGTACTATGTATATGCTTTTAACAATGATAGTTAATGGCGCTTAATCCTGCATAAGTGTAGGTAGGATTGCAGCCTAGGATTGTTAAAAATTTACCTGCTTGTGTCACTTCTGGTCATGACATCACTTCCAGTAGGTCCTGACAGATTCACATTCTAAAAAGCGGGTCCCGGTGCTAAAGATTTAAGAACCACTGATAAATATAGAATTGGTTCTATTCCAATTCAATCCCTTATTATCTCATTCCTGATTTTATCCCTTCTGATTACTCTGACAGCTTTCCTCAAATATCTCATTTCTGTAGTAACTAACTTTCTCTTATGGCCTTTTCAGCTTCACTAGATGCTGTTCCAGAACCACCATTCAGAGCGCGATACCATAGCCTTTTGAGACTGAAGGTTGCCAACAACAACAAATGTTTGACACTGGTAACATATAATAGGGATGAATATACACTGTATGATGTGCTTCTTTGTATTAATCAGTACTATCTTATGTTGTAAAAGTGGAGGTCACTGTCCCCATACTTGGCTTGCCTTGCTACATCATATATTGATCTCTTCATCCATTTACCATGTTCAGCAAATGTTGTTCCTGGATATTTAAACTTAGACACTTGTTTTATACTTGATTTCTCTATTGCAATATTTAGAGTATGCTTGTCTCTTCCACTTGCCATTACTTTGGTCTTTTCTTTACTAATTCTCATATTATTTATCTCACATTCTTGATTCCTAGATCAAAGGTGTTGCTGTAGTTCCTTAGCTGTACCTGCTAGCAATGCGTCATCATCTGCAAAGAGTAATTCATTAATTCCTGGGCTTGGTTTTTTTGCTTATACTGTCTAAATAGGTATTAAATAACAATGGTGATGGCACACATCCCTGCCTTACTCCAGATGTTACTGTGAAAGGTTCCCAAGTTTGCTCTAGCTACACTTCTACAGTCACTGTTTAAGCTTTGCATAATCTGATAAGGTGATCAGTTATTCCATATTGGGTCAATGTTTGCCATAACAATTTCCTATCATTAAAAATGCTTTCTCTTGCTCTATAAATGCAACAAAAGTGTCCTTGTTATATTCTATTTTCTTTTCTTTTACTTGCTTAAGTGTAAAAATTGCATCTGTACTACTTCTGTTCCCCCCCCCCCCTAAAACTCATCTGTTCTTCTGCTAGTTGTAATTCTATAACTGCTTCATTCTTGTTTCTATTATCTTAGCAAACATTTTCCCTGCATGGCTCAAGAGTGAGATGCCTCGGTACTGTGTGCATTCTTGCTTGCTCCCTTTATTTTTCCACAATGATATTATTACTGCTTATTGCCAATCTGTGGGTGCAGTTAATTATATCCAAGCTGCATTCAAGATCCTATGCAACCATCTAATGCTGGAACTGGAACTTGACAATTTACATTTGGACACCAGAAAAGAAAAGAACAGAGGCAGCAAATTATCTATCATTACCCTATCAGTTGCTGGAAAGAGAACTCTTAAGTGAAACAGAGCAGAAAATAATCCCCCTTCTTTGAGATTGTTGTACAGAAAATCACCTGAGACCTGCTTTCTGGTAATGGCTTACAGCGGAATTCTAAATTGAGATTAAGCCAGTGCAAGTCCCTTGCACCAGCTTCCAGGTGTGTGAAGAATGTTTACTGGCCTTCCCAAGCTGAATCAAACCCTAGCAAAAGTAAATTTGTGCTGGTGGTGGGCCTCTAGCATGAGGGTTTGGGGAGGGCAGGGAAAAGGCGCTTCATGGACGTTCTGGGGTGGGGGGAGGGCAGGTGGACCAGTGGGCAGGACAGGCCTGGGAGGGGGGTAGGACTAGCCTCTGGTGCTTAGGCCAGATCCTACCCCCCCCCCAGCATCCAGGCCTTACACTCGGCTGCTTGGATCTGCACCAGCTATTTAGCTCGTGCTGATCCTAGTAGCTCCTTTGAGGTGGCTGGAGAATTCGACAGGGTAAGGGGTCAAAAGTCCCCTTTACTATAAGTTGTGCTAGGTCCACCTCCAACCCTATGCTGGTTATAGCACAGGGCCAGTTGGCCTGCCTTTTCCAATGCAGGTTAGGATTGGGCTGCTGTAAATAAAAGGAAAGCCTGTTTTTCTATAAACCAGCCAGAATGAATGTCCCCAACAATTCAATCAATGATGGTCAATGAAAAGGCAAGACAGAACAGATATGCTCTTAGTTAAGCAGCAAAGGTGAGGCTGTCAGCCTGGAAAAACACAAAGGAGAACAGTTTGGCAAACATGGTTATGATAACAGAATTAGATGCATTTGTACAGTTTTCTCAAATGTCTTCAAAAAATAATTATAGGTGTTTATTTTTGCCTGAAAGCTTTAAATTTGACTAAGTGGCAAAGGCTAGTCCCTGGCCTAACCTAAGAAGCCAGAATTGCAACTTTCATTTCAGTTGGGGTGTGGGGAGGCTATGAACAAAAATTACATCAGAAACTCCCACCAAACACAAATGTCTGTCCCCTTTTCTAGCAAGTTTTTTTGAGAAACTTGTATGCCTAATGATCTGAGATGACTTTTCTTACATGATGACATGGGTGGGCGGATCAAAAAAACCTATAGCTCTGAAAAGGTCTATCTTTACACTGTTCACAGTGCAAATTTCAGGTCTTTTGATGGGGCCAGTTGTTTTTTTTTAAATCCCTGTGTTAAACATGAATGCAGCCTCAGTAGAAAATGGTTATATATTTTAACTTGGAATATTTCATTGCTCTAGCAACCACCACAAATGGCATGAGACAAGTACAGCTTGTTGGAATGAAATGGGCCATTTTACTGATGACAAAATCAATTCCATGGATAGACTGCAGCAGGCCCTCAGTACTAAGCATTTCACTCCTCAATGCGGTCACCTACTCTGAGGGAGATGCACAACTGCCACAACACTTCACTGAGCTTTAGAAGCTTTGCTCTAACCAGAAATTGGCCCTCATCAATTCTGGGTTATCCCAAACAATCTCTGGAAAGGAGTCAAGGCAGCCAAACTGCTCAGCCCATCACAAACTAGAAGGCCTCTAGGATGGACTTTGCAACTTAAACTAAAGGGGTCAGCAGCCACTATCCCCAAGCTAGCTAGCCTCTTGAGTTTGATACTGGATTTCCTTCTGGCCTTTACTTACTTTAGGATGACCATCTACTCCCAAATCCACACTACAACTGCCAGAAATAACTAAGGTAATACCACACTTCAGGAGCAATCTGAGATAAACACACACACACACACACACACACACACACACACACACACACACACCTTCCTACCAAGTGTCAAACAGGCGAGGAACAAAAAATTCCTATTTGGCCACTGAACATTGACTAACTAATCTCAGACTATCCATAGGGCAGTAGGGAATGGGTGGCCACCTAATTCAGGTACTGTTTCCATGGAATAGAGAGAAAACAAAATCATCTGCATAACCTCTAGGAACTCATGAATGTTCCTGACTATCAGATGAAAGTGAAAATACTCTCACAGATGAGAAGGTTGCTGCAGAAATGCTTGGAATACCTGTGAAATCTTGTAGATGCTCAGCTGAGTAGCCATGTAAAGAGAGATCTCCAAATCAAGCGCTCCAATGACAGCTACCAGATGTTTTTGCTTGTCACAGTTGAAGTTGGGAACAATCCTGTCTTGGGTGGAAAGCAGTTTCAGGGTGTTCTGAAGAGTCATTCTCTCATTGAAGTAACTGTCATAGATGTGGAAGCCCAGGCTGACATTGGGTAGGATCTTGGGGTTCTAATTGATCTCCTTCGCAGCAAAGACCAAGGACAGGATGTGTTGATAGTTATTCGGAATGGAACTAAGGGAAATGTCAGATTTGGAATGAAACCCACATTCAAGCCTTCATGAAATACCTAG
The DNA here is from genome assembly GCF_035046505.1 of Tiliqua scincoides. Taxonomy (NCBI): domain Eukaryota; kingdom Metazoa; phylum Chordata; class Lepidosauria; order Squamata; family Scincidae; genus Tiliqua; species Tiliqua scincoides. The sequence continues at coordinate 106,933,524 of NC_089825.1, read as the reverse complement.
CAGCAAGTACTCTGTCATCTACAGTAGAAACTGTAGTATAAGTTGAGAAATTTCCACCAATAAATCAAGCTGAGATCATCTCCTTGCCTTATCTGCATGGTCACTCAGGGGTCAAGAATGTTCCTGCAGCAGAGATAATGGCAGGGCAATCAATCTCCATGGTGATGGGCTCCAGGGCAAGCTGTAGCCAAAGTTAACCTTTTCACTGCTCCTTCCATTTGAATCAAGCAAAGCTTTTCACTCTCTGCATCCTCATTCCATTTTGCAAATGTTTGGCACAGGTATGGCACAGGATACACCAGGATGTAACCCTCATTTCCATTTGAAACAAAGTCCAATTCAGTTCACTATTACTTAAGAATAACACCCATGGAAAAGAATGGGGTCTACTTCTGAGTAAATCAGGTTGCAACTATTTGTAGCTGCACTTGTTCCCAGTCATTCCTTGTTGCTTGTCTCTCTACTGTGCACACTCTCTGTTATGTGTTATATGCTGTATGTTATATGTAGAGCCTCTGGATTAATACCTTAAAGAAGGATTTGATTAATGGTATGTTGTTTAGATTGCACTTACTCTGATGGTGTTTACAAAAAGGTTGTGAAGAGCAGAATTTATAAAGTCAAAGAATAAAAATGTCATATGATATATGACTATTTTTTAAAATAAATTAGAGACTACATTTCTTAGGTAACAATTATGCATAGGTTATTTTTTAGGATCTAGCCTCAGGTAAAATCAGACAAAACTATAGTCAGACACCTCCCCCCCCCCAATTTAATCCCTGACATATCCGAGGTTCATAGAAAATTCCATGGTTTTTGTCTCAAAACCTGCCCTCAATTTACCTGTGAGATCAACTTATGCTCAAGTGTCTGCAGTGAATCACCATACCTACAAATTGTATTAGAATAGAATTTAATAACATTTCAAGCCTACATACGACGAGAAAGATTATAAAATAGATATTAATTATTGATTATTTAATTAGTTTAGGGGTGGGCAAAGATTCAACTTTAGGGATCTTATACCTTTAACAATTGTATGGAAGAGGGAATTGCAGCAAGTGCAGCTTGTCATCGCACAGATGACAGGCTGTACCTGCTAGAATTCTCTCTCCTACATAATTCTCTCCAGGACCTCTAAAGTTGAAAGTTTGCCCACCACTGAATTAGATTATTAAAGTATAATATTATTATAAGATTAAAATATAGCTCGTATGTTCATTAGATTATTAACATATAATAAAAATATAGGTTTTAATAGTTGCAGATTATTAAAATAATGCAATATTTTCTAACTTTTGAGTACATAGAAACATTTTTTTTCTAGGCAGATTTCCTAGCCTCCTCTAGATTCTGCCTGTTCTGAAAGATAATAAATTGCTGTACAGGATTCAGACCACATGAAGCACAAGCCAATTCTATTAGCTTCAAGAGAAGCAACAGAACAGAAAAATTTACTTGTTTCATTTGACTCCATTAAAAAAAAAGTAACAGAAAGTTCCCAACTTTCATTGGGCCTTTGCCATCATCCTATATTGTATCTTAAACAATGTGCTAAAATCAATGTGCCTTTTCCCCATAGATGCATATGCTCATGACAAGTGGTTCATAGGTGACTGAGGATTGAAGTAATGCCCCTTCCCAGCCACCCTGAAATTCTATCTTTTATGAGATCTGACCACCTCTTCCTCTGGCATTTATGTTTTTTCTGGCTGTTGCCGGGTCTGAGGACAATGAGTTCCCAAGCTACCTAGATGAAGGACTAATGATGAGACATGAGATGGGGGAAAAGACCAGAATGCACCAGCAAGGACAAGATCTCTCATTGGTGAATTCAGATCTCAATCGCTAGCTCCAACAAAATGTTCTTGTTTGTTATGTTTTGCAAAAACTGATGGCACTGACTTCCTCTGGATATTCTTTAAAATATAATAAGAATTGTAGACAAATGGAAAATTTTACTCCTCATGTTTCAGTGGATCTTTATTTTCTGCAGAAGTCATGGGTATACTATAGCTTAGTGGCTTCCAATCTTTTTTAGCATTGGGACCCGCCCAGGAAAAAGTTTCTCTTTACCAGCTGCTCAAGCCTCTCTGGCTATAATGGTGTTTGGGCAGCAGTGCTCCTTCCAAATAGTCAGATGTTTAACCCTTAATTAAAGTAGCCTAATCTACCCTGTCATGACTCACCAAAATTGGGTAATGACCGACTGGTAAGCCATGGACCTACAGTTTGGGGACTGCTACATAGCAAAAGCACCGACTGAAAGAAATGCTTCAAAGAACAGGATGTTCATGTGAGCTGAAATCAACTAATTACCCAAAGGACACAACTGATTGAATGTATTCAGCATTCATGTTTACTAGATGCCTGCCCTTGATGTTTGTGACTGTTTAAGGTGCACTCTGACCTGAAGAGCAGTGAAATAGGTACAGTGGCCACGAGTCAGTTGTAAAGTACATACTTTGTAAGCAGGAGCTCCATCTACAGCAGGTTCAGAGTGGGCTGAGATTGGTTTTTATCTGAACCCCTTGGAGCTGCCACCAGTCACTTTCCAGAGTATTGGAGTAATGGTCTGACTCAGTACAGAAGCTGGAAATGCATGAAAAATCTCAGGGGGGAAAAAAAACATGGAGGGCATGAAACAATGCAATCTAAGGGAAGATGAGGAACGGCTACTGAATGCTATGGAGGAATAAACGTACTTCCTTACGCAAGTTCATCCAACAGCTTTGTTTTGGGGTGTTCACTGAAATACATTAAATTAAAAAAAAAACAAGATGTGGATGAAATAATGTGCTATAAGGGAAGATGAGAAATACAGGCTAAAGAATGTAAGATTTCAGGCACATGATGTACGAGTAAATATACGTGTACAATTCTTGAAATAAACCTGCTAAGAGCTGTGAGTATGTCTTCAAAAACAATCATAAACAGGCTTGCTTTGCATTGTCCTCTTCTTGTATAATGTATTGATAAGATAAAATAACAGCTACTGAATGCTATGGAGGAATAAACACATTTCCTTACGCAAGGTCATCCAACAGCTTTGTTTTAGGGTGTTCACTGAAATAAATGTCATCAAACATGAAGAAAAACTGTGACACAATTGCTCCAATGATTAAATCACTGCTCTGATGATACTTGTATGGGAATTGGGAGGGATCTGTGATTGTACACATAGCATTCGGTGTCTTACACCCTGTTGGAAGAAATTGCAATTTTAAAATCAGCAGCAGCAGCAGAAATATTTGTCCCATGTTAGGCAAAATGTGACTCAGAATATTGAGAATATTTCTTTCTATAATGCAATATTAGTCACTTCACAACATCCTTGTTCAATGGGCGTAGCCTCTTTTCCTAGTTTAATATTTGGTAGATGAAACGGACACAGTGCTTGATGTTCACAGTCCCTTCATCCAGCCCTGACAGTATTTTGTAGAAGCGTCCGTCCTTTCTTATTGCTTGTTCTTATGTCCTTAGAAGCAGTCATGTGGGATTTGGCTAGATGGAACATGTCTCACCATAATTGAAGTCAATTACAGGATTTCCCATCATTGTTCCAGACTTTTGTGATGGGTGAGATAATGCTTGCATCAGATGAGAAAAAGAAAATATTTCGTTGATCCCTCACAGCCCAATCCAGTGCTATTGTTCCCCTTTCCGCAAGTAATTCCCCAGCCTTCCCTATAGGGCTACTTTGATTTAGCTGGTAGAAGTCTAAGCATCCCGATGGAATGCTGGCAAGAGCGGGAGGGTGAAGCTTTGCAGATCTCACCCTCCTCCTGGACCTAATCAACCTTGTTCCATACTCCACACCCCCAAAATGCTCCCTCCTTGCCTCCAAAGCACCCTCCCATTACCCATCCTCAACCAGGCACAACTTTACCTGCACCATCCAGTGGAAGGCCTGGATGCAATGCCAGTGGGGTAGCACAGGCCTCCACACCAGTGCTGCTAACTCTGGGTGTCGGGATGTGTGTTTTAGCGTATTTGTGACACCTCCACCTACTTGGAGGCTGCTGTGCCAGCTGATCTTTCGATTAGGATTATGCTTCCACTAACTTAATGGGATATGAGAGTTAATTTAACCACAGTAGGGCCCACAGAAAACTGCTAACTCTCTGGGTGTCAGGATGTGCCTTATAGCACATTTGTGACACCCTCCCCCTGTGCAGAGCCTGCTGCGCCAACAGATCTATAATTAGGATTATGCTTTCAGTAGCGTAGGGCCCAATCCTGAACAGTGCACGCCAGTTTACCGTTGGCGCGCACCTTTGCAAACATGCCATAAGGCACGTTTGCGGGCCCTACCGCTGGGCAAGAGCTTCCCCTTGCCCCTGGCTGAGCTGCTGCAGCCAACAAACCTGCGTTGGATGCAGTGCAAGCGTCCTGGCTTGCCTTCTCCAGCACAGGTTTGGATTGCGCCCTAACACCAAGATTTCAGCATGGCTCTGTAGTTGGTAGATGAAAGAACACTGCTAGCCTTGCACATCAAACTCATTACATATTATTGTTCAGATCAAAATATTAGGGCCCAATCCTATGGTCCGCACTGCGCCTCCGCGGCGCGAACCACAGTTGCAAAAGTGCTATAAGGCACGTTTGCAGGGCTTACCGCCGGGCTCCCACCAGAGGTGGCTTAGCTCCGGCTGGCGCTGAGCCACTGCCTGGTGGGTGCCCGCGTTCCACAGCTCGGTGGTGCCTGCGACCGCTGGGCTGTGGAATAGCAAACGGAGTGGGGATGGGGGCATTCCAGGGAGGGGGGAGGCCAGCGTGATGTGGGGAGGCGGCGGGGAGGCCGGCGTGACACATGGGGGGCATGCCAGAGGCATGCCTGGGGGCAGGCGGGAGGAGGATCCGCGGAGCTCTGCTCTGCAGGATCCTAGGCGCTTGTGGAGGCTGCGTACCTTACATAAGCACCTTTACTTTAGCGGTGCCCAAAGTGTGCCGCTAAAGAGAGTAGCCCCATTGTGGGGCTGCCTCCCTTACCCAGGAGAAGGGGACGAATGTCAGCTATTTTCGAGGTGCCTCCAGTGGTAGTGCGAGAGGTGCTGGAATCGGCGGCAGCCCTCGTGGTGCCGCCGAGCAGCGGCGCTCTGGACAGCTCAGGATTGGGCTGCCCGTTAGGATTGGGCTGTTAAACCCTACATTAAATTTCTAGCTTCCACATTTCATATCAGAATCTATAACATCCTAAAATATGGTTCACCTCTGTGATAAACCCAAGCCTAACAAAATCCTCGTGCAGTGATACAATTGTGGTGGTGTGGGCTACATTACATCACATGGGGGATATTTTGCTACTTGAGGTTTCCTAAACTGCATTGGTGGGGGAAGTATAGGATTGGGTTCCCGTTTACTTAAGAGTAGACACTGAATCCTTATTCCTACTAACTCTCCCGCACTAGACCTGCCTAGGTGGCACATAGCCACCCTACGTAAACACCACACAGTAAGGATAGATTGGGGCAGGTGAAATAACTTCACTCGGAAGGCCAATCCGTTCTCAAGGAAAAGATATCCTACCTGGTCTTCCTACCTCTGCTTCAGGGCTCAAGAAAATCCACTGTGTGTGCCTGTGTGTTTAAACAGCGAGGTTTCCCATTTTTAATTCCTATGTGATCGCAGCCCAGTCCATCTCAATCTAACCCTGCCTATGCATCAGCACCCATGGAGTGCATGCTGCATCCTGTCGGGGAGTTAGCAGTCCTGGAGGGCTCCTCAAGGTCCACTTGCGCTTCACTCTGAGCCAGCAATTTTGCTACTGTAAGTCTGATTGTGTCCAGGGAGGTGGATTGAGGCTGGGAAGATGAGCTGCTGCCTCCAATAAGAACCCCTTCCCGTGCACACTCACCCCACTCCTGCCCTGATCAGAAACTCTGCCATTTCTCTGCTCCCTGCTCTGTTCCATCACCACCCTGGGCCCACTGCCAAATCAGCACTGGCTGATAGAGGACACTCTGCTAGGGGGTGCATGCAGGTGCCAGTGGTGGGCACTGGGGGAATGTCACTTGTGCTGGAATCCTTCACTTTCCACTGGCAGAACACGTGTTATTCCAGTGGAAGTGGGGATAGGATTGGGCTGAAAAGGTCTGCATTCTAACTATTTTCTCCTTGAGTAACTCCTCAAGCAAAAACAGCTGCAAGTAGAGTGACAAAGCTGCAGTATTGTGTAGGAGCAGATGGGGAAGAGAACTACTGCATCTACTTGATCTCATCTGTGCATTTGTGAATGCATCTGGTGTGCTAAAAAAGTGCAAGGCATCATGCTGCCTGTGTTAGTGCATGCCACTATGACACCGTGATGAACGGGAGCCTCCATCTGAACAGAAAAACTTAACGTGTGCATAACCTGAATTGACTGAGATGTGGAGAAAAAACTTTTCAGATCAGTAACTTGCAGAAAGGAGGAGCTTTGGATGTGTAATGCGTAATCAGAGAGCATGGCTGTAGGTCAGGTAAAAGAAAGGCGCCTTAGGACATGGTAGGATAGCAAAGAGTTTGAAATATTGTTGGGGGAGCCAAAGGAATAGCAGAGATATAGCACAGTTTCTGGCCGTTCATTGACACACAGGAAAGGCAAGCCACAAATCAGCTCAGAGTACTGGTGAAAGATACACAATCACCTGAATAGGATATATCAAAATTTCACTCCACATCTATTCCCAGACATACATTTCATTATTTCACTTCAATCCCACCATAAGATTTTCTCCTAAACTGCTTCACAGGAAAATGAATACCGATCCTGGTGAAGCACAAGATTAGAAACGTTGAGATAAAGAAATATACGTGTGCCCTTCATAAGATGCCTGAATTTAGCGTCAACAGTCTTCAGGCTTCAGCATGCTCCAGTCCTATCCTTTCCTCCCCCCCCCCCCCCGCAATACAGTCATGCTGAAAATGTGCACACTGTATCCTGGAAGGGAAGCAGGAGGCTTTGGAAGGAAAAGGAATTTAAATCCCCTCTTGCCTCTGTAAGCCTCCGGGGTCTCAATGGGTCTCCTTGGTTCTTTGCCAGCAATCTGACTGGCATAAGTCTGAAAATAGAATGGGGACAAGAAGGTTTTATGTATGGAGGAAAGGACTGGGCATCCACAACAAATGCCAGAACCTCTGTACCCCAAGTTCCTCCCCCTCCCCACCCAGTTACATCCTATCCCCTCCCCTTTTCCATCCTCCCCACACCCCATCCCAATTCACATGCTGGGTTACCTGCTCAAGCAGTTGGCCTGCATGGTGAGGCATGCAGGAAGGCTTCATCCTTCCCACTGGCACTCTAGGACTATATGTTGCCAGACCATGATTTACAACTGCCTTACAGCAGCCAGCAATGACAGAATGCCATTTTCACCAGCAGGGCAGTCCAATACGATTGGGTCGTTAGTAATTTCGCCTAATTAGCTGATCCTTGCTGTTCAGCTCAGGCCTCAGGAGAATTAAGTAGCATTTGGGGAAAAAGATACAGCCCAGCAAGCCAGCACTAGAGGCCAAAATGGAGAAGATCTCCACAGCCACCATGTACTTCCCCTTGGTGCTCAGATAAGGTGGAAGAAAGGACAACCACACACTGCAAAATACCAACATACTGAAAGTGATGAACTTGGCTTCATTGAAACTGTCTGGCAATTTCCTGGCTAGGAAAGCCATACTGAAACTGACCATAGCCAGGAATCCCAGGTAGCTCAGAGCACAATAAAACATGGTGATGGAGCCTTCATTGCACTCCACTACAGGTTCTTCAGCCAGAGAGTCCATGTCCAAATCTGGAAATGGGGGGGCAGTGCAGAGCCACACAGCACAGATACTGGCTTGAATCAGGGAGCAGCCAAGGACTATGGAGTTGGCCAGCCTCTTCCCCACCCATTTCCTCATCCTGGATCCTGGCTTGGTGGCCATGAAAGCCAGAACCACAGTGATGGTTTTGGCCAAGACACATGAAACAGCCACTGAGAAGATGAGACCAAAACATGACTGTCGCACATAACAGGTGGCAGCCTGAGGTTGGCCAATGAACAGCAAGGAGCAGAGGAAGCAGAGCAATAAGGAGACAAGAAGAAAGTAGGTGAGGTCTAGGTTGTTGGCTTTGACAATGGGAGTGTCCTTGTTCTTGATGAAGATTCCAAGCACCAAAACTGTCATCAGAGAAAAAGTAAAAACCAAGACGCTTAATGTAATTCCCAAAGGTTCTGTGAAAGAGAGGAAATGGAGGTACTTGGGGAGGCACTGATCTTGTTTCTTATTTGGAAACTGACCATCTGGGCATTTGTGGCAGTCATCCATATCTGAAAAAAAATGTGTCAAGGCTTGAAGTAACCAAGAAAAATGGAGATTGCCAGCCTCTTTCCCTCACATTTCCTCATCCTGGATCCTGGATTGGTGGCCAAGAAAGCCAACAACACAATGATGCTTTTAGCGGAGACACAAGAAACAGCCACATAATCCTTCTCTCATGCTTCCATGTATCCTCTAATTAAATCTTCCTCCACATTCTGCAGAGTGATTGTGACATTCCATGAACTGTAGAATAACCCATACTCATTCACTTTAAACTTGCATTTTATCCTCTGAAGTGGCAATAACATGTGGTTCACATAGCCCAATCTGACCTTACACCAGCCCATAGCATGAAGCACTGCCCCCCTGGATTTTATCAAAGGTTAAAGCAAAGAATGCTAGACATTGAGGCACAAAACCTCTTTGAGCTTGCTTCTAGAATTTGCTCCCCTCCTAATCTCTCGATCCCTCTTAAGTATGGGCAAATGGCTCCTTACCTGAGTATTTTGATCAACCCTGCTGAACGTCATGCAATCTCCTTGGCAAGATTCAATGTGTTTCCATTCAAGATCACAGAATGCAGATATAGGCAAATACCATATAAAGAACGCCCCTGCCCTTGTAATTTGGGAAATATTGAATCAATCACACACATTCTTTTTTATTGTCCTCGGCACACTAAATCCCGCCACACTTACATGACTCCACTTCCTGGGAAAATAAATGGTCTTTCGGATGAGGCTAAACTGAAGTGTCTCCTAAATGACTGCTCACCAGATGTGTTAGAGGGAGTTTCTACATTTTTACTCTTAGCGATTTCTAAGCCTTCTTAATGTAATGTGTCAAAAAATTGATATTTTATGTTGAACTGTAAATGTATTTTTAGTAATTTAGTAACTTAACTCCGTTTTTGATCAATGGCATTAGGACTGATTATGTTTGCTTTTATGGTTTCTTTATCTGTGCCTAAGAAAGGTTTATTCATTCATTCATTCATGAAGCACTGCCAATAGAGAGAATGATGCATGCTATGGTGGGGCAGCAGACAGCCCAGAAGTGGTTAGTATGAATCTGACCTCCCTGTAGGTTGCCTGGCATCTACTGCGTCTCCTTAGGCCTATGACAGCTATGGAGTGAGTTGAAGGACAGTCAGAGGCATGTAAGGTCAGGAACAGGAGCAAAAGGTCTTGGAGTTAATGACTGCCACAGAGCGCCTATTCATCCCAACCTTGAACCATGTCCTATGCAGTCCTCTCCTCACTTCAATCCCCCCCGTACCACCCTGCCACTTCTTTATCCGCTCTGAAGGGGCATCTGGCTGTCACTGTAATGCACAGGGACTCCACCTATTTGCACTGTCGTCTTAGTAGCTAAGAAGGTGGTGCGGCTTTTATGCCACCAGACTGGGACTTACATTATGAGAGGATCACGAGATCTGCCATTGTGAGCCCTGGATAGGATTGGGGCATTTCTCTGTTTTGAGGAACTGAAGTAGAGGAAAAGAAAAACCAGTCTAGGATATGAGATGTTGTATGAGTCCAAACACTGAACATGGTATTTCCTACCCTTCTTGTATGAAATCTTCCCTTCAGGACATGGATCACAATCGTAGCAACAAAATGGGTTCCCTTCTTTCTTTTTTCTGCTGTAACCTGGATAGCAGGGATCATTACACAAAGCAATGGGCAGTCCCTAAGCATAAAAAAGAAGATGACATGTATTGCATCTCCACCTTTTTAACCAAGACCTATATGCTATTCCCCCCTAAGGTTTCCCCCTAACTCTAAGTTAGTGAAATTTAGCAACAAACTGTTCATAGCTGTGGCTTCACAAAACCTTCTGGAGTGCTAAGTTGGTCACTGCAAGGCATTTTGGGCACTGCCAGTACACTGAATGAATAGCTTCAGAATGGCTGTGGATAGGTTCAGCATGACTTCACAATGGCCACCATGAATTCATAACGGCCCCAGCGAATTCAGAGGATAGCTTTAGTATGGCCTCAGATAGCTTCAGGGTGGCTGCGAATGCTACAGATAGCTGTAGATAGTCAAGAACTGGCAGCACAAGAGCTGACAGGTGTAAGCAATTGTGATTCTGGCCCTGTGCCTCCTGGGGCCAGGGCTGAAAAATGCAGCACCCCCTGCAGCCCAGAAGTAAAAAAAGTCACTTCTGGTTTTTGGACAAGTCACTTATTATGCCTTCTGAGGCCTGGAATGGCTGTGGGAGGTTGCCCCCCACCGAGGGGTTCCCTAGAACATTTGCTCTCCCTGATCTTCCTGGTATGCCAGTGTCTGTAATGCAACTTCCTCTTCTACTTCGGGAACTCCTTGCCTGGCAAGATCATCCCCTGGTACTTTACTACTCCCAGCTGCTCCCAGCATGTGGTATGCAGACCAGCTTCAGTTTCCACAAGAAATATTTGCCGATTGAGTGTACAACCTAGAGGCAAGAGGGCAAACAAAACAAAAATAGATGGGTTATGAGTGCGACAGGGAATTTGTGAACTGCTGATTGATGAAAACACAGAAACTAAGGGCCCAATCCTATCCAATTTTCCAGTGCCAGGGCATCTGTGCCAATGGGGCAAGCATTGCATTCTGTGGTGGGGAGACAGTCACTGAGGCCTCCTCAAGGTAAGGGAACATTTGATCCCTTATCTTGGGGCTACATTGTGGCTGCACCGGTGCTGGAAATTTGGATAGGATTGGACCCTAAGTCCACAGATGGGGCAGGGGGAGAGCTCCCAATCTTCATTTTCATATGTTCAGAAGCTGGAATAGTCATTTTGTTGGAAGTTGAATTGGGGGAAAAGAAGTAACTCTGTGCATTGCTTTAGGGTTTGAGAACTACTCCTTTCCATACTTTTTGGAATAAGTGCCACTTTGTCCAATATGCCTTGAAACTTAGCATACTTACTGTTCCAAGCATAAAACCTGCACACTGGTTTTGGGATTCCTAAGAAAATTTAAGGTAATTGAAAGGCGTTACTTAGAAGTAAGGGTCAAGATGAGCATGATTGAATGCTGGTACATTTCCCACTTAGCTTTCCATCTCACAGCTGAATCAGATCTCACCTGATTAAACATGCTGTGCCATGTGATGGAATCCTCCTCAATGATGAACTCTTTGCCAGGAGGAGCCTTTGGATCGATCACACCGGCTTTCACTCTTGAGAAGGACTGGTTGGGGAAAGTCACCCAGTTGATCAGATCAAACCCAGCTGCTAATTCACCCTCCTCATCAAAAGACACCACGTCTCCAGCACTGTTGTTAAAGGAGATGCTTCTCAGGAAAGGGTGAAGCTGAACTGAAAGAAAAAATGTACAGAGGGACTTTGTTTTTGTTGTGTTTTTGCAGCAATTTTCAGTCTTTTCCCTCTCATGGCACACTGACAAGGCACCAAAATTGTGAAGCACACCATCGGTTTTTTGACAATTGACAAGACACACCGCACTGACAGCAGGAGCTTGCATCCCCCACTGGCTCTACTAACAAATGATCCTCCCCAAATCCCTGCGGCACACATGCAGACCATCCAAAGCATGCCAGTGTGCCACTGCACAGTGGCTGAAAATGGCTGGTTTATTGAGTACCATTGATAAGGGTATGTGCCTTGGTTCCCATACTTGAATGTGTGAGAGCACAGTGGAAACAAATACAGGCCTTATGGATCAATCCTTTAGGCCAGTGGTCTCCATACTTTTTGGCCAGAGGGCCACATCAAATATCTGGAATGGTGTTGAAGGCCGGAAAAAGATTTAAATATAAAGTTTAAATAAATAAATTAGAGATGAAGCTTAGTTGAGTTAATAAATGAATGACTGGGCTCATTCATTCAACCTCTCTGGCCCTCAGAACACCATCCAGACACAACCAGAGCACAGCTCTGGTCATGTTCAGTTGAGTGGGCCAGAGGCTTTCAGGGGGCAATATGCTGGCAGCGGGCAGGATAGAGGCTTGCTGCGGGCTGCATCTGGCCCCCCGGGCTGGGGTTTGGAGACCCCTGCTCTAGGCCATTTGTGACCCAGTCCTTTAGGCCTTATCTTCTACTCCCAGTCCTGCAATACACCTGCCAGAAGAGACCAACCTGGCTAAGCTAATACCTCACCTCAGAAAGCATTTGGGTAGGCTTAAAAAAAAGTATATCTCTGCCATGTGCCAATCAGGCAAAAGGCAAAATATTCCTATCAGGCTTCACCTAATAATCTCAGATTATTCTTGAGCTGCAACACTGAATGCTGAGCTCAGGACAAAAACACAAAGGAGAAACATTGCAGGAGCACAGCCCACAAACAACAGCCAAATCAGATAAGGCTCTGCCACAACATGAATTTGAGACAATACATTTCCTAAAATATGTATGCAGATCTCTCTCTCTCTCTCTCTCTCTCTCTCTCACACACACACACACACACACACACACACTAACCACTAATACCAATTTCTGATCCATTTCTGAATTCAAAAGATAAGGTTTGTTTCTCTTCTCTTTTATCATATCCATGAATAAGGGAGCTGATATGGAAGTGCAACATTACCTGAAAACACTGTGGATCTTCAGGAGGCGCTCTACATTTGGCCACCATTGCTTTGTGCCTGGTCCTAAAGGTGAACATCTTTTGCAATGCGTGTGCTACAGCGTGAACCAAATTGTAGATGCTGTAGCTCTGTCCAGTCATGCTCTTTTCAAAAAGAGTCCCGGGGAGGTTCTCCAACCTCTCTTGGCCAGTGCAAGTAAGTCTGCTGTCTCTGCCATCATGGCTATCAGAAAAAGCGCAATTGAAAGACTCTTCCCAGAAGATCCTGATGAAATCATCTCCTTTGTGATAACTGGGATGTAAAACCTGAAGGAATTCTGGAAACCCCAGCACTTCATTGGCGTGAATTGCAAAAGACAAGGCCCCATGAAAGACATGTACATTCAGATCTCTGAGTGCTGTCACTAATGAGAAATCCCAGCGGGCTGTCATAATCCACACCTTCCCTATAGAAGTCTCTATAACACCTTCTAACATTGTATAAAAATATATCAACAATTCCAAAGCTGATACAGTTGGAGTTTCTGCATTCATGACATATACTTTGACTTCAGAATTGAAGAGTGATTTGACCCTCATAACAAGAAGGTTTCCTAATTCTACAGGGTTTATTAGTTTTGCCACCTCTGAACTTTGAGATAGTGCTGGCAATTTTGTACTGAAAGCGTCACAGATTCCATTATCAAAAAACATTTTCTTCATGGTCTGCACAAACATTTCTCCGTTATCATCATCTGTAGCAATGATCCCAACCCAGGTCCACTGAAAATGCTGAAGTAGATGGACGATCCCTCTGTACTGATGTGCTTCATTAGGGACCATCCGATAAAAGGAAGGGAGCTGCATTTTCACATTCATCGAAGGAGCTAATGCACAGTAGGCAATCTGAAACAACAACAACAACAATAATAATAAAGTACAGTGTGAGGCTGAGGTATTCAGTCTGTGTGTCGGGGCTCCCTAGAGAGGCATGGCTAGTTCCCAGGGGCGTCCTGAGGCATCTGGGGGAGAGAGGTGGCCATAGCTGCTGTGCTCAACTCAGTTGCATGTGCTGCCTCCCGACTTGCTGCTTTTCTGCAGCTGTGAGCGATGTGGGTGGGGCAGTGTGAGGTGGGGAGGGCTGTGAAAAATGGTGGGGGGAGGTGGGGGAGGGCTGGCTGGGAAGGCTGGGAAGGTTTGCTGGAAGGTGTGGAGAGAAGGCTGACTGGGAGAAGCTGGGAGGTGTGAAGTGCTTTCCTCTGCTTGGGAAGGAGGGAACCCAGCCTGCTCTTGGGGGGGGGTTCCAAATGCCCCAGCCTGCATTCCTCCATCTTGCCTGGGGGAATAGGGGTGGCATCTGCATGTTGGGTGTGAGCAGCCCCCATCTACTTTGGGGTGAGTTGTAATCTTGCTCTGTGTGGGCTGCAATCCTATCCACACTTTCCTGGGAGTCAGCCCCATTGACGCAAATCTTAGCCAAGGTCTTCACCTTCAAAAAAGAAAAAAAGCCGCTCTTGATGTCTTTGTCTCCAAAAATTGATTAAAAAATAAAAATACCCATTCCTTTTCAGCCATCCCCCTTTTTCCTCCTGCCTCTTGGGGGGTGGGGTACTTCCCATGTTGGCTGCTATTATAAGACAAAAGGCACAATCCTAGCTCGGTCTACTCAGAAGTAAGTCCTATTTTGTTCAGTGGGGTGTACTCTCAGGTAAGTGTGGTTAGGACTGCAGCCTCAGAGTACTGGCAGCTGTTTTTTGTTTGTTTGTTTGTTAGTTTCTAGTGTATAATTATAACATCTTCATCCCCATTTTGGGGGTAACTGTGGTGAGGTGTTGTAATGGGGAGCTGTGGCCAATGGCCACAAGGATCAGGGGAGCTGTATTTCTATGCCTGATCAATGACTGGTTGCAACCTTGAATGTTTTAATTTTGTTTTCTTGACAGATTGTTTATGCCAATAAAGGTGGAATGAATGAATGAATGAATGAAGTAAAATAATTTAGCAGATCAGACCCAAATAAATTATGCAAAACTATTAAAATTATATTCATTAAAAGTGACAGCCTATCATGTCACCAGTCAAAAGCCTTTTTGAATAAAAAAAAGTCCTGAGGCCTCACCAAAGGTCTATGGCAGTGATTGTCAACCTTTTTCATCTCATGACACACTGGCAAGGCACTAAAATGGTCAAGGCACACCATCATTTTTTTGGCAATTGACAAGGCACACTGTGCAGTCAATGGGGGGCTCACATCCCCCCATGGTCCTATTGATAAATGACCCCCTCCCACATTCCCATGGCACACCTGGGGACCATTTGTGGCACACCAGTGTGCCGCGGCACAGTAGTTGAAAATGGCTGGTCTACAGACAGGGAGCCATTTAAATTCCAGTGGAATTCATTCCAGAAACAAGAAGCCACCACCTAGAAGGCCCTATTCCTATCTTTTGACTTACTTGCTTACATAGGGCGCAATCCTAAGTGCGCCCTAGGCCGGCGCCTGCCTGGAGGGTTGCAAACATGCCAAAAAGCACGTTTGGACCTTGATTGGAGTAAGCTGTGCCAATGCACCGAGGTATGCTGCTCTGCGGAGGCTAGATCCAGCCTCCGCAGAGGTGGTAGCAGATGATCTGTCAGCCTAGCTCGGAGGTCTGGGAGTGTGTGGGGAGAGTGGGGAGAAGGCGAGGGAAGGGGTATTTCATGGAAGGATGAGGGCAGGCGGTCCTGTGGACAGGGGGTGGTGAGTGGAAGGTGGGGCGAGGACCCTGCTGTTATGCTGGATCCTAGTCCTGCTCCCGGGCGGCGCAGAGCGGCTTCAGGCTGCTCCGTTCTGCTTGGATCTGCACATCCACTTATTTGGCACACATCCGAGCAGACCCATTGGGGCTGCTGTGGCTCTCCCTGTAGTAATGGGAATTTTTTCCTGAGCCTCAGTCAGCCCAAGATTCAGCCAGCCCCAAACTTGTGCTGGATACAGCATAAGCCTGCCTGTTCCACTGCACCTTAGGATTGCACTGTTACTTACTTAGAGCCCAATCCTGAACTCGGCACTCCAGCTTTACACCAGGGCGCACTGTCGCAAACGTGCCATAAGGGACACTTGCAATGCTGACCGCCGGGCTACTGCCCGTGTCCAGCGCAGGCCGGCTCTGGGCTAGCACCCGGCAGGCAGCCGGCCTCCGCTGCTCAGCAGTCTCACGGAACACCAAGCTGTGGAGAGGAAGGTGGGGGTGGGGGTTGAGGGGAGGAGTAGCCGTGACGGGAGGCAGGCTGAGGGCGAAGAGAGGGCGGGCGGGAGGTGTGCCGGGGGGAGGGAGTGGGGAGACAGAGAGGTGGGTCTGTTGGAGCTCTGCTGCACTGGATCCTGTCCGTTCGTGTAGGGCTCAGCGCCCTACACGAACACCTTTACCTTACCGCCATCATTTTGGTTGGCGGTAAAGTGAGTAGCCCCATTGTGGGGCTGCTTCCCTTACCCAGGAGAAGGGGACTTTCGTCCCCTTCTCCTGAGTCACTGCCCGCAGCAGCCTGAGATGTGCAGGATGCCGTGGCAGCCATTTTCGGCACCGCTAAAGCTGGGCGCCCTGGGCAGCTCAGGACTGGGCTGTTACTTGTTGCAAAATAACCACATAATCTAAAATTAAAAATGAAAAATATAGCAAAAGTACAGAAGAAAAACTGAAGAAGCCAAAGCAATGATCCACAGCCACCTGAAATAGCTAGTTTTTGGTGATCAATTCATGTATGAATCAGTGATTGAAAACCAGCACTGTAAAAAAGCTGAAACATAATATGGAAAGTGATCAATCACCCAGAATTTCTCAGCACACTTCTGGTGCAAAACTGTGCAAAGGCAAAGTCTTCTGTTCTTCAAACAGATAAAAAGAGAAAATATGTGATGAATACATGAAGTCTGGGCTTTCATATAGAGGAGATGAGGGCTTGTATTATGACAATCATTTTGCTAATACGAGGAGTACAATTTATGGAAATGGGCTACCAAGGGATATACAAGTAAAAAAGGTTGGCAACCACAGAGGAGAACCATGAATCAAATCCTTCTTTAAGGTGCCTGGTGTGTTAAGCCAGAGGCTCAACATAAAACATACAACTTATAACACATAACTGGGAGTGTGCAATTCAATTCACAGCAGAGAGACAAGCAACAAGGAATGACTGTAAGTGCAGCTGAACATACTTGCAACCTGATTTACTCAAAAGCAGACCCATTACTTTCCATGGGTGTTATTCTTAAGTAAAGGTGCACTGAATTGTAGCCTAGGACTTTGTTTCAAATGGAAATGATGAGTACATCCTGGTGTTTAAAAAAACAGACCTCTGCAAAATGAAAGCATTTGCAAAATAGAATGAGGCTGCAACACGCTCTGAAAACTTAGAGAAGGAGACTTGCTTCAATTCAATGGAATTCAGTGGAAGTCTCTTAGCAGTGAAATGGTTAACTTTGGTTGCAGCTTTCCAGGAGTTGCCTTGGAGATTAATGGCCCTCTGCATTGCCACTTGAAAAGCAAAGCTGCTTGAAAAGCAACTTCTCCAGAGTTGAAACGCTCTGCCCCTTGAGCGACCATGGAGATTAGGCAAGGTGATTATCCAAGCCTCATTTATTGGCAAAAATTTCGCACCCTGCAGACGAGTATCTACAGTACATCTGCACATGGCAGCACAGAGGAATGGGAGAGGGTGGTGGGAGGGCATTCCAGGGGTGGGGGAGGAGACTTTTTGGGAAGGAGGAGGAGGAATGCGAGGCGGTTCGGGCCCAAGAGGAGGGTGGAATCGGTGACAGTAGTTCATACCATATCCGAATCTTCGGCCCCCGTCTGGGCAACCCTAAAGCTCCAGCCTGCTCCTCACCTGCATAGGATACAGCAGAGGCAGTGTGACCTGGCTATTTCGGCGGAGGTTAGGATTGGGCTGTAAATTAGTGAACCCTTTGCATGGAGGAGAAAAAAGACAAAATCACATGTATCACCTCTAAGAACTCTTGAGTGTTCCTTACTATTGGCTGAAGGAATAAATGCCCTCACAGGTGACAAAGCTTCATGGAGCACATGTTCATTATACCTGTGGAATCTTATAGATGCTCAATGGAGTGGCCATGAGAAGAGAGATCTCCAAATCAAGTGCCCCAATGACAGCTACCAGATGTTTTTGCTTGTCACATTTGAAGTTGGGGACAATCCTTTCCTGGGTGGAAAGAAGCTTCAGAGTGTTCTGTAGTGTCAGTCTTTCACTGATGTAACTGTCATAAATCTGGAACCCCAGGCTGACATTTGGTAGGATCTTGGTGTTCTCATTGATCTCCTTCACAGCAAAGACCAAGGACAGGACATGTTGGTAGTTCTTTGGAATGGAACTAAGGGAAATGTATTTAGCTGTAAGTATTATCTAAACCATCGTATATTCAGATATTATTATGACTGAATTTTAAAACGTGTAGATCATTCCCAACTTCTGAGTACATAGATACCATTCTTAACAAAGCAATGGATTTTCTTACTTTTTTCCCCTAGCTTCCTTCAGATTTTAAGGAAAGGCATCATGATCATCTCCTGCCTGTTTACACAAGTGACCTTCTCTGGATATTCTTTAAAATATAACAAGAATTGTATTAAAAAGGGGAAATTATACCCTTCATGCTTCATGGGATCTCATGGTTACACTATGGCTAAAGTAGGGACTGAAAAATACTTCAAAGAAGAGAATATTCATGGCAACAGAAATCAACTCATATTATTTAAAAAGTTAGACAGTCTCAGTATATTTCAGCATTTGCAGCTAGATTACAGATAAATAATGTCAACTCTGATCCTAGGTGGAATTTTACAAATGGTGGCCAGACCTCGTGGTAAACCACATGTTAGCAAGCAAGATTTTTCAGGTCCAATTCCATGTATGTCCAGCTGGGGCAGAGAAACTTTCTTTTCAGAACCTTGCAGAGCTGCCTGTAGTCACCGGACAGATGGTCTGACTCACAGCCCTATCCTAAGTACCATTCCAGCACTGATCCAACCCTGTGCTACCCCAAGGTAAGGGAACAAACGTTCATTGACCTTGAGGCCTCCATTACTACCCCCCCCCCATGCACCCAGTTGTCATGGCTGTATCAGCAATGAAAACGTGGTTAGGATTGGGCTGTCGGTACAAGAACAGAAACCTGAAGTACATGAAAAGGCACAGGAAAGGGGAAGAGTTTCCCCTTGCCTCTTGTTGAGCCATGTTGGGTACCTATCCTGTGCTGGATAAAGTGCAAGGCTCTTAGTTTGCCTGTTTCCGCGCAAGATAGGATTGCGCCCTAAGTCATAATACAGTAGATAAAATAAAGGCTGCTAAATGCTACAGAGGAGTAAATGCATTTTCTTACACAAGATCATCCAACAGCTTTGCTTTGGGGTTTTCACTGAAAGAAATGTCCTCAAACAGGCAGCCAGATATTGAAGCGATCACTCCAATGATTAACTCACCACTCTGGTGATACTTGAATGGGAATTGGGAAGGATCAGAGATAGTACACTGAATCATCTGTGTCTTGCACTGAGCTGCATGAAATTGCAAGCCAAGAACGAGCAGCAGCAGAAATATTCCTTCCATGTTGAGCAGCTCTTGACTCAGAATCTCCACTTTCTGTCTATAATGCAACAGCACCTTGTGCAGGACATCTATTCATTCAGTAGAGAATATTTGGGGAATGTAAGCTGTGATAGATGAAACTGGCACAGTCCTTGCTCTCCACAGATCCTGAAGCCAGCTCTGCTGATATTTTATAGAAGCGTTCAGACTGTGTTGTTGATTGCGTGTGTGGCCTGAGAAAAGTCCTGTGGGATTTGCCTTGATGGAACATGCCTCATCATAATTGATGTTAATGATCTTAGTTGATGTTAATGATCTGGAGCAAATCATTGCTCCAGACAGTTGAGCTGGCTGAGATAATTGTTGCATTAGATGAGGAGTGGAAAACATCTGCTGGATCACACATTGAAATAGGCCGCAATCCTAACCAACTTTCCAGCACTGACACAAGGGCAATGCAACTTTGAGGTAAGGGAAAAAAAAATTGCCATACCTTGAGGAGGCCACCATGACTCACACTTCACAACCTTTATTGGCATATAACAAATAAACCAGATAAGCAAAACAAAATTATGACAATCACTAAAGAAAAACATAGTGAGGCAGGGAAGAGGGAAATGGTCCAAAGATAGAAGAGGGAAAGAGAAAAAAAAGAGATTTTTAGGAAGGGGGGATATTTTAATAATTTGAGACAAAAAACTAGCAACTGCCTTAGTAATATTTACTTGATTATCGCTAAGCACAACAAAAAGGGGATCAATAAATGAACCGTCAGGATGGCATAAAAAAGGCTCCAAGTACAGCTTTCGAAGTGTACAGTGCGCTGGGCAATAGATCAAAATATGCTCTAGCGTATCCGGTTCAAGTTGGCAAAAGGCACATAATCTGAGGTTCCGAGAAATATGGGAAAATCTGCCAACGAAGAAGGGAAAATATTGAAACGCGCAAGCATAAAAGCCCTTCGAAGAGAGGGGTTTATTAGGGTAACAAAATATTTGGGAGGCTGACCTGGTAAGGGACAGTAACAAAAAAAGGGGAGAACATACTGGATTCATATCAGCGGAAAGGGAGGCAAACTCTGCTTTCCAGAGCCTAGTTCGAATAAGCTCGTAGGCACTGCTGACATCAAGGTCTGCTAAAGATTCCAAGGAAAGATCTAAAGAATTCAACTTGGAGTCAATTTTTTGCAACCAACAAGACAAAAAAGGGTCTCTTAGCAGGTCATTAAGAAGGGCATCAGATGGAAGTGACAGATGAAAGCGGAGCCAGAATTTAAACGTTAAAGCCCATGAAATAGTTGAAGGAAGGTGAACTCCTAACTCGAGAGCCAGCGTTGCCAGTCTGATGGAATTTGGGACTCCTAGAATCCTCCTAAAAAAAACAGCCACAACCTGGTCCAGGGTACTGTTAGCTGCCGTAACCCAAATGGGAACTCCATATAATAGTTGGGACACAATCTTAGCTCTGAAGATCTGCAGAGTGGCTGGCACAAACTGGTTACCAGTACTAAAATGAAACCGGGTAATCGCCTTAAGGTGGTGATGTGAGGCTGCAATGGCTAACTTCCTGTGGGGTGCCCAAGATAATCGGTAATGAAAAAGTAAACCAAGATATTTAAACGTGGGAACTTGCTCATAGGTGGAATGGCCAACTCTCCAGGTCGACGGGGACCGAGATTTTGAAAATACTAAGATTTTAGTTTTATTAGCATTAATAGTCAGGTCATTGGATAAACAATAAAATGTCCTGAAAAATGGTAAGGGATTAACGAAGATCAGATTTGGTAAGTGAAAGAAGAACTGCAACTGAAAATGAGCTACTGCCTCCAATAAGAACCCCTTCCCATGCACACTCACCCCACTCCTGTCCTGAGCAGAAACTCTGCCATCTCTCCGCTCCCTGCCCTGTTCCAACACCACCCTGGGCCCACTGCCAAATCAGCACTGGCTGATAGAGGACACTCTGCTAGGGGGTGCGTGCAGGTGCCAGTGGTGGGCACTGGGGGAATGTCACTTGTGCTGGAATCCTTCACTTTCCACTGGCAGAACATGTGTTCTTCTAATGGAAGTGGGGGATAGGATTGGTCTGAGAGGGTCTGCATTCTAACTATTTTCTCCTTGAGGACTTCCTCAAGCAAAAACGGGTGCCAGTAGAGTGATGAAGCTGTACTAATGTGTATTAGCAGACTGGGAAGACTGCATCTATGTGATGTGTTGTGTTTGTTTTCTGTGCTTTTGTGCATGCATCTGGTACACTACAAGTGCAAGGCATTATGCTGCCTGTGTTAGTGCATGTCACTATGACACCATGATGAACGGGAGCCTCCATCTGAACAGAAAAACTTAACGTGTGCATAACCTGAATTGGCTGAGATGGGGAGAAAAGACTTTTCAGATCAGTAACTTGCAGAAAGGAGGAGCTTTGGATGCGTAATGCGTAATCAGAGAGCATGGCTGTAGGTCAGGTAAAAGAAAGGCCACTTAGGACATGGTAGGATAGCAAAGAGCTTGAAATATTGTTGGGGGAGCCAGAGGGAATAGCAGAGATATAGCACAGTTTCTGGCCGCTCATTGACACACAGGAAAGGCAAGGCACAAATCAGTGCAGGGTACTTGTGAAAGATACAAATCACCTGAATAGGATATATCAAAGATTTTCTCCTAAACTGCGTCACAGGAAAATGAATACCGATCCTGGTGAAGCACAAGATTAGAAATGTCGAAATAAAGAAATATAGGTGTGCCCTTCATTAGGTGCCTGAATTTAGTGTCAACAGTCTTCAGGCCTCAGCATGCTCCAGTGATATCCTTTCCTCCCCCCTCCCTCCCCCTGCAATACAGTCATGCTGAAAATGTGCACACTGTATCCTGGAAGGGAAGCAGGAGGCTTTGAAAGGAAAAGGAATTTAAATCCCCTCTTGCCTCTGTAAGCCTCCGGGGTCTCAATGGGTCTCCTTGGTTCTTTGCCAGCAATCTGACTGGCATAAGTCTGAAAATAGAATGGGGACAAGAAGGTTTTATGTATGGAGGAAAGGACTGGGCATCCATCATCACTGCTAGAGCCTCTGCACCCCAAGTTCCTCCACCTCCCCACCCAGTTACATCCTATCCCCTCTCCTTTCCCATCCTCCCCACACCCCATCCCAATTCACATGCTGGGTTACCTGCTCCAGCAGTTGGCCTGCATGGTGAGGCATGCAGGGAGGCTTCAGCCTTCCCACTGGCACTCTAGGATTATGTGTTGCCAGACCATGATTTACAACTGCCTTACAGCAGCCAGCAATGACAGAATGCCATTTTCACCAGCAGGGCAGTCCAATAGGATTGGGATGTTAGTAATTTCGCCTAATTAGCTGATCCTTACTGTTCAGCTCAGGCCTCAAGAGAATTAAGTAGCATTTGGGGAAAAAGATACAGCCCAGCAGGCCAGCACTAGAGGCCAAGATGGAGAAGATCTCCACAGCCACCATGTACTTCCCCTTGGTGCTCAGATAAGGTAGAAGAAAGGACAACCACACACTGCAAAATACCAACATGCTGAAAGTGATGAACTTGACTTCATTGAAACTGTCTGGCAACTTCCTGGCTAAGAAAGCCATACTGAAACTGACCATAGCCAGGAATCCCAGGTAGCTCAGAACACAATAAAGCATGGTGATGGAGCCTTCATTGCACTCTACTATAATTTCTTCAGCCAGAGAGTCCATGTCCAAATGTGGGAATGGAGGAGCAGTGCAGAGCCACACAGCACAGATACTGGCTTGAATCAGGGAGCAGCCAAGGATCATTGAGTTGGCCAGCCTTTTCCCCACCCAGTTCCTCATCCTAGATCCTGGCTTGGTGGCCATGAAAGCCAGAACCACAGTGATGGTTTTGGCCAAGACACATGAAACAGCCACTGAGAAGATGAGACCAAAAAATGATTGTCGTATATAACAAGTGGCAGCCTGAGGTTGGCCAATGAACAGCGAGGAGCAGAGGAAGCAGAGCAATAAGGAGACAAGGAGAAAGTAGGTGAGGTCTCGGTTGTTGGCTTTGACAATGGGAGTGTCCTTGTTCTTGATGAAGATTCCAAGCACCAAAACTGTCATCAGGAAAAAAGTAAAAACCAAGACGCTTAATGTAATTCCCAAAGGTTCTGTGAAAGAGAGGAAATGGAAGTACTTGGGGAGGCACTGATCTTGTTTCTTATTTGGAAACTGACCATCTGGGCATTTGAGGCAGTCATCCGTATCTGAAAAAAAAAATGTGTCAAGGATTGAAGTAACCAAGAAAAATGGAGATTGCCAGCCTCTTTCCCTCACATTTCTTCATCATGGATCCGGGGTTGGTGGCCAAGAAAGCCAAAACCACAATGATGGTTTTAGTGAAGGCTCAAGAAAAAGGTTCATAAACATTCTCTCATGCTTCCGTGTCTCCTTGAATTGAATCTTCCTCCACATTCTGCAGAGTGATTGTGACATTCCATGAACTGTAGAATAACCCATACTCATTCACTTCAAGCTTGCATTTTATCCTCTGAAGTGGCAATAACATGTGGTTCACATAGCCCAATCTGACCTTACGCCAGCCCATAGCATGAAGCACTGCCAGTAGATAGAATAATGCATGCTATGGTGGGGAAGGACACCAGACAGCCCAGAAGATGTTAGTACGAATCTGACCTCCATGTAGGTTGCCTAGCATCTGCTGGGTCTCCTTAGGCCTACGACAGCTAAGGAATAAGTTGATGTACAGTCAGGGAGCATGTAAGATCAGGAACAGGAGCATAAAGTCTTGGAGTTAATGACTGCCACTGGGCGCTCACTCATCCCAAGCTTCAACCATGCCCTGTGCAGTCCTTTCTGCACTTCAATCCTCCCTGTACCACTCTGCCACCTCTTTATCCTCTCTGGAGGGGCATCTGGGGGCCGCTCTCATGCACAAGGACTCCACCTATTTGCACTGTCGTCTTAGTAGCTAAGAAGGTGGTGCGGCTTTTATGCCACCAGACTGGGACTTACATTATGAGAGGATCACAAGACCTGCCATTGTAACCCCTGGATAGGATTGGGGCATTTCTCTGTTTTGAGGAACTGAAGTAGAGAAAAAGAAAAACCAGTCTAGGATATGAGATGTTGTATGAGTCCAAACACTGAACATGATATTTCCTACCCTTCTTGTAAGAAATCTTCCCTTCAGGACATGGATCACAATCATAGCAACAAAATGGGTTCCCTTCTTTCTTTTTTCTGCTGTAACCTGGATAGCAGGGATCATTACACACAGCAATGGGCAGTCCCTAAGCATAAAAAGAAGACGACATGTATTGCATCTCCGCCTTT
Organism: Tiliqua scincoides; assembly: GCF_035046505.1. Classification (NCBI taxonomy): domain Eukaryota; kingdom Metazoa; phylum Chordata; class Lepidosauria; order Squamata; family Scincidae; genus Tiliqua; species Tiliqua scincoides. The sequence goes on along the minus strand of NC_089825.1, from coordinate 106,908,819 downwards.
TTAACCAAGACCTATATGCTATTCCCCCCTAAGGTTTTCCCCTAACTCTAAGTTAAGTGAAATTTAGCAACAAACTGTTCATAGCTGTGGCTTCACAAAACCTTCTGGAGTGCTAAGTTGGTCACTGCAAGGCATTTTGGGCACTGCCAGTACACTGAATGAATAGCTTCAGAATGGCTGTGGATAGGTTCAGCATGACTTCACAATGGCCACCATGAATTCATAACGGCCCCAGCGAATTCAGAGGATAGCTTTAGTATGGCCTCAGATAGCTTCAGGGTGGCTGCGAATGCTACAGATAGCTGTAGATAGTCAAGAACTGGCAGCACAAGAGCTGACAGGTGTAAGCAATTGCGATTCTGGCCCTGTGCCTCCTGGGGCCAGGGCTGAAAAATGCAGCACCCCCTGCAGCCCAGAAGTAAAAAAAGTCACTTCTGGTTTTCGGACAAGTCACTTATTATGCCTTCTGAGGCCTGGAATGGCTGTGGGAGGTTGCCCCCCACCGAGGGGTTCCCTAGAACATTTGCTCTCCCTGATCTTCCTGGTATGCCAGTGTCTGTAATGCAACTTCCTCTTCTACTTTGGGAACTCCTTGCCTGGCAAGATTATCCCCTGGTACTTTACTACTCCCAGTTGCTCCCAGCATGTGGTATGCAGACCAGCTTCAGTTTCCACAAGAAATATTTGACAATTGAGTGTACAACCTAGAGACAGGAGGGCAAACAAAACAAAAACAGATGGGTTATGAGTGCGACAGGGAATTTGTGAACTGCTGATTGATGAAAACACAGAAACTAAGGGCCCAATCCTATCCAATTTTCCAGTGCCAGGGCATCTGTGCCAATGGGGCAAGCATTGCATTCTGTGGTGGGGAGACATTCACTGAGGCCTCCTCAAGGTAAGGGAACATTTGGTCCCTTATCTTGGGGCTACATTGTGGCTGCACCGGTGCTAGAAATTTGGATAGGATTGGACCCTAAGTCCACAGATGGGGCAGGGGAGAGCTCCCAATCTTCATCTTCATATGTTCAGAAGCTGGAATAGTCATTTTGTTGGAAGTTGAATCGGGGGAAAAGAAGTAACTCTGTGCATTGCTTTAGGATTTGAGAACTACTCTTTTCCATACTTTTTGGAATAAGTGCCACTTTGTCCAATATGCCTTGAAACTTAGCATACTAATTATTCCAAGCATAAAACCTGCACCCTGGTTTTGGGATTCCTAAGAAACTTTAAGGTAATCGAAAGGCGTTACTTAGAAGTAAGGGTCAAAATGAGCATGATTGTATTGGCAACCTTCAGTCTCGAAAGACTATGGTATCGCGCTCTGAAAGGTGGTTCTGGCACAGCGTCTAGTGTGGCTGAAAAGGCCAATCCGGGAGTGACAATCCCTTCCACACCGGGAGCAAGTGCAGTCTGTCCCTGGTCTGTCTCCCTGGCTATGGGCCTTCCTTCTTTGCCTCTTAGCCTCAGACTGTTGGCCAAGTGTCTCTTCAAACTGGGAAAGGCCATGCTGCACAGCCTGCCTCCAAGCGGGCCGCTCAGAGGCCAGGGTTTCCCACTTGTTGAGGTCCATCCCTAAGGCCTTCAGATCCCTCTTGCAGATGTCCTTGTATCGCAGCTGTGGTCTACCTGTAGGGCGCTTTCCTTGCATGAGTTCTCCATAGAGGAGATCCTTTGGGATCCGGCCATCATCCATTCTCACAACATGACCGAGCCAACGCAGGCGTCTCTGTTTCAGCAGTGAATACATGCTAGGGATTCCAGCACGTTCCAGGACTGTGTTGTTTGGAACTTTGTCCTGCCAGGTGATGCTGAGGATGCGTCGGAGGCAGCGCATGTGGAAAGCGCTCAGTTTCCTCTCCTGTTGTGAGCGAAGAGTCCATGACTCGCTGCAGTACAGAAGTGTACTCAGGACGCAAGCTCTGTAGACCTGGATCTTGGTATGTTCCGTCAGCTTCTTGTTGGCCCAGACTCTCTTTGTGAGTCTGGAAAACGTGGTAGCTGCTTTACCGATGCGCTTGTTTAGCTCGGTATCGAGAGAATGAGTGTCGGAGATCGTTGAGCCAAGGTACACAAAGTCATGGACAACCTCCAGTTCATGCTCAGAGATTGTAATGCAGGGAGGTGAGTCCACATCCTGAACCATGACCTGTGTTTTCTTCAGGCTGATTGTCAGTCCAAAATCTTGGCAGGCCTTGCTAAAACGATCCATGAGCTGCTGGAGATCTTTGGCAGAGTGGGTAGTGACAGCTGCATCGTCGGCAAAGAGGAAGTCATGCAGACATTTCAGCTGGACTTTGGATTTTGCTCTCAGTCTGGAGAGGTTGAAGAGCTTTCCGTCTGATCTGGTCCGGAGATAGATGCCTTCTGTTGCAGTTCCAAAGGCCTGCTTCAGCAGGACAGCGAAGAAAATCCCAAACAAGGTTGGTGCAAGAACACAGCCCTGCTTCACTCCGCTTCGGATGTCAAAAGGGTCTGATATGGAGCCATCGAACCTGCAACCTGGTGTTGCAGCCACCCCTGCAACAATCAGCATGATTGAATGCTGGTACATTTCCCGCTTAGCTTTCCATCTCACAGCTGAATCAGATCTCACCTGATTAAACATGCTGTGCCATGTGATGGAATCCTCCTCAATGATGAACTCTTTCCCAGGGGGTGCCTGTGGATCAGTCACACCGGCTTTCACTCTTGAGAAGGACTGGTTGGGGAAAGTCACCCAGTTGATCAGATCAAACCCAGCTGCTAATTCGCCCTCCTCATCAAAAGACACCAGATCTCCAGCACTGTTGTTAAAGGAGATGCTTCTCAGGAAAGGGTGAAGCTGAATTGAAAGAGATCAAGGAAGACATGACAAACTGAAAAGAAAAAGAAAAAATTTACAGAGGGACTTTGTTTTCACTGTGTTTTTGCAGCAATTTTCAGTCTTTTTCATCTCATGGCACACTGACAAGGCATTAAAATTGTGAAGGCACACCATCGTGGTAATAATAATAATAATAATAATAATAATAATAATAATAATAATAATAATAATAATAATAATTTTTTACCCCGTCTTTCTCCCTGAAGGGACTCAAGGCGGCTTACAACAGGTTAAAACAGCTTAACAACATAATTTAAAAACAGATAAAAGCATATTAACACATATAAAAACAGTAGTCAGATAAAAAGCAGTCAGGTAAAAAGAGCATAGAGCAGCAAATCATAAAAGAATCAGGCCTGTAAAAAATATTAAAAGATGTTGAAAAGATGTTAAAAAGGCCGAGAACTCAGAAGGCTTGTTTAAACAGAAGGGTCTTTAGGCCTCGCCGAAAAGTCTCAGGAGAGGGAGCCATTCTTAAGTCAAGGGGAAGGAAATTCCATAGCATTGGTGCCACTACTGATAAGGTCCTATTTCTTGCCACCACCCCACGTACCTCCCTAGGCGGCGGCACTTGTAAAAAGGCCTTCTCTGATAACCTAAGTGGACCAGCCGGATTGTACGGAAGTAGGCAATCTCTAAGATATCCTGGCCCAGAGCAGTATAGGGCTTGAAAGGTCAAAACCAGCACCTTGAATTGGGCCTGGAAATGAATGGGCAGCCAATGTAGCCGCTGGAGAAGCGGACTGGCAGAGTCAAACCGCCTACCTCCAGTAACTACACGGGCTGCTGCATTCTTCACTAGTTGCAGTTTCCAAACCGTCTTCAAGGGCAGCCCCACATAGAGCACGTTACATTAATCTAACCTTGATGTCACCATGGCATGGATCACCGTGGCCAGGTCTGCACGATCCAAGTACGGCCTCAGCTGGTGCACCAGCCAAAGCTGAGCAAAGGCCCCCCTAGCCACAGCCGCCACCTGGGAATCCAGGAGCAGCCGCAGTCCAGGTGGACCCCCAAACTGCGGACCTGCTCCTTCAGGGGAAGTGCAACCCCATTCAGCGCAAGCTGATAGTCCAGCAACTGCATTGAGGATTTCCGAACCAGGAGAGCCTCTGTCTTATCAGGATTTAATTTCAGCTTGTTAGCTCCCATCCAGATCCTCACTGCCTCCAGACAGCGCTCCCGACTGTCAACCGCCACCCTGGAGTCTGGAGGAAAGGAGAGATAGAGCTGGGTGTCATTGGCATATTGATGGTACCCCACTCCAAACCCCCGGATGACCTCTCCCAGCGGTTTCATGTAGATGTTAAATAGCATGGGGGACAGAATTGAACCCCGTGGCACCATGCAACTCAAGGGCTAGGGTGTCAAACAGGCATCCCCCAGCACCACCATCTGGGACCGATCCTCCAAATAGGAGCAGAACCACTGCAAAACAGTGCCTCCAACTCCTAACTCGGCCAATCGGCCCAGAAGGATACCATGGTCAATGGTATTGAAAGCCACTGAGAGGTCCAGCAGGACCAACAGGGACACACTCCCCCTGTTCAGTCCCCGGCATAGGTCATCCACCAAGGCGACCAAGGCAGTTTCCGTCCCAAAGCCCGGTCTGAAACCAGATTGAAAAGGATCCAGATAATCCGCTTCACCCAAGACCCTCTGGAGTTGAGATGCCACCACCCGCTCAATTACCTTGCCCAGAAACAGGATGTTGGAGACTGGCCGGTAGTTGTCTAACACAGTGGAATCCAGGGAGGGCCTCTTCAGGAGGGGGCGAACCACCGCCCATTTCAAAGCACATGGCAACGTCCCCTCCATCAAGGAAGAGTTGACCACCCTCCCTGTCCACTCAACCAGTCCACCCCGGGCAGCTCTTATCAGCCAAGCTGGGCAAGGGTCAAACAGGCAGGCAGATGGCCTCACACTCCAAAGAGGTCTGTCCACATCATCAGGCTGTACAACCTGAAAAGAATCCCACAACACTGGACAAGCAGTTACTAAGGGGACATCGTCAGACATTGTCAATGTGGCATCCAAGTCGTGATAAATACGATCTATTTTATCTGCAAAATGTTGTGCAAACACATCACAGCCGCTGACCGTGTGTTCCTCCTGGTCTACTGGAGGGGCCTGTTGGAGGAGGCCCCGCACCACATGGAACAGCTCTGCCAGACGGTTGTCAGCAGACGCAATGGTAGCCGAGAAGAATGATCTCTTCGCTGCTACCACCACCACGGAATAGGCTCTGTAATGAGCTCTACTCCGTGTCCGATTGGATTCATCCCAAGTTTTCTGCCACCGTTGCTCTAGATGTCTGCCCTGCTGCTTCATCATTCGCAGCTCCTCAGTGAACCAAGGAGCCGCTCCGAGTCTGCGACGTGGCAGAGGTCGCTCCGGAGCAATCTCATCCACTGCCCTGGTAATTTCCCCATTCCAGAGGTCAACCAGGTCCTCAGATGAGATGCCAGTCTTGGCAGTGGGGAAATCCCCCAGAGCCCTCAGGAAACCTTCAGGATCCATTAGCCTCCGTGGGCGGACCATAGAATGCGGTCCCCCACCTCTGCAGAGGTAGGAAGTCGCAACAAGCCTAAACCTTACCAGGAAGTGATCTGTCCATGACAACGGAGTGATCTTGATCTCCTCTACATCCAGATCACTGCCCCCATGCCCAGCTGTAAACACCAGGTCCTGCACGTGTCCTGCAGTATGTGTTGGGGCCAAGATCTTCTGGGACAGGCCCATGAAATCCTGAGCTGCACCTACTGCAGGGGCCTCGGCATGAACATTGAAGTCCCCTAGCACTAGTAGGTGGGGGGGCTCCAATGCCACCCCCGAGATCACCCCAGTCAGCTCAGGCAGGGAAACTGTTGGGCAGCAGGGCGGGCGGTACACCAACAGAATCCCAATCCTGTCCAGTCCTCTCAACACAACATGCAGGCACTCGAACCCAGCAAACTTCTGGACAGGGCACCTGGCAAGGGAGATGGACTCACAATAGACCATTGCAACTCCCCGTTCCCGTCCCTGCAATCTTGGCTGCTGCAACACCTGGAAACCTGGTGGACAAAGTTCGGAGAGACTAACTCCTCCCACCATGTCCAACCAGGTCTCTGTAATACATACCAGGCCAGCTTTCTCATCCAGGATTAAATCCCGGATGATGCAGGTTTTGTTATTCACTGACCTGGCATTCAAAAGCAGCAGCTTCAGATCCAGGGACTCACTGCCAAGACCACCAGGCATCCGAGAATTGGGGGAAGGACCAGAAGGGGAGATAATCTGCCTATGATGAACTCTCCTTCCCATGTAATGGCCTGTCCAACCCCCACCACCATATCTCCCCTGGCCCGTCACTCTCTTGATAGTGGCACCCCTCCCTTCCCCTGAGCTCCCTCCTAAAAAGAAACACATGTGGCGAGGCCCACTTTCTGAGACTGGCCTATACAGAGAGAAACACCCAGCAGGACTGCTTATGAAAAAGATAAAAACAAGGCAAGCCCCGCACTGGGTGTCTCACAGGCCAATCCTCTGCTGGAACAAGACTGTGCTGCCCTAAGGATTTATGTTGCTCCTCTCTCCCCTGCCTTTAAACAGAAGGGGACGAATAATCCAACTGCTGTTTCAGTTCGTCAGTCAGGAAAGGAACTTTGATCTTCTGGGCACGATCCCCGGGTTAAGAGCCACAGGCCAAGAGCCCTTAGGCTCTTACCCTTTGGCTCGCGCTAAAGGCTCGCACCTCTGGCAAGTCAGAAGCTTAAGCAGGTTACCTGCAGAGAGAAGGAGCCAATCGTTAGTCCCAAGGTCCAACAACAGGTGTAAGTAATGAGCTCCTTCCTCCACCGTCCCGGCAGCTGACCACTTGCTTACTGTCTTAAGATACTGTCTTAAAGGCTGCCTATGCACTGCCCTACCAGACATCTCAACAAAGGCCTGCTGTTATCTGCACCTTGTCACATGCAAGGAACTGGGCCAAAGTCACCCTCCATCTACTCCTTTGGGAAGGGCAGTTTTCTTGTGGTAGAAAATGTTGCGGTTGACTTCCTGGATGTGCTCATGGCCATCACCTTCACCCAGAAAGCAGTTTTCATTATGGGATGAGCTGGAGATGCCGAGACCCGCTCAGCTTGATTGTTCACAAAGGTTCAGGCCTTTGTGGATATCTTTGAACCTTTAGGAGCATTTGAATCCGCTTCTCTCAAAGATTCTCACAGGCTTGAGATTGTACAAGTATTCACTTGGAATGTGTGCAAAAGCTTCACCCCATCCCTGTTTTAACACCCAATCCAGTATAATTCTGTGAAAATGAGATAATACATTTCCTAAAATATGTATGCAGATCTCTCTCTCTCTCTCTCTCTCTCTCTCTCTCTCTCTCTCTCTCACACACACACACACACACACACACACACACACACATTCCCCCATATATTCCTGTACATCCCCTGGGTCATCAGAGAGAGCTCTTCTTACAATACCTCTACCGTATGAAGCCAGCGGGATGCTAGTGAGGTGTAGGGCCTTATCGGTTTCTATTTTAACATTAGATCCTGATGTTTTATCTTTATGCTTTCATGTTTACCTGTACACTGCTTTGGGATTTTAGAAAAGCAGTATGGAAATCCAATAAATAAATAAATAAAAACCACTAATATCAATTTCCAATCCATTCCTGAATGTAAAAGATGAGGTTTTTTTCTCTTCTCTTTTATCATATCCATGAATAAGGGAGCTGATACAGAAGTGCAACATTACCTGAAAACACTGTGGATCTTCAGGAGATGCTCTACATTTGGCCACCATTGCTTTGTGCCTGGTCCTAAAGGTGAACATCTTTTGCAATGCACGTGCTACAGCGTGAACCAAATTGTAGATGCTGTAGCTCTGGCCAGTCAAGCTCTTTTCAAAAAGAGTCCCAGGGAGGTTCTCCAACCTCTCCTGGCCAGTGCAAGTAACTCTGCTGTCTTTACCATCATGGGTATCAGAAAAAGTGCAATTGAAAGACTCTTCCCAGAAGATCCTGATGAAATCATCTCCTTTGTGATAATTGGGATGCAAAAACTGAAGGAATTCTGGAAACCCCAGCACTTCATTGGAGTGAATTGCAAAAGACAAGGCCCCATGAAAGGTATGTATATTAAGATCTCTGAGCACTGTCATTAATGAGAAATCCCAGCGGGCTGTCATAATCCACACCTTCCCTATAGAATTCTCTGTAACACCTTCTAACACTGTATAAAAATATATCAACCATTCCACAGCTGATATGGTTTGAGTTTCTGCATTCATAACATATACTTTGACTTCAGAACTGAACATTGATTTGACCCTCATAACAAAAGGGTTTGCTAATTCTACAGGGTTTAATAGTTTTGCCTCCTCTGAAATTTGAGATAGTGCTGGTAATTTTGTACTGAAAGCTTCACAGATTCCATTTTCAGAAAGCATTGTCCTCATGGTCTGCACAAACATTTCTCCATTATCATCATCTGTAGCAATGATCTCAACCCATGTCCACTGAAAATGCTGAAGTAGATGAACAATCCCTCTGTACTGATGTGCTTCATGAGGGACCATCCGGTAAAAGGAAGGGAGCTGCATTTTCACATTCATCGCTGGAGCTAATGCACAGTAGGCAATCTACAACAACAACGACCATCATCATCATCATCATCATCATCATCATCATCATCATCAACATCATAAAGTACAGTGTAAGGGAAGAACTCATGCCAAATAGAGGTGAATACGGTCAAATATCTGCTGGAGCAGCACAGAATTCTGAAGGGAAATTGTTTGTTTGTTTGTTTGTTTGTTTGTTTGTTTGTTTGTTTGTTTGTTTGTTTGTTTGTTTGTTTGTTTGTTGAAGGAATTTCTACCCTGACTTTCTCCCACACATTGTGGGCACCCAAGGAGGATTACAACATAAAAACACAATACGGTGAAAGATTAAAACAAAATTTAAACATAAAAAAGTAAAATAATTTAGCAGATCAGACCCAAATAGAATATGCAAAACTACATTCATTAAAAGTGACAGCACCCTGAATGATCATGGAGATAAGGCGAGGTGATTATCCAAGCCTGATTTATTGACAAAAATTTCTCACCCTGTAGGTGAGTTTCTATGTTACATCTGCACATGGCAGCGTAGAGGAGTGGGAGAGGGTGGTGGGAGGGCATTCCAGGGGTGAGGGAGGAGACTTTTTGGGAAGGGGGAGGAGGAATGCGAGGTGGATCTGGCCCAAGAGGAGGGTGGAATCGGTGACAGTAGTACACACCATATCCTAAACCTCGGCCCCTGTCCAGGCAACCCTAAAGCTCCAGCCTGCTCCTCACCTGCATAGGATACAGCAGAGGCAGTGTGACCTGGCTGTTTCAGCATAGGTTAGGATTGGGTTGTAAATTAGCATAACCTTTGCATGGAGGAGAAAGAAGACAAAATCACATGTATCACCTCTAAGAACTCTTGAGTATTCCTTACTATTGGCTGCAAGAATAAATGCCCTCACAGGTGACGAAGCTTCATGGAGCACATGTTCATTATACCTGTGGAATCTTATAGATGCTCAATGGAGTGGACATGAGGAGAGAGACCTCCAAGTCAAGTGCCCCAATGACAGCTACCAGATGTTTTTGCTTGTCACATTTGAAGTTGGGGACAATCCTTTCTTGGGTGGAAAGAAGCTTCAGAGTGTTCTGTAGTGTCAGTCTTTCATTGAAGTAACTGTCATAGATGTGGAATCCCAGGCTGACATTTGGTAGGATCTTGGTGTTCTCATTGATCTCCTTCACAGCAAAGACCAAGGACAGGACATGTTGGTAGTTCTTTGGAATGGAACTAAGGGAAATGTATTTAGCTGTAAGTATTATCTAAACCATCGTATATTCAGATATCATTATGAATGAATTTTAAAACGTGTAGATCATTCCCAACTTCTGAGTACATAGATACCATTCTTAACAAAGGAATTGATTTTATTACTTTTTTCCCCTAGCTTCCTTCAGATTTTAAGAAAAGGTATCATGATCATTTCCTGCCTGTTTACACAAACGACCTTCTCTGGATATTCTTTAAAATATAACAAGAATTGTATTAAAAAGGGGAAATTATAGCCTTCATGCTTCATGGGATCTCATGGTTACACTATGGCTAAAGTAGAGACTGAAAAATACTTCAAAGAAGAGAATATTCATGGCAACAGAAATCAACTCATGTTATTTAAAAGATAGACAGTCTGAGTATATTTCAGCATTTGCAGCTAGATTACAGATAAATCATGCCAGCCCTGATGTGTGTAATGATTCAGGGTGGACTCTGACCCTAGGTGGAATTTTAACATGCTGGCCAGACCTCATGGTAAACCACATGTTAGCAAGCAAGATTTTTCAGGTCCAATCCCATGTATGTCCAGCTGGGGCAGAGAAACTTTCTTTTCAGAACCCTGCAGAGCTGCCTGTAGTCACCGGACTGATGGTCTGACTCACAGCCCAATCCTAAGTACCATTCCAGCACTGATCCAACCCTGTGCTACCCCAAGGTAAGGGAACAAATTTTCGTTGACCTTGAAGCCTCCATTACTCCCCCACTCACACACTAAAGAGTGCAGCATGCACCCAGTTGTCATGGCTGTATCAGCAATGAAAACATAGTTAGGATTGGGCTGTCGGTACAAGAACAGAAACCTGAAGTACATGAAAAGGCACAGGAAAGGGGAAGAGCTTCCCCTTGCCTCTTGTTGAACCACGTTGGGTACCTATCCTGCCCTGGATAACGTGCAAGGCTCTTAGCTTGCCTGTTCCAGCTCAAGATAGGATTGCGCCCTAAGTCATAATACAGTAGATAAAATAAAGGCTGCTAAATGCTACAGAGGAGTAAATGCATTTTCTTACACAAGATCATCCAACAGCATTGCTTTGGGGTTTTCACTGAAAGAAATGTCCTCAAACAGGCAGCCGGATATTGAAACAATCGCTCCAATGATTAAATCACCTCTCTGTTGATACTTGAATGGGAATTGGGAAGGATCAGAGATAGTACACTGAATCGTCTGTGTCTTGCACTGAGCTGCATGAAATTGCAAGTTCAGAACGAGCAGCACCAGAAATATTCCTTCCATGTTGAGCAGCTCTTGACTCAGAATCTCCACTTTCTGTCTATAATGCAACAGCACCCTGTGCAGGACATCCATTCATTCAGTAGAGAATATTTGGGGCACGTAAGCTGTGATAGATGAAACTGGCACAGTCCTTGCTCTCCACAGTTCCTGAAGCCAGCTCTGCTGATATTTTATAGAAGTGTTCAGACTGTGTTGTTGATTGCGCGTGTGGCCTTAGAAAAGTCCTGTGGGATTGGCTTGATTGAACATGCCTCATCATAATTGATGTTAATGATCTTAATTGATGTTAATGATCTGGAGCAAATCATTGCTCCAGACAGTTGAGCTGGCTGAGATAATTGTTTCATCTGATGAGGAGTGGAAAACATCTGCTGGATCACACATTGACATAGGCCGCAATCCTAACCAACTTTCCAGCACTGACACAAGGCCAATGCAACTACGAGATAAGGGAAAAAACATTGCCATACCTTGAGGAGGCCACCATGACTGCCCCCCCAACTGCAGGATGCAGCACATGCCCCATGGCACAGGTATGCCAGTGCTAGAAAGTTGGTTAGGATTGCTCCCTTAATGGAATATGAGGGTTGATGTAAGGTCAGTAGGAAAAGAACAGCAATGAATGGAAAACCCTGTGATGGAAGCAGGGAGGAGGCAGACACACTGGGGACAGATGTTTCACTGACTTGCTTCCAGATCTTCCCCCTCATCTCCTCCCTACTACAGCCAAGAAATTATACTACTGTAAATTGTTCTCTATGGTGATAGTCTTGTTTAATGGACAAAACAAGCATAGAACTATCCCTCCTCCATCTTAGTTTGACTCAGGTGCATTAGAATACTGGGATAAAACCCCAAGTTTCATACTCCAGGATGACTTCATCTCAAGAGGCAGACAGACATAGCCTCTGGCTGGAGATGCCGGGCCCAGAGGGACACTGACCCAAAAGCTCCACTCATTTTTATATAACACTCATCTCTTGCCTCGTGAGGTTCCCAGGCCACTCATATTTCCCCATTTATTCTGAGTCATGCCTGGTCAGCTCACATTTTCAACCAATGAGAACCTTTGCGCATACCCCTTGTACTTGACATGATCTCATCCTTCATACCTGTGGGCTACACTACATCACATGGGGGATTTTTGAGGTTTCCTCAGCTGCATTGGTGAAGGGAAGTATAGGCTTGGGTTCCTGTTTACTTAAGAGTAGACACTAAATCCTCATTCCTACTCACTGTCCCACACTAGAACCACCATAGTCAAACACCACACATTAAGGATAGATTGGGGCAGGTGAAATAACTTCACTCAGAAGGCCAATCAGTTCTGAAGCAAAAGATAACCTACCTGGTCTTCCTACCTCTGCTTCAGGGCTCAAGAAAATCCACTGTGTGTGCCTGTGTGTTTAAACAGCGAGGTTTCCCATTTTTAATTCCTATGTGATTGCAGCCCAGTCCATCTCAATCTAACCCTGCCTATGCATCAGCACCCATAGAGTGCATGCTGCATCCTGTCGGGGAGTTAGCAGTCCTGGAGGGCTCCTCAAGGTCCACTTGCGCTTCACTCTGAGCCAGCAATTTTGCTACTGTAAGTCTGATTGTGTCCAGGGAGGTGGATTGAGGCTAGGAAGATGAGCTGCTGCTGCCAATAAGAACCCCTTCCCATGCACACTCACCCCACTCCTGCCCTGATCAGAAACTCTGCCATTTTTCTGCTCCCTGCCCTATTCCATCACCACCCTGGGCCCACTGCCAAGTCAGCACTGGCTGATAGAGGACACTCTGCTAGGGGGTGCGTGCAGGTGCCAGTGGTGGGCACTGGGGGAATGTCACTTGTGCTGGAATCCTTCACTTTCCACTGGCAGAACACATGTTCATCCAATTGATATGGGGGATAGGATTGGGCTGAGAGGGTCTGCATTGTAGCGTTTTTCTCTTTGAGGAACTAAAGCTTCCTCAAGCAAAAATGGCTGCCTGTAGAAGGATGAAGCTGTACTAATGTGTATTAGCAGACTGGGAAGACTGCATCTATGTGATGAGTTGGTTTTCTGAGCTTTTGTGCATGCATCTGGTGCACTACAAGTGCAAGGCATTATGCTGCCTGTGTTAGTGCATGTCACTATGACACCATGATGAGCGGGAGCCTCCATCTGAACAGAAAAACTTAATGTGTGCATAACCTGAATTGGCTGACATGGGAAGAAAAAACTTTTCACATCAGTAACTTGCAGAAAGGATGAGCTTTCGTGTGTAATCAGAGAGCATGACTTTAGGTCAGGTAAAAAAAAGGCCACTTAGGACATGGTAGGATAGCAAAGAGCTTGAAATATTGTTGGGGGAGCCAGAGCGAATAGCAGAGATATAGCAGTTTCTGGCCGTTCATTGACACACAGGAAATGCAAGCCACAAATCAGCGCAAGAGTACTTGTGAAAGATACACAATCACCTGAATAAGATATATCAAAGATTTTCTCCTAAACTTCTAAGAAATATATGTGTGCCCTTGATAAGATGCCTGAATTTAGTGTCAACATTCCTTAGCGTGCTCCAGTGCTATCCTTTCCTCTCCCCCCCCCCCCCCGCAATACAGTCATGCTGAAAAGGTGCACACTGTATCCTGGAAGGGAAGCAGGAGGCTTTGGAAGGAAAAGGAATTTAAATCCCCTCTTGCCTCTGTAAGCCTCCAGGGTCTCAATGGATCTCCTTGGTTCTATGCCAGCGATTTGACTCGCATAAGTCTGAAAATAGAATGGGGACAAGAAGGTTGCATGTATGGAGGTTAGGACTGAGCATCCACCATTGCTGCCAGATTCACCTTCTCCCAGAGCCTCCATGTGACAAGTTCCTCCCCCTCCCCACCCAGTTTCATCCTATCCCTTCCCTTTTTCCACCCTCCACACACCCTGTGTCAATTCACATGCTGGGTTACCTGTTCCAGCTGGGTTACCTGTACGTGTCGGCCAGCACGGTGAGGCATGCAGGAAGGCTTCATCCTTCCCAATGGCACTCTAGGGTCATGTGCTGCCAGACCATGATTTACAACTGCCTTACAGCAGCCAGCAATGGCAGAATGCCATTTTCGCCACCAGGGCAGTCCAATACGATTGGGCCGTTAGTAATTTTGCCTAATTAGCTGATCCTTGTTGTTCAGCTCAGGCCTCAGGAGAATTAAGTAGCATTTGGGGAAAAAGATACAGCCCAGCAACCCAGCACTAGAGGCCAAGATGGAGAAGATCTCCACAGCCACCATGTACTTTCCCTTGGTGCTCAGATAAGGTGGAAGAAAGGACAACCACACACTGCAAAATACCAACATGCTGAAAGTGATGAACTTGGCTTCATTGAAACTGTCTGGCAATTTCCTAGTTAGGAAAGCCACACTGAAACTGACCATAGCCAGGAATCCCAGGTAGCCCAGAACACAATAAAACATGGTGATGGAGCCTTCATTGCACTCCACTACAATTTCTTCAGCCAGAGAGTTCATGTCCAAATGTGGGAATGGAGGAGCAGTGCAGAGCCACACAGCACAGATACTGGCTTGAATCAGGGAGCAGCCAAGGATCATTGAGTTGGCCAGCCTTTTCCCCACCCATTTCCTCATCCTGGATCCTGGCTTGGTGGCCATGAAAGCCAGAACCACAGTGATGGTTTTGGCCAAGACACATGAAACAGCCACTGAGAAGATGAGACCAAAACATGACTGTCGCACATAACAGGTGACAGCCTGAGGTTGGCCAATGAACAGCAAGGAGCAGAGGAAGCAGAGCAATAAGGAGACAAGGAGAAAGTAGGTGAGGTCTCGGTTGTTGGCTTTGACAATGGGAGTGTCCTTGTTCTTGATGAAGATTCCAAGCACCAAAACTGCCATCAGAGAAAAAGTAAAAACCAAGACACTTAATGTAATTCCCAAGGGTTCTGTGAAAGAGAGGAAATGGAGGTACTTGGGGAGGCACTGGTCTTGTTTCTTATTTTGAAACTGACCGTCCGGGCATTTGAGGCAGTCATCCATATCTGAAAGAAAAAAAAAAATGTGTCAAGGATTGAAGTAACCAAGAAAAATGGAGTTTGCCAGCCTCTTTCCCTCACATTTCCTCATCCTGGATCCTGGGTTGGTGGCCAAGAAAGCCAACACCACAATGATGGTTTTAGCGGAGACACAAGAAACAGCCACATAATTCTTCTCTCATGCCTTTTTGTCTCCTTTAATTGAATTTTCCTCCACATTCTGCAGAGTGATTGTGACATTCCACGAACTGTAGAATAGCCCATACTCATTCACTTTAAACTTGATTTTATCCTCTGAAGTGGCAATAACATGTGTTCTACATAGCCCAATCTGACCCTACGCCAGCCCATAGCATGAAGCACTGCCAATAGAGAGAATAATGCATGCTATGGTGGGGAGGGACACCAGACAGCCCAGAAGAGGTTAGTACAAATCTGATCTCCCTGTAGGTTGCCTAGCATCTACTGAGTCTCCTTAGGCCTATGACAGCTACGGAATAAGTTGATGGACAGTCAGGGAACATGTAAGGTCAGGAACAGGAGCATAAGGTCTTGGAGTTAATGACTGCCACTGGGCACTCACTCATCCCAACCTTCAACCATGCCCTGTGCAGTCCTTTCTGCACTTCAATCCTCCCTGTACCACTCTGCCACCTCTTTATCCTCTCTGGAGGGGCATCTGGGGGCCGCTCTCATGCACAAGGACTCCACCTATTTGCACTGTTCTCTTAGTAGCTAAGAAGGTGGTGTGGTTTTTATGCCACCAGACTGGGACTTACATTATGAGAGGATCACAAGACCTGCCATTGTAAGCCCTGGATAGGATTGGGGCATTTCTCTGTTTTGAGGAACTGAAGTAGAGAAAAAGAAAAACCAGTCTAGGATATGAGATGTTGTATGAGTCCAAACACTGAACATGATATTTCCTACCCTTCTTGTAAGAAATCTTCCCTTCAGGACATGGATCACAATCGTAGCAACAAAATGGGTTCCCTTCTTTCTTTTTTCTGCTATAACCTGGATAGCAGGGATCATTACATACCGCAATGGGCAATCCCTATGTATAAAAAGAAAAGGACATATATTACCTTTCTGCTTTCTCAACCAAGTTCTGTACAGATGAGTCATGGGCATGACGGGGAAATTTGTGAACTACTGATTACTGAAACCCTGGAAATTTATTTCACAGATAGGGGGAGGCTACTGTACTTCATATGTTCAGAAGTAGGAACAGTCATTATGTTAATGAATAAGGTGTAAACAGAAGCAACTCTGAGCATGAATCCTGTGTCCGTCCCAAGGAATAGATGCGCTTTAAAGTTTGAGAACTACTCTTGGAATATGTGCCACTTTGTTCAATATGCCTTAAATCTCATCATAGTTGGTATTCCAAGCATAAAACCTCTCTTCTGCACACTGCTTTTGGGATTTCTAAGAAAATTTAAAGTAATTGAAAGGTGTTACTTAGAAGGCCAATATGGATTATCAAGGGTTAAGATGAGCATGATTTAATGCTGGTACATTTTCCACTTAGCTTTACATCTTACAGCTGAATCAGATCCCACCTGATTAAACATGCTGTGCCATGTGATGGCCTCCTCATTAATGGTGAACTCTTTGCCTGGGGGAGCCTGTGGATCAATCACACCTGTTTTCACTCTCAAGAAGGACTGGTTGGGGAAAGTCACCCAGTTGATCAGATCAAACCCAGCTGCTAATTCACCCTCCTCATCAAAAGACACCAGGTCTCCAGCACTGTTGTTAAAGGAGATGCTTCTCAGGAAAGGGTGAAGCTGAATTGAAAGAGATCAAGGAAGACAAGACAAACTGAAAAACATTTGCAGAGGGACTTTGTTCTGTTGTGCTTTGTTTGTTTATTGGGTACCATTGATGAGGGTCTGTGCCTTATCCTGGTTCCCCTCCTTGAGTGTGTGAGAGGAACAAAAGCAGGCCTTACAGCCCATTACTTTAGGCCAGTGGTCCTAGTCAGACAGCCTTTGCCTCTGCCCTCTTAAGGGATGGGGAGGGGAGAGGCAGCAATGCAATTGCCAGAATCACATCACTGCATAGGGGCACGGGGCTTGCTTAGACTTAACAGAGCCTGCAGCAGACTCCCAGGGGTGCGGGAGCCCTACACCAGCCTCCACATGGCTCCCCAACATGTGGAGATAGTTCAGATAATGATTGTGACTCACTTCTGGTTTGCGAGCACAAAACTGGAAGTGGGTCGCAATTGTCATCTGAACTGTCTCTGCATGTTGTGGAGCCCTACCCCACAAGGACTTACTGTGGAGCTCAAACTCTCTGAGAATTTGAGAACTGCTGCTTTAGGCCATTTGTGACAGTAGGGCTGTCAGAAATTCAAGCCACCACTGCAGAAAGGCAGCAGCATCAGAACGGCACTGACCCAGGCCAAGCTAATCTCAGGCTATCCCTGAGACTATACCTCAGACTATTACTTGTGCTCCGAATGCTGAGCTCAGGGTAAAAAACAACAACACTGAGGAGGACCACTGCAGCACACCCCACCAACAACAGCCCAATCAGGCAAGGCTCTGCCACAAAGTGCCCCATATGAGAGTGTTGGCTGAGCAAAGAGGCTACGGTTCCTAATGGCAGTGCGGCCACATGTCAAACCTCTGGAGTAGGCAAATGAAAAACTCAACACAGCCAATAAGAAGACAAAAATGTTCTACTTCACCCTGTAAGACAGCAAAGACGTGGTCTTAATGGCTGCCTGTGTGCTGCCCTACCAATCATTTTACCAATGGCCTGTTGCCTCCCGTATCTTGTCACTTGCAAAGAGCTGGGCCAAAGTCACCCTCCCCCTATTCCTTTGGAAGGGACAGTATTGCTGTTGGGAGCCTGAATGTGCTCACTGCTATCACCTTCACTCAAAGGGAAGTCATTTTCTATATGAGATGAGTTAGGAGCTGGAGATGCCTGGAGCCACTCAGACATCTTGATTGTTCACAAAAGATTCAGGCCTTCAAGGACAAATTTTTCAGCCTTTCCGAGCATTTGAAACAACCACTCTTAAAGGCTTGGGATTGTACAAGCTTTCTCTTGGAATGTGCGCAAATACTTCAACCCTGTCTGTATGGAGGAAGGAACTGATTAGCAGCATTACCTGAAAACAATGTGGATCAGGACGAGATAGTCGACATTTGTCCACTGTTGTTTTAAGCCTGGTTCTAAAAGCAGACATCTTTTTCAATGCATGAGCTACAGCGTGGACCGAATTGTAGATGCTGTAGCTCTGGCCAGTCATGCTCTTCTCAAAAAGAGTCCCGGGGAGGTTCTCCAACTTCTCTTGGCCAGTGCAGGGATCTCTGCTCTCCCCACCATCAACAGAATGAGAAAAGGAGCAGTCAAAAGCCTGTTCCCAGAAGATCTTGATGAAATCATCTCCTTTTTGATACTTGGGGTGTAAAAACTGAAGGAATTCTGGAAACCCCAGCACTTCATTGGAGTGAATTGCAAAAGACAAGGCCCCATGAAAGACATGGACATTCAGATCCTTGTGCACCTTCAGTACTGAGAAATCCCAGCGGGCTGTCATAATCCACATCTTCCCAATAGAAGTCTCTGAAACACCTTCTACTATTGTATAAAAATACAGGAACCATTCCAAACCTGTTGTGGTGACGATTTCTGCATTCATAAAATACACTTTGACTTCAGGCTTGAAGAATGATTTCAACCACAGCACAATAGGGTTTCCTAATTCAAAAGGGTTTAACGATTTTACTGCCTCCGAAACCTGAGATAATGCTGGTAATTTCGTACTGAAAGCTTCACAGATTCCGTTTTCGGAAAACATTTTCCTCATGGTCTGCACAAACCTTTCTCCGTTATCATCATCTGTAGCAATGAGCCCGACCCACGTCCATTGAAAATGCTGAAGTAGATGGACGATCCCTCTGTACTGATGTGCTTCATTAGGGACCATCCGGTAAAAGGAAGGGAGCTGCATTTTCACATTCATCGCGGGAGCTAAGGCACAGTAGGCAATCTAAAAAACAATAACATTATTAATAATAGAGAGTAAGGAGAGCATTCATGCCAATCAGAGGTGAATAAGGTCAAACATTTGCTGGAGCAGCACAGAATTCTGAAGAGAAATATGACCTATAAGTCTCCCCTAAGGGTCTGATCCTGTGGTCTCACCTGTGGATGTGGGGTGCTTGGCCCTGGGCTTCAGTTTTGCATAGGGTTGGAGTTGCTTCACCTAGCATCCTTTGCCACTCAACCATCTTGCTTCTTCCTTGGGCCATGACTGGATCTGCCCCTGCAGGCCCTCAGGTAGTCTCTTGGCTTACCAACTCATTATGGGCCTGAGCTGTCTCTAAATACTCTCACCCTGGGTAACAGCTCTGCCCTTCCCAGTTCACCTTGCCCCTCCCTCCGTATTCCCTAAACGGCTCAGTTCTATCCAACTTTCCAGCACCGATGCAGCCATGTCAACTGGGTATGCACTGCATCCTGAAGTGTGGGGGCAGTCACAGAAGCCTCCTCAAGGTAAGAGAACATTTGATCCTATACTTTGGTGGCCGCACTGTGGCGGCATCTGCACTGGAAAGTTGGATAGGATTGGTCTGCCACCTCCTCCCCCTCATGGCTTCCCCTGCTGTTCTCTACCTGCTCACCGTCCTTGTGCTTCCTTGGTGGTCTGTCTGTGGAATGATGCTCATTGTCCTGAGCATGGGCAGCAGTCTCAGTTCCATTGCTATATATGGTCTACTTTATTGATTACCAAAAAAACAATTCAAAGCAAACCCGGCAGAAGGCCCTCAGTATGAAGCACCTCCCCTTTTAGTGTAGGCACCAACCTTGAGGAAGGCAGACACTACCAGAATTCTCCTATGGGCTTTAGCAGCCTGGCTCCAAGCAGCAATTGGCTCTCAAAGTCAAGTAAGAGTGCAATCTTAAGATAGGGCTGAACTGGCGAAGGCCCTCTGTGCCAGCTCCCAAGTGTTGCAAATATGCTGTAAAGTGCATTTGTGCTGCTTCATGAGCAGGCCTAGGTGGCACAAGGATGTGTGCTGGCCTGCTGGTGCCAGATCCTGTCCCTACACTGGCCAAATGAGTTACATTTGCACCAAGCAGTGCAGGGGGTCGGAGAGGGTGGGGGAGGGCATTCTGGGGTGGGGAGGGGAATTTCTGTGAAGGGGGAAGGAGGAATGGGAGATAGATAGGGCCCAGGAGGAGGGTTGGATCAGTGGCAGCAGTTCATGCCATATCCCAATCCCCAGCCCTGGACTGGGCAATCCTAAACTTCCAGCCTACTCCTAACCTGAGTTGCTAAACTTCCAGCAATGTGGCCTGGCTGTTCAGCACAGGTTAGGATTGGGCTGTAAAGCAGTGTACATTTTACATGGAAGAGAAAGAAAACAAAATCACATGTATCACCTTTAAGAACTTGTGAATGTTCCTTAGTATTGGCTGAAAGAATAAATGCCCTCACAGATGACAAAGCTTCATGGAGCACATGCTCATGATACCTGTGGAATCTTGTAGATGCTCAATGGAGTGGCCATGAGAAGAGAGATCTCCAAATCAAGTGCCCCAATGACAGCTACCAGATGTTTTTGCTTGTCGCATTTGAAGTTGGGGACAATCCTTTCCTGGGTGGAAAGAAGCTTCAGAGTGTTCTGCAGTGTCAGTCTTTCATTGAAGTAGCTGTCATAAATTTGGAACCCCAGGCTGACATTGGGTAGGATCTTGGGGTTCTCATTGATCTCCTTCACAGCAAAGATCAAGGACAGGATGTGTTGATAGTTTTTTGGAATGGAACTAAGGGAAATGTTAGATTTTGCATGAGACACAGTCAAGCCTTCATGAAATGTTTAGCTGTAAGTATTATCTAAATCAGTGATTTTCACCTTTTTTCATCTCACAATACACTGACAAGGTACTAAAATTGTCAAGCAAACCATCAGTTTTTTTGACAATTGACAAGGCACACCGCCCCACCATTGGGTGACTCACATCCCCCAATGGCACTACTAATAAATGACCCTCCCCCAAACGCCCGCAGCACACATGCAGACCATTCACAGCACACCAGTGTGCCATGGCACAGTGGTTGAAAATAGCTGATCTAGATCATCATACCTTCATATGTTATTATGACTGAATTGTATAAAATATCAAGCCTATATAAGATGCCAAAGACCAAAAACTATAGAACATTCCTGAGCACATAGATAACCTTACTTATCAATGGAAATGATTTTCTTACTTCCTTTTTTTCCTAGCCTCTTTTAGATTTTAAGGAAAGGTATAATCTCTTACCTAATTGTACAAATGATTTTCTCTGGATATTCTATGGTATTTCTCTAGTATACTTCTCTGGGATAATTTCCCAATTTTTGATGCAGTTCTTGTTATAAAGATCTATAATAAGAAGTGTATTAAAAATGAGAAACTATATCTTTCATGCTTCATGGGATCGAAACTCATGGATATAATATGATTACAATAGAAATTGAAAAATACTTCAAAGAAGAGAATGATCATGGAATCAGACATCAACTCATATTACCCAAAACCAATTTTTATTTTTTGAATAACACTGACATCTCCCCACACCCCAAAAATAAAACTGTTTTAGACTACTTCTAAAGATAGACATTTCTGAATATATTTCAGCATTCTTATTTGCTAGATTAAAGATAAATAATGCCAGTCCCTAGTGTGTGTAATGATTCATGGTTGACCCTAGGTGAATTTTATAAATGGTGGCCATAGTTCAGTGGTAAACCACATGCTTTGTAAGCAAATTTATCAGGTTCAGTCCTCTGTATGTCCAGCTGGAACAGAGAAACATTCTTCGCTGAACCCTGCAGAGCTGCCTATAGTCACTGGACTGGTGGTCAGACTCACAGTCCAATCCTAACTAACTTTCCAGCACTGATCTGGCTCCCTGCAGCCCTGAAGTAAGGGAACAAATGTTTGTTGACCTTGAGGAGGCCTCCATTACTGCCCCTCCCCAATCAAAGAGTGTAGCATGCACCCTGTTGGCAAGGCTGTATTAGCGCTGGAAATGTGGGTACGACTGGACTGTCAGTACAAGAAGTACAGAAGCCTGAAGTGCATAAAAAGACACGGGAAAGGTGTGAAATGTGAAATGATGTGATGTAAAGGACACTGAAGAACACACAATGGAAAAGAGGGAAAAGTAAAATTTCAAGCACAAGATGTATATGAGTAAGGCTACAATCCTATCTACACTTTCCTGGGAATAAGCCTTGCTGAACACAATAGGACCTACTTCTGAGTAGACTTAAAAGGCTGCTAAATGCTATGGAGGAGTAAATGAATTTTCTTACAGAAGGTCATCCATCTGCTGTGTTTTGGGGTGTTCACTGAAAGAAATGTCCTCAAACAGGCAGCTGGACATTGAAACAATCGCTCCAATGATTAAATCACCTCTCTGGTGATACTTGAATGGGAATTGGGAAGGATCAGAGATAGTGCACATAACAGTCTGTGTCTTGCACTGAGTTGCATGAAACTGCAAGACCAGAACAAGCAGCAGCAGAAATATTCTTTCCATGTTGGGCAGCTCTTGACTCAGAATCTCCACTGTCTGTCTATAATGCAACAGCACCCTGTGCACAACATCCATTGGATATTAATTCAGTAGAGAATATTTGGGGAATGTAAGCTGTGATAGATGAAACTGGCACAGTCCTTGCTATCCACAGTTCCTGAAGCCAACTCTGCTGATATTTTATAGAAGCGTTCAGACTGTGTTGTTGATTGCACTTGTGACCTGAGAAAAGTCCTGTGGGATTTGCTTTGATGGAACATGTCTCATCGTAATTGAAGTTAATGATGGATTACCAAATCATTGCTCCGGACTGTTGAGCTGGCTGAGATAATTTTTGCATCCCATGAGGAGAGGAAAACATCTGCTGGATCTTGAGGAGTCCAATCCTAACTTGCGCTGGAACTGGCAGACCGGCGAGCCTGTGCTGTATCCAGCACAAGTTTCAGGCTGCTCATGAATCAGCCCGAAGCAAGGGGAGGCTTTTCTCCTTACCCCAGGGAGAGCCACAGCAGCCCCAATGGAGCTATTTGGATCTGCACCATCTAAAGAGGTGGTGCAAATCCGAGCAGCCCATCCTGTGCCAGATCCTGGCCCCGCCTCTCACTCCCTGCCTCCAGATGCAGCTCAGCATGGAAGGGTTTAAAAGGCTTAAGTTTTGGCAGCTGCACCTGCCAAAATTCCCTCTTCTATACAATGGTAAAAGGTAGAGGCACTCTGTCCACTATTATATCTAGTCACCCTGGTCCCGAATGAGGATAGACTATATGATGAGCCACTGCTGCCAACATGCACTCCTTCCTGCTCAAAACACACACACATGTCCACCCCCTTCCTGCCCAGAAACACCCCATTCCTCCCCTCCCTGCCTTATTCCACCCACCCCCATTGGCAAAGCAGTGCTAGTACACAGAGGCCATACTGGGTGTGCATGCAGCCACCAGGCAGTTTGGTTGCACTCACTGACAGAAGGGAAGTGAGCATCTACATAATGTGCTATGTTTGTGTTGTGTGCTCTTGTGCATGCTTACATCTGGGGTGCTGCAACAAGCAGGAGGCATGATGCTGCCTATGTTTTTGTATGATACTGTGGTGGATGTGACCCCATGTCTGAAGAGAAAAGCCTCATTGTATTGGCCAACCTTTTGTGGAAACCTTTGAGCAGAAAACCTTTTCCATCCTGCAGAAAAGTTGAGCCTAGAATGTGTATTGTGCACACTAGAGAGCATGCCATTAGGTTACGTAAAACAAGGGCCTGGTAGGACAGAGCCAGCTGGAAATATTGCTGGGGGAGCCCAGAGGGAATTTCAGACACAAAGCACAGTTTTTGGTCATTCACGGGCACACACCCATGCAGCCCCCCACAATAAAGACACAAGGCAGAGTCTTTGGGTTAATTGGATCATGGTATTAATAATTACACAAAAAACAACTGCAACAGGGAAATCATCAAGCCACCTCCAGCCATGCGGGCACTAAATTGAGGAAAGTGGTGATAGCTGCCTACCTCCCCCAGGCAAAATTTGGGTGCGCCAGCTGACAAAAAGCCATGCCCTGTCAATGATAGGGCAAGCTTATCATGGCCAACCCATAAGGGTCGAGGCAGCTGGCAAGCTCAGATTCCCACCAGCCAAGCTGCATCAAACTAACTCCATCTTGGTTTATCTCCATTTTGGATGTCTGGACATGCAACCCTGGGAGTCAAGCAGGGGCCTTTTGTCCAGCAGAGGTGAGGTCACATTGAAACTCTCTGGAGATATGCTAATTCAGGTTGAGACATCTGCATGTCTCTCCTGTCCCCTCAGGGTCTTGCAAATTTTGGGTGCTCCATCCTGACAGAATTGCTGCATGTTGCAAGTCCTGCATATTACATTTCAAATTGTCCAGGCCGCCTGGGCAGTCTTTTCAGTCTGTGGGCCAAGAGGTGTCTCCCATTAATGATCTGAGCTTGAGGCAGCACACCCAGCCAGGCCTTTTGTTCCTCAGGAACCCCTTCAATTGAGGAACAAATAAGCCTTTTTGTGTGAGTAGTAGGATGTACATACCTTATTTCAAAACTATCTTTGACAGCTGGTCCCGCCCCTTTTTACTGCAAATCCCGCCCACTAAGGGGGTTCAAGTGACCCCTCAAACAACTCCCTCACTGCCCCCCACCACTGGGGAGGGTTTTTGGGACACCCCAACATTTGGTTTGGCGGGAAAAGGAGCCCGCCAATAAAGTGTGGGAAAGGGGGTTCATGTGACCCCTCAAACAACTTGCCCCGTTCCCCTCGACCGCTAGGGAAGGGTTTTGTAGCACCCCGACATTTGGTTTGGCGGGAAAAGGAGCCCGCCAATAAAGTGTGGGAAAGGGGTTCATGTGACCACTCAAACAACTTGCCCCATCGCCGCCGACCAATAGGCGCAGGTTTCATAGCTCACGGACCACCGTGTGGAGCCAATGGGAAAAAAGGGGGAGTGGGAACAGGTCCGGACATGTCCTTGTATTTAAGGCCCAGGGCCTTTGGGGGGGAGGGAGAAACCCGTTCAGCCTTTTGCTGTTGCTGCTGTTTCTGCCATGGCCTCCCCTCTGAAAAGCTCACCCGCTTCGCCTTCTGGGACCGAGACTCCCCAGTTGGAGTGCGAATCCCCTGCGGTGGAGGAGATTGAAAATCACACTATGGTGGTGGTCAAGATGGAGAGCCCTGAAGAAGAGAAGGAGAACGTGCCGCCTTCTGAAGGGGGGAGACACCGGTCAGACCCGTGGATTCTCAAAACTACGTTCGCAAACTGCTCAAGATGGAGAGCTGCGATGAGCCAGAGACCCCAGACAGGCCCACTGATTCTCAAAGCCTACCGCAGGCACCTATGAAGAAGAAGCAAAAATGTAGGCGTTATGAGGATGAAGAGGATGACGTGTTACCGTTTCCATCTTTGAACCTGGTTTACCAATTTGCAATGGAAGAGCCACCTGTACCTAGAGAAACTGAAGCAGAGGTAAATCACTGTGCTTGAGTGCATACGTGAGTGTGTTGCCTGAAATGTAAAATCAAAAAATACTTATTTGTGTTTTTTTGTAGGCTATTCCAAAGAAGGATGTGAACCAAGACGCTTTCAAAAAGCTACGGAACTTTTTAGGGGTTCTCCCGCTGGACAGACAGAACAAAAATCTGACATCACAGACAAGGCAGAGAATCACAAAGAGTGTGCTGAGAGCAAGTTTGTTCACCATTGTGAAGAATTGTGTATCAAAATTTCTCGAAGTGTCCTGTGACGGATGTCAAATGAAGGCCCCAAACCAGGACGCCCATGTCTGCTTGGACTGGACTCAGGAGTTTATTTGAGACATGCTGCGCAGGGTTATGAAGAAATTGGACATTAGAAGTCTGTTGCACACGTGTATCTGTATTGCATTTTCATTAGGTTGTCTGGAGATGAAGCAGGAATTTCCTGAATACGTTATGTCATTATTGGATCATGTATATAAATTTGAATCTGAACCCCATAAAATAGCCGCTAATCTGCTTCAGCCGCAAGATTGTGTTTTTCTTTTTTCTGTTGAAAGAGTGGTCAAAGCCAAACCTTTTTGGTTTTATCTACATAAGAACATAAGAACAGCCCCACTGGATCAGGCCATAGGCCCATCTAGTCCAGCTTCCTGTATCTCACAGCGGCCCACAAAATGCCCCAGGGAGCACACCAGATAACAAGAGACCTCATCCTGGTGCTCTCCCCTACATCTGGCATTCTGACTTAACCCATTCCTAAAATCAGGAGGTTGCGCATACACATCATGGCTTGTACCCCATAATGGATTTTTCCTCCAGAAACTCGTCCAATCCCCTTTTAAAGGCGTCTAGGCTAGACGCCAGCACCACATCCTGTGGCAAGGAGTTCCACAGACCGACCACATGCTGAGTAAAGAAATATTTTCTTTTGTCTGTCCTAACCCGCCCAACACTCAATTTTAGTGGATGGCCCCTGGTTCTGGTATTATGTGAGAGTTTAAAGAGCATCTCCCTATCCACTCTGTCCATCCCCTGCATAATTTTGTATGTCTCAATCATGTCCCCCCTCAGGCGTCTCTTTTCTAGGCTGAAGAGGCCCAAACGCCGTAGCCTTTCCTCATAAGAAAGGTGCCCCAGCCCCGTAATCATCTTAGTTGCTCTCTTTTGCACCTTTTCCATTTCCACTATGTCTTTTTTGAGATGCGGCGACCAGAACTGGACACAATACTCCAGGTGTGGCCTTACCATAGATTTGTACAATGGCATTATAATACTAACCGTTTTGTTCTCAATACCCTTCCTAATGATCCCAAGCATAGAATTGGCCTTCTTCACTGCTGCCGCACATTGGGTCGACACTTTCATCGACCTGTCCACCACCACCCCAAGATCTCTCTCCTGATCTGTCACAGACAGCTCAGAACCCATCAGCCTATACCTAAAGTTTTGATTTTTTGCCCCAATGTGCATGACTTTACACTTACTGACATTGAAGCGCATCTGCCATTTTGCTGCCCATTCTGCCAGTCTGGAGAGATCCTTCTGGAGCTCCTCACAATCACTTCTGGTCTTTACCACTCGGAAAAGTTTGGTGTCATCTGCAAACTTAGCCACTTCACTGCTCAACCCTGTCTCCAGGTCATTTATGAAGAGGTTGAAAAGCACCGGTCCCAGGACAGATCCTTGGGGCACACCGCTTTTCACCTCTCTCCATGGTGAAAATTGCCCATTGACACCCACTCTCTGCTTCCTGGCCTCCAACCAGTTCTCAATCCAGGAGAGGACCTGTCCTCTAATTCCCTGACTGTGGAGTTTTTTCAGTAGCCTTTGGTGAGGGACCGTGTCAAACGCCTTCTGAAAGTCCAGATATATAATGTCCACGGGTTCTCCCGCATCCACATGCCTGTTGACCTTTTCAAAGAATTCTATAAGGTTTGTGAGGCAAGACTTACCCTTACAGAAGCCATGCTGACTCTCCCTCAGCAAGGCCTGTTCGTCTATGTGTTTTGAGATCCTATCTTTGATGAGGCATTCCACCATCTTACCCGGTATAGATGTTAGGCTGACTGGCCTATAGTTTCCCGGGTGCCCCCTCTTTTCCTTTTTAAAAATAGGCGTGACATTTGCTATCCTCCAATCTTCTGGTACCATGGCCGTTTTGAGGGACAAGTTGCATACCTTAGTCAAGAGATCAGCAACTTCATTCTTCAATTCCTTAATAACCCTTGGGTGTATGCCATCAGGGCCCGGTGACTTATTGATCTTTAATTTATCAATGAGGTCTGAAACATCTTCTCTTTTAACCTCTATCTGACTTAACTCCTCGGTTAGGAGGGGCCGTTCGGGCAGCGGTATATGCCCGAGGTCTTCTGCCGTGAAGACAGATGCAAAGAACTCATTTAATTTCTCTGCCATCTCTAAGTCTCCTTTTATCTCCCCTTTCCCTCCCTCACCATCCAGAGGGCCAACCGCTTCTCTGGCGGGTTTCCTGCTTCTAACATATTTGAAGAAGCTTTTATTATTCCCCTTAATGTTGCTGGCCATGCGTTCCTCATAGTCTTGCTTGGCCTCCCCTATCACCTTCTTACATTTCTTTTGCCACAGTTTATGTTCCTTTTTATTCTCTTCATTAGGGCAAGACTTCCATTTACGGAAGGAAGCTTCCTTGCCCTTCACAGCCTCTCTAACTTGGCTGGTTAGCCATGCATGCACTCTCCTGGATTTAGTGGAACCCTTCTTTCTTTGCGGTATACACCTCTGCTGGGCCTCTATTACTGTTGTTTTAAGCAGCCTCCATGCACTCTGGAGAGACTGGACTCTTTTTACCCTCCCTTTCAACCTCCTTCTAACCAGCCTCCTCATTTGAGGGAAGTCCGCCCGTCGGAAGTCAAGGGTTTTTGTTAGAGATTTGCCTGGTATTCTTCCCCCAACGTGCACGTCAAAACGGATCGCAGCATGATCACTGTTCCCCAATGGCTCAGTAACGTTTACATCTCTAACCAGGTCCTGCGTACCGCACAAAATTAATTCCAGAGTCACCTGTCCTCTGGTGGGCTCCGTGACTAGCTGATCTAAGCCACAGTCATTTAGCACGTCAAGAAATCCGGTTTCCTTATCGTGACCAGAACACAAATTGACCCAGTCAATATGAGGATAATTGAAGTCCCCCATGATTACAACCCTGTCCTTCCTTGTCACCTCCCTGATCTGTTTCCTCATTTCAAGGTCCCCATCAGATTTCTGGTCTGGAGGACGATAGCACACCCCCAGTATTACATCGCTGCTCAAGCCTGGTAATTTAACCCACAGAGATTCTACGGTGGAGTCGGACCCACCTTCAATCTCTACTTTGCTGGATTCTATCCCTTCCTTAACATAAAGGGCCACCCCACCTCCAACACGCCCCTGCCTGTCCCTCCTGTAGAGTTTATAGCCCGGGATTGCGGTATCCCACTGATTCTCCGCATTCCACCAGGTTTCCGTTATGCCCACTATGTCAATATTTTCCCTTTTCACCAGACATTCCAGTTCTCCCACCTTTGCTCGTAGACTTCGGGCATTCGCATAAAAGCATTTATACACGGAATGCCCCAGGATGGGCTGCTTATTCGCTCCTTTGTCCCCGCATCCTCTCATTGTGCCAAACTGTCTATCACATCCCATCACACTACCTTTCCCAATTTCTTCTCCTACCCTGCCTTTGTCTTGTTGTTCTCTAACCTCCCCATCCTCATCCCATAGGGATGAGGAGTCCTGAACTGGATGCCCCTCGGCTCCTGTCGGCCTTCCCCCAGGGATCAGTTTAAAAGCTGCTCTGCCACCTTTTTAATGTTATGCGCCAGCAGTCTGGTTCCATTCTGGTTCAAATGGAACCTGTCCCTCTTGTACAGGCCCCGCTTGTCCCAAAACGTTCCCCAGTGCCTAACGAATCTAAACCCCTCCTCCCTACACCACCGTCTCATCCACGCATTGAGACCCCTGATCTCCGCCTGCCTAGCTGGCCCTGCGCGTGGAACAGGTAGCACTTCAGAGAACGCTACCTTTGAGGTCCTGGCTTTCAGCTTCCTGCCTAAAAGCCTAAATTTGGCCTCCAGGACCTCCCAGCTACACTTGCCCACGTCGTTGGTGCCGACATGCACCACAGCCGCTACCTCTCCCCCAGCACTGTCTACCAGCCTGTCTAGACGAGAAGTGATGTCCGCAACCTTCGCACCAGGCAGGCAAGTCACCATGCGGTCCTCACATCCGTCGCAAACCCCCCTCTCTATGTTTCTAATAATCGAATCCCCCACTACAAGAAGCCCCCGACCCCCCTCCCGCCGAGGAGTATCCCGAGTGCGCTCGGATACGGGCCCATCCCCTGGAGAAGGGATCCCCCCTAGGGGATTGTTTCCCTCCTCTCCAGGATGACGTCCTCCAGTCCCGAGACTTCCCACCCGGGCAGCCGAGGAGCTGCACGCCTGAGGTTGGGACGAAGCCTGATCGTCCCCAGAAGTCTCCCCACGGTCCTCCTCTGGCTGCCTGCGCTTCTCCAGGTCGGCCACCAAGGCTTCAAGGGAGCGGACGCGTTCCCTGAGACCCTGGAGCTCCTTGCACCGAGGACACACCCATGACTTATGCCCCAGAGGCATATAATCATACATGTGGCACTCGATGCAGAACACTGGATAGCCCCCACTCTGCTGCTGGCTGTCTGACTGCATAGCTTTTTTGTTGTTGTTGTTGTTGTTGTTTTATTTAGGGGTCCTTTTAAAAACCGTACACTGGATAGCAGCCCTTTTCTCTAGGGAAGAGGAAGGGCAGTGTATGGGGTCCTGGCCTCCTCGCCCTGCTGCTGAACTTGCCCAGATGCTAAACTCTTGTGCCTTACCTGGCACTTAGTTCCCAGAGGCACTGGGTTCCCAGAGGCCACACGCGTCTGCAGAGAGCCTCACGCGATGGCCTGCCTAGCTTTATACTCCTGGCTGGCTCCTCCCCCCTCCTTCCTTCCTGATTGAAAGGGGGCTGGCCTTCCCAGGTGAGTTTACAAAAGCTCAGGAAGGCAAATGGCTGCTGATGGGCATGACCTACTCTGCAGGCTCCTGAATGGACTGCTTGGATTAGCCTAATGGGGCTCTTAATGGGTTGGGAATTGGCCCTCCTATTTCTGTTCTCCTATTGGGAATTGGCCCTCCTATTTCTGTTCTCTTAGGCTGGACTGTTTTTGTAACCTCAAGCTAGTTTTTATTTGGGTTTGTTTAATTATTTATTGCTCTCTAGATCCTGTGTCCCAATTTACTGACCTGTTTAGGTTATGTTCTAACTTAGATTAGGTTTAACCTGGGTTAAGTATAGGTTTAATTTAAACAAGTAGAAAACCTGCTTTTCACTTTATCCTCCTCCCTTCCTTCGATTAAGTGCTACCTTAGGTGCAGCTAACTTTCAATTTTGATTTAAATGCCTGATCCTTGGGCACTTACTCACGAGTAGGACTCTGTTCTTACTCACGAGTAGGACTCTGCTCTTACTCACGAGTAGCCCTATGTACCTCCCTTAGGTGCTAACTTTCAATTTTGATTTAAGGTTGCTTTAAAGGTAAGGTTAAGGTTAGAAGACAGGGAGTTAGAAAGACAAAGCGTTAGAATGAGTACACTTACCTCCTCCTCCTGCTCCTCCTCCTCTCCTTCTCCAAAACTCAGAGGTCTCCTTGCCTTCTCCTCGCCCAGATGCTAAACTCTTGTGCCTTACCTGGCACTTAGTTCCCAGAGGCACTTGGTTCCCAGAGGCCACACGCGTCTGCAGATGTAATATCTGTATGTAAAATCTGATGTAATATTAATGGAATAATAATGGAGTGGAATGGAATATTAATATATGGATCTTGCATGATTAGGAAAAAAAAAGTAGAGAGAGAGAATGCTTATTTAAAAAAAATGTGCATGTTTAGGAATAAATTGCAGATCTTGCATGACTAGGGGAAAAAAGTAGAGAGAGAGAATGCTTATTTTTTTAAAAAATGTGCATGTTTAGGAATAAATTGCAGATCTTGCATGACTAGGGAAATGATGCTTTCAATGGAATTTTAGAAGTAGAGAGAAGACAAGTGAGAGAGGGGATTGCTTATTATTGTTCTATGTATGGAAATAAAAAATCAAATTTTTTTACAAGGTCTTGTGTGTTTGTTGCTTACAGGGGGGTTTATTTCAATTGAATTTTAGAAGACATGGGCTTGGGGGGCATGGGAGAATAGAACCTGCTCACATAGGGGTTACACCAAAAAAAAAAAAGGACTGAAAATCAGAAGCTGATCAGACACAATTTTATATGGGAAAACAATTTCAGCTATTTTATATTCCATGAGACTGGGAATCAGAATCTGTGTCTGGATTTTTACACGTGCAAAAACCAGATACAGGTCAATGGGTTAATCCTGAATGATTGCATTCCAATAACTTGGAAATATATCAATTTTTGGCCGGTGTTTGGATTTTTGCACGTGAAAAAAAACCAGATACAGGTCATTGGGTTAATCCAGAATGATTGCATTCCAATAACTTGGAAATTTTTCAAACTTTTTGACATGTGAAACAGAATTTGGGGTCTGTTTTTTACGTGACTTCTTTTAAGATTTATGGTGTGAAAATAAAAACATACTAACTTACCAACATTTTTGTTTATTGTATGGGCCAGGGAAGAAAAAACTAATTGGAATGTCCAGAAGTGAGGGGTACAGAGATTTTTCCTATAAAAGGGGACACCTTATTGTGTGTGTCAGAACATCTCCCAAAAAAAGAAGGCTGCAGTTCATTTGGTAAGCATATTGTTCTCTCTCCTTTGCCTTTGGAATTTGTATGTGTTGGGGCATGTATGTGAATCTGATAGAATTAAATATTGCTTCTCTCTATCTATCTGTATGTCAGAATCTTTTATGTCTTTTATGTCAGAATCTGTATGTCAGACTGCTTTTATTCAAGGTTTGTATTTTTCACTGTGCAAATGCTCTGGGGCATTCTTGGTCTGAGAAAATCTTACACCTGTATTGCTGGCTGCATAATTTTGTATGATTGTACTATGCCAACCACCATATCTGTGTGAAACTTGCCTCTGTGTGTGTGTGTGTGTGTGTGTGTCAGAGGCCTAATAGGCTGTCTTTAATTCAGGGTCTGTTTTGTTCACTCTGCATGTGCTCTGGAGCATTCATGGTCTGAGTAAAACTTCCATATACTGGCTTATTCAGGAAATATGCTTTTTCATGTGTTCTGTGTTCCTGTGTTTCTGTTAGAAATAAAAAAAAATGCTGCCTTTATTCATGAGGGGGAGATGGTCAGGCTGCACAGTTTGTTTTTTTTTGGAATGTTCCTTTTCACCTGTATGACTTGAAATTTGGTCATTATCCAGCTAGGACAATGGCTCTGTGTGTGTGTGTGTGTGTGTGTGTGTGTGTGTGGGTGGGGCTGTCAGCAGAGGCCTCTCTTATTCAATGTGGGCCTGTGTGCCTTTACACTTTACAAGTGGTCAGTGCAATTTGTTTGAAATCTCTGATTTTTGGGAGGGAGGGGTTGGGGATGTTTTTTCACGTGTTTTGTGATCCTGTGTGAATCTGTTAGAAATAAAAAAAAATGTTGTCTTTATTCATGAGGGGGAGATGGTCAGGCTGCACAGTTTTTTGTTTTTTTTTTGGAATGTTCCTTTTCACCTGTATGACTTGAATTTTGGTCATTATCCAGCTAGGACAATGGCTCTGTGTGTGTGTGGGGGGGGGGGTGGGGGGTGAGGCTGTCAACAGGGGCCTCTCTTATTCAATGTGGGCCTGTGTGCCTTTACACTTTACAAGTGGCCAGTGCAAATTGTTTGAAATCTTGATTTTTTGGGAGGGAGGGGGTGGAATGTTTTGAGCATTTTCCAACACTGCAAGGGCCTATGTGAATCTGTTAGAATTAAATATTGCTTCTCTCTATCAGAATCTGTATGTCAGACTGTTTTTATTCAAGGTTTGTATTTTTCACTCTGTATGTGCTCAGGGGCTAATATTGACAGGAGTTAAAAAAATCCTAGCTGTCTCTCTCTTTCAGGTGTTGAATTTTGTGTGAGGTGCATGACTTTTGCTTTTTTTCCCATGGAATTTGACTGCCCCCTTGTGTCAATTTGATGAAGGGTCTGTCTTGAATTTTGGCCATAGGGCAAAAAATGTTGTCTTTTTTTTCCAGTGCAAAAAAAAAAATTGTTTGATTGGTGGAATGTCAGAAGAAGATGAACCAAATATTTCACAGGAATCTGATGGTGAGAATCATCTTAAATAATAGTATCCTATTATTTTTAAAAGTACAAGATACATTTATATGTCTTCTTCTGTTTCAAATTTAGTGCTGTTTCTGGGGGCACTGCAGGAATCAACTGCTAAACCAGGTATTTGTACAGTCTCCATTTTTATTTTTTTATTTCCTATGAATATTGAGCAATTCAAAATGATTCTTTTTTTTCAGATCCCCCTAGGCAGTCAGGTGACAATTCAGACTGTATGAAAAAGACTTTCATATTTCGAAAAGGTAAAACTGTGCATATTTTTTAATTAAGTTTCTTTTTAAAATAAGTACAGTGATCCTACTTATTTTTATTTTTTTAAAAAAACTGTAGGACTTCCTTCAAGTACCAGATTAACCCCCCCCACCCAGTTCTGATGGGTTATACTCAGCTTCCAGTTCTGGTATGTGTTACCTCATATTTTATTTAAAAAATCATGAAAGTGGATATCCTATATATAATCATAATTATTTTTACTGTTTTATTTCTTTGTTTTGAAGGAGAATCATCCCCCGCCCTTTTCAAAAGAGGTAAAAATTCTGTTATTGCTCCCCTTTTTTTATTGCCCATTTATAAATATTTAATATAAAATTAAATTTCTGATCATTTCAGCTAAAGGAATTATTGATTCAGATCTCACAGCCAGATGTGGTGGTGGTTCGAGCATTTTTAAAAGAGGTATTTTTTATGATTAATAACAAGGAAAATCTTTTTTATTTTTTATTTTTTTTGTAAATGCCAATACATTTTTTTTTCCCTTTTTTCTTTTAGTTGCTAGAGGGTCACCAAAATCCAGCACAGGGGGAGGTAATCCTAGGCCTTTTTTAGTTGCTAGAAGGTCACCAAAATTCAGCACAGGGGGAGGTAATCCTAGGCCTTTTTAAAAAAAAAAAAAATTTTTTTTTGGTTTTTCCACATTCAGGAAATACCGTACCTGTACAAAATCCTGCAGTTGTTAGTGGACCCCAAGGAAAATCTCCACTGAGTCCAAAGCCTAGCACATCCAAACCACATGCTCTGGACAGTCACAAAAAAAGTAACTACCTGTATAAATTACATAATAGGAATATTTTTGATGGAAAATCCTATGCCACTATTTTCTAGCGCTTTTAAATTTTGGTTTGTCTACATTCAGGAAATCCAAGGCCAATGCCTCCAGCACCTGGTAATGTGGTCCAAAGAAACATTCCCATGTCACCAAGACCTCAACAGCGGGGAATCAGAAAGGTATCAGCTGTTCCATTTCCAGCCTGTGTAAACTAATATTGGGTTGGGGTGTGGTAATCTGACGCCTCTTTTTTCCTAGGAATGTCAGATTTTTAAAAGAAAATGATTTTAAAATATAGTTTTTCTACATTCAGGAAATACTGTGCCTGTGCAAAATATTCTTCAAATAAAAGCTGATGGAGGGCCTTCCACTTCTAATGCAGCATCTATTCCCAACCAGAAAGGTAACCACTTGTATAAATTTATCCACTAAATTTGACAAAAAATATTTCTTTACTCCTTGGGACTGGATGCCTTTAAGAGGGGATTGAAGGGGAAAAAATCCACTGGGGGTTACAAGCCAGGATTTTAGAAGTGGACTATGCAAGGGAGTCTCTTTTTTTACCTAGTGTGAGATACAGGGTGTAGGACTAGGTGGGGGCCTATGGTCTGTTCTTATGATAATAAATTGCCTATTTCAGTTATGTAGTCTCCCCATTCAGTAAAAGAAAATTATGCCTTTTCCTTCTAGGAACTGTCACACCTACAGGGAGACCATCCCTTGACCGGAAACGTCCTCCTGCTGCTGCCTTGTCTGAAAGTGAATCTGAAGATTTTGCTCCGAAGAAAAAACAGAAGAAAACCAGGAACCTTGACCCAGATGAATGTTTTGAATTGGGGGGGTTATTGAATCAGTGTATGAATTCTGTTATTGAGAAGGAGAGAAAACTCTCAGCTCAGCTTAGCTACTGGAATTCAGAGCTAAAAAAGCACTGGTGTTCGTTGTTTCAGGGCAAGGGGCTTGACAAACAGATGCTTGTTTCTTTTCAAGAAAATATTAAACATTTCCACATCTATCCTGATAGTCTGCAGGGGGACCTGAGCCAGACACCACACATGTCTCCACTTGATGCAGGGGTGAATCAGTTTGGGGCAGGCTTCCCACACTCCCCAGAGGACTCCTCTGATTCAGAGGATGATGATGATTTAGGACTTTCTCCCATCCCCCAGGGGTCACCTGTTCCTGCACCAAATGTTGGTGTTGCTATGGTTGAAGACCATTCTGATAGTGGGTATTCCTCCAATCGAACCCGTGTGTCCGATAGCGGTTATTCCACCATGAACACTACAAGGGGGGAGGAGGAGGAGGAGCCTGAACCAAGAGTCTACCTTGAAAGGGAGGGTCGCTGGGAATGGCATGCTCAGAGACTACCTGTCTCCCGATACACTTTTTCCTTCCGTTTTGTAAACCTGGAGCATTTAAGTAACCCCCTGCTGGTTGAACATGCCATAATTAGTAACATTCAGGACTTATTGGGAGAATTACGTAGCGAAATACATCCTTCGGATTTAGTACAACTGCGTCTTGAAGGAGAAGGGTTAAATAACCCCCTCTTCTCCTTGAGGAGACACATCAATGCTCTGGATGCCGCATCATTTTTTGCTAACATAGGGAATCTCATTCAGAGCAATGCAGAAGTTCATCTCCATGGTCTGCTGCGTCTCATTGTTTCTGTTATCAGAAACAGGGGTGGAAGGGGTCGAAGACTGTTAAGCACTGTCCTTTATAGCAAGATCATAGAAAAGAAAAGACAACACCTTGTTGACCTGAATAATGAGGACAGCAACCTTTGCTTTGGGGGGAGTCTCTTAGCAATCATAAATGGCCAAGGGTATACTGATTTTCATTTATTACAGATGGCAAGACAGCTGTATGCAGCAGTTGGGATTGCCCCTGATAAAAAAATACTACTATCAGACCTGAGGAGATTTGAAAGGTATTTACAAGTGAATATAGGGGTTGTCCTATATGGTGATAAAGGCTGGGAAATTTTCAGATCGGGCCCACTTATACATGATAAGTCCTACTTTCTACTGCTACACGATGAACATTATTATGGTATTCTAAACATGAAAGGATTCTTTGGTTCTAGAAATTACTGCTCCATCTGTGGAACTCCTTATGCTCATACACACACTTGTAGGTTTCGCTGTCGTTTTTGTTTACGGAGGCAGTGTACCAGGGAGGTGGAGGTGCAGTGTGAAAGCTGCAGACTGATATGCCCTTCTCGGACCTGTTTAAATATCCATAAAAAGTTAGCAGCCAAAAAAGAGATTGACTGCTTCTCTAAACGGCTGTGTGAAGAATGTGGGGGTTATGTCGCTAAAAGACACAAATGCAAGCAACGAAATTGCTTGGAGTGTCTCAGTATTCCTTTACCTGATCATCTCTGTTACATTCCCCCTCTTAGGGAACCTGAACTTTCAGACAAGTATATCTTTTTTGACTTTGAGTGTACTCAGGAGACAGGAATTCACCTTCCCAATTATATATATGCGATGGGGACAAAGGAAGGGAAAACTTGGGAGTTTAAGGGCGAAGGCTGTCTTTCAGACTTCATTTCAACTTTTATCTCCCCAAAGTTCAAAGGATTCACCTTTTTGGCACACAATGCACACAATGCAAATGATAGCTACTTTATCTTAAACCAGCTGGTGAAGGAAAGGATGGATGTGAAACTTATTGTACAGGGAGGTAAACTTATGTGCGTGACGGTTAAAAAATTGAGAATAAAATTTATTGACAGCTTAAACTTCCTCCCCATGAAGCTTGGGAAACTTCCCAAGGCTTTGGGGTTTGAGGGCTGTAAAGGATATTTTCCCCACTTTTTTAACACTGCTGAAAACTGGGATTACCAAGGCCCTCTCCCCCACCCGAAATTTTACGGGTATGATACCATGATGCCTGATGAGAAAAAAGATTTTCTCACGTGGTATGAGGAAAATAAGACCAGCATTTTTAATCTCCAGAAAGAGCTAGCGCATTACTGCCAACAGGATGTAAAAATATTGAGGAAGGCCTGTATGTTGTTCAGGGATGAAATCCTGCAGATGACTAAATCGGAAGGGAGGGACGGGCTGGATCCGTTTCAATACTTAACCATAGCTAGTGTCGCAATGGCCATGTTTAGATACATGTTTTTAGAAAGCAATGCCATTGCTATTCTACCATGGGACAACTACGACTTGATAAAAAAGCGATTTTCCTCTGCGGCTATACAATGGCTGATGTATCTGGAGCATAAAAAATCCATCGAGATCAGACACGCTCTGAAAGGGGGAGAATTTCGGGCAGGAGAATATTATCTGGATGGCTACGCAGTGATTGGGGGCAAACCGACAGCTTTTGAATTTTACGGGTGTTTTTATCACGGCTGTCCCATTTGTTACAAGGATATGGAAATAAACCCCCTCAGGAACACAACCTACCGTATGCTTTATTATGAGACCAAGCGTAGGGAGTATGAGATCAAAGATATGGGGTTTGAGATCATTACCATTTGGGAACACGAATGGAGAGCAATGTTAGCTGGCGATGCAGCGCTTAAAGCGTTTCTATCTGAAATAAACCCTCCGCAACCTCTGCAACCTAGAGATGCGCTGTTTGGTGGGAGAACAAACGCCATTACCCTCTATTACAAGCCCAAAGAGGGGGAGGAAATATGTTATTATGACTTCACGAGCCTGTACCCTTATGTAAACAAAACAAAGAAATATCCTTTGGGGCATCCTGAAATTATCACCAAGAACTTTAAGCCCCTGTCTTGCTATTTTGGTGTCGTGAAAATGAAAGTGCTCCCCCCGAGAGGACTCTTTTTCCCTGTATTACCGGTTAGGTTGAGGGGGAAGCTAATGTTCCCTTTGTGCCAGAAATGTGCGGAAACGAGCCAGCAGGAACCCTGCCGTCACTCTGATGAGGAACGCGCCATCATAGGCACATGGTGCACTTTTGAGGTGATGAAAGCCCTGGAAAAGGGGTACAGGGTCTTGGCAATTTCAGAGATATGGGATTTTCCTGGCAAATCTGACGAGTTGTTTTCTGGTTACATTAAAATGCATCTACGTCAGAAACAAGAAGCCACGGGCTATCCCTCGTGGTGCACGGATGAGGCGAAAAAGAAACAATATATCTCTGTTTATCATGAAAAAGAGGGCATTGAATTATGCCCCCAAAAGATCGCGGTGAACCCCGCAAAGCGCCAGATAGCAAAGTTGTTTTTAAATTCTTTGTGGGGAAAATTTGCTCAGCGCTCTAACTTGCTGAATAGCACCATCGTGAGGGACCCTACTCAGCTTCTGGAGTATGCCTTTTCACCTGCCTATGAGATTTCAGGGTTTGAAATTCTTGACGACGAGGCAATCACTGTGTCTTGGAGAAATTAATCAGACAGGTACACACGGTCCGGTAGAACAAATGTAGTAATAGGGGCTTTTACAACCGCATACGCGCGATTAGAACTTTACAACTTGCTGGATCAGTTGGATGACAGGTGCTTGTACCATGACACAGATTCTGTGATCTTTGTACATCGTGAGGGGGACTGGCGTCCCCCCCTAGGAGACTACTTAGGGGATCTGACAAATGAGATTCCCCCAAATGAACGCATCACAGAGTTTGTGTCAGCTGGTCCAAAGACCTACGGCCTGAGACTGTCCTCCGCGAGGTCTTACATGAGAGTGAAGGGCATTACGCTCCACGCTCAGAATTCTGAAAGGGTCCATTTCAATAGTCTGAAACAGATGGTTATGGACTATGGAACGGGGTCTAAAGAAATTGTTCTGCAGCAGAGGGGCATTCTGAGAAATAAAAAGATGTGGCATATCGAAACAGGCGGTCTGAAGAAGACGCTAAGGGTCGTATATGATAAGAGGGTCCTTCTGAAAGACTTCAGAACTCTCCCTTACGGGTATTAAGATGGATGTGCGGTTGGAAACACCCTTTTTCGGCCATTTTAGCAGGGCCTAGCAACTGCGGGAAAACATATTTTATAAAAAACATGTTGGATCACGCGCGTACTGTGCTCTCTGTTGTTCCTGAAAATATTGTATGGTGTTATGCATGCTGGCAGCCTATGTATAAGGAGCTCCTTCAGAAGTACCCCCACATACATTTTATAGAGGGGCTCCCTGTGACGTTTAATGATGATGAAATACTACCCCCAAATAAAGTGAATCTTGTTATTGTGGATGACCTCATGGCCTCTGCTTCTTCCAGCACTGAGATAGCTGATGTTTTTACCAAGTATGTACATCACTGTAATTTAAGTATATTTTTCATCACCCAGAACATTTTCTTTCAGGGAAAATCCAATCGCACCATTACCTTAAACGCAAAATACATGGTGCTCTTCAAAAACCCCAGGGACAAACTACAGATCGTTACACTGGCACGCCAGATGTACCCTGGAAACGTTCAGTTCTTTCTAGAGAGTTTTCAGGATGCTATCGCAAAACCTTATGGGTATCTGATGGTAGACTTAAACGCTTCCACGCCTGAGTCTTACAGATTGAGGACGGGGCTTTTCCCACCAGACTGGCCGGCCGTCTACACTATAAAAAAAAAGAAACTTGGAGCCCTTTACAAAAGCAAATGAGTTAACCCATAGGGCGTTCAAATGTAAGTGCGTCCTCCTCACGGCAACATGTCTATCTGCGTGAGAAGAAATCTACCCCTTTTACAGCTGCTTATCAAGGCCCCCCCGCGACAGAGAAAAGCCATTCTGTGCGCGGCTCCTCACGATCTCGTCTCGGCTATCTCAGAAATTGCACTCAACACTTTAAAAGGTAACATTCCCTTATCTGGCAGTCAGATTTCTCAACTGAGAAAAAACCGCTCACTCATCAGAAAACTGAGTAATAAACGGCTATCATTAAGAAAAAAGAAGCAGCTGGTAAATCAATCTGGAGGGTTTCTAGCTCCTTTGTTAAGCATAGCTCTCCCCCTAGTCGCAGAGCTTTTATGTAACCGTTGATGGAACACGCTGAAAAAATGTTCCTTGTACCTAGCCACCAGTTAGAGCAACTGAAAAATCCTTCCTCAGGAGAAGAAAACATAAGAACTACAGCCCTCAGTTCCTTAGATGCTGACATGCGAAATGTTTTACAGAGAAGGGACTTAACGGAATATGAAAAGGCGAAACAATATTCCGCTCTGCTTCAAAAATATCTAACTCATGTGAAACAGGGGGAATCTGAAAAAGGACATCTGACCTTGTCATTACCAGCAGCAATGGCTGCAGATCCAGCTGAGACAACAACCAAAACACATGTCTCTCCAGCTCCAGACAGGGTATATTATGAAGTCTTGGACAGTTTATCTGTCAGATATAAAAACCCTGCGAAGATAGTACTAAACAAAATGCTGCAAAACAAGTCTGTTTCTTCGTGGAATGAAAAGGGGGCTTTTGTTTACAAAGGGGAAACTATCCCTGGCTCCAACATGCTGGACTTGGTGAAAGGAATCACACAAATCCACGCACTGCCAGCTGTGCGCACCCCTAAGGGATGAGATGTCTTTCTGAAGGCAATGGCTGAACTAAATATCCCATCCACAGTTGTCGGCA
Source organism: Tiliqua scincoides (assembly GCF_035046505.1). Taxonomy (NCBI): domain Eukaryota; kingdom Metazoa; phylum Chordata; class Lepidosauria; order Squamata; family Scincidae; genus Tiliqua; species Tiliqua scincoides. The sequence goes on along the minus strand of NC_089825.1, from coordinate 106,867,396 downwards.
ACCCGGGAAACAGGACCTCTTTGGACCACTTGAAAAACCCCAGACCCGTGACGGAAATAAAACATACCCCCAAGTCTTCCAGAAGATCTTCTAAAAAGCAGAGACAATCTAGTTCTGTACCGTGGCTGACCTTATAAAAAATAAAAGCACTTTTTTTAAAAAAATACGCTGCTTCGACTTTTTTTTTCTTTTAAACCCCCCCTCAGAGAGGGGTATCTTTTTTATTGAAAACCATGCCCATGAAATTTACTACATGACACACAAGCTTGGGACTGATAAAAAAACCGGGGGGCTAGTCACGACATGTTCTGCTTCTTTTTTACAAATAGCAGTACCATGCGGTCGTTCCTTAGCAAATCATCGGAATAGAGTTCTTGAATCTGGTTGAAAGTTAGCCCCTTACACCGCTGACGCAGAAAAAACACACAGTGGTAACCACAGGTTGCAGAGTCCGGGTATTGTACTTGCTTTGCTTGATATGTCGTTACAGGGCCACATGTTCTTAAAAAATCCATGATTGCCTCGGGGAATCGGGGATGGTCTGGTGGATGTCCGTAGGAGTCAAAAAACTCTACCCGGTTTTCTTCTGACAGGTACAAAGCTAACCAGTGCTCTCCTGGTCGATCATGAGAGTCCGTGTTGGCCACCAGCCCCGCGGGTCTCTGTAGCTGGTTCGCTTTAGGAAGCTGGTCACAAGGAAACACTCCCTTGAATACCTTACGGGTGGCAGGGTCAGTGGACAGCAGCCGCGTTAACTGTAGAGTGTCCATGTCACATATAATCAAACAGAACATTCCTCTGGTTATTTATTTCAATTATGTTGTCAAAAACCCCGTAGACGATCATGTTAACAGTCTGCGGGAGGGGCCTGGCAAACCGAACTTCTGCCCTAAGGTTCCCTGTGTTGATCAAGGAATAGTGCTCGCCGCATTCCTGGTCAGGGGACAGGTCGAAGGCAAAGAGCGTGTACCCCCTTGCATAGTCTTCTCTGTTGACTATCAGCCCCTTGTCTTTCATGTGCTTACCAGAGGCATGTACCAGGCTCATGTACTCCCTCACACAGCTTCCTTCTTGAAAGTCTGGCTGAAACGGCTTTGCTGGGATTTGGTACCCCGACAGGTAAATAGCAAAAAAATTGATGTCATAATGCTTAAAGTTAAACGGGTTTTTGCTGAAGGTTCCGCTGAAAGCATCGTTGTCCACCAGGCCAATCACGACCATCTTTGGCAATTGTCCCAGAAACAGGTTCTCCTGGTTACTAACGCGACTCCCCACCGGGAGACTAAACACTTTCATACTGACACGGTCCACAGGGTACTTGGCGGTGGCTGTAAGCAAAGCTTCAGCGTGCCCCAGCCGTACCCCCGGGGCAACTCTCACCTTCTTTACAAACAGCGACGCCATCAAAAGCTTCAGCCGGTATTTGACATTTGCATCATCACTCATCATACAGAATCTGTCTTTGCTCCGTGTGAGTTTAATTTTCACATCCACCCCGTTTAACAACAGTTTTTCTTGAAAAAAGAGGTCCGTGTGGAGATGACCCATGAGTTCTATTTTTCTGCTTTCAGCAGTCAGTCCCGCTCTTTTAATAAACCCTTGGTTTTGCCCATCCATGTCCGCTGAGTCGTGTTCACCAGGTGTGTCTTTGTAAAACATTCCTGCAGAGAACTGACTGGAAAGTGCGTCTTCGCTGTAGTTTAGCACAGACTCGATGAAAGCCCTATAGGGATAGCAGTTGTTGCTTTGACTAATGAGTCTGTCTCCCAGGGTTACGTCCAGCTGACTAAAAATGGAAGCGATAGGGTAGTTCACCAACGCCACTTCTGCCTGTCGATCAATGTTACCCCCATCTTCTTTTACAATTTTACACCTCAAGTAAAGTAGAGTGTTGTTTAAATCCAAATAATCCTCCCCATTTCCCGCGATGAAAAACTCCAATGATGAAGACTCCGTCACAGCCGTCAATGGAGGCACCTCCACATAAACGCTTCCTTCAATGCTGGTCTGCGTAGGGGGTATTTGAAACAGGTCTAGTTCGGATTTTGTACACTCTTCTGAGCATCCGTGAATAAAAGCCATGGTCGTTTTTTTAAAAATATGTCTCTAGAGAGGACTCTCTTTCTGCACCTCGGCTTCCGAGCTTTTCTCTTCTGTGTAGTCCTTCGACTTTTAGCCCTTCTTTTAAAGGGACGGGGTGGTCCTGTCAGCAGCGTTTGTGATGCTTTTCGTTTAACCGCTTTCCTTCTTTTCACATACATCAGACCTGACCCCTTCTGTGGTATAACTTTATTCAATACGGCCTGAGAAACGTTTCCAACCACGTCCCGGGTAATATTGCGGGCAGCTAATTTAATGTGCGGTTTAATAATCTCTAACCCCCTCCTCAAAAGTGGAACCGCCTTTCGAAAAAGACTTCGGAATATGCCTCCGACCCCCGCTCCATACATAACAGGTGCTCCATGAAATCCTTGAAGTCCGTGCCCAGCCTGCACTCTGTAGTAGTTGGTAAAAAGGGCTGGGTCCCCATAGCGTTTTAGAAGGACCATGTTTTTTTTAAAATATCCTGTTTTTCCTGGGATGGAAGTGTAGCTTCACAACCACTTTGCCGAAACAAAATGACACGTTTTTGTTCTGGTCTGTCTTTATCTCCACGGTGATGCTGTCTATATGGTCTCTGCATACGCCGACATAGTGCGGTCTATCATAAGTCACCGTAACTCATTCACCGTTCTCACCGCGAATAGGAACACATCGCAACAGAGGCACATAAAAGTCCCCCACGACCTGGTGTTCTATAATGTCTGTGTAAACGTACAGGGTGCTAAACCCCCCTGTAATATCCGCAGTGAAGGTTGATTTTCTGGTGGTTAAACTCGTGTCCAGCCCTAATATATGAGACAGTTCCGCTTCTGCTTCAATTTTGTGAAGCGACGGGGCAATAAGATAGACCTTCCTATCCACAGAATCATAGGTCAGAGATGTATCAGGTGGTGGATTTATATGACTCTTTATTACCTTGTTCATATTATCCAGTATGTCAGGTACTGAAGCGTAATAACCCCTCCGTAGAGTGAATAGCCATTCTGTCCTTCCATCGTCAATTTGAAACTTTCTATCATCTGTGAGTGTGTCCCAGGTGTGAGGGTATTGTATCTCCGCTAACCCCACTTCCCACTATCCCGGCAGATCCAGGGAGCGCGCCAGCCGGATTGTGAAGGCGGCACTGGTGTTCTGATCAAATATTTTATTGCAGGCGTTGCTAGGAAGGGTGATGTAAAAATCGTTTTCCGCCATTTTCCCCCTTCTCTACTTAGCTTCACACAGTTCAGAATCTGCGACCCAACTATTAAATTTGTCAGGCCACCCTAACCATTTCACCAAGTGTTGCTTTTTCTTACCCCACCCCCTCGTAGCTAGAACTTTTTCAACCCTGTAAATCCTATCCTCTCTGGCCCTCACTCTCAGTAATTCTTTAGGATAGAAAGTCCCCGCAATGCTCTCCCCCTCGTAATCTTTAAGCTGTACATGGGTCTTCTCCCCTTGCTGCTGACTTGGTTGACTATGAAAATCTCAGTGGTAAAGCTTTGTTCTTAACCTTTTTCAAATACCCCCTTGAGCTTTGAGATCCTCACATGATCTCCTTTTCTGAACACAGAAACCTCTTTTCCCCCTCTATCCCAATCTCCGTACACTGTTTTCCAGACAGCCCCTTCATTGGAGTGGCTCACATCCACAGGTCGAACCCTGATCGTTCTGTGCACCGTGTGGTTATAACTGCTTATAAGTTGCGGTAGCACTTCCTTGTATCTAAAAGTGTTGTTAGCTGTGAAAAATCTCCACATTCTCGATTTTAGCGTTTTATTAAAACGTTCCACGATCGCAGCTTTGACCTCATTCCCTGTAACAAAGTGATGGACGCCATGTTTTTTTAATAGTTCTCTCACAGTACGGTTTAGAAATTCTTTACCAGAATCAGTCTGTAATTTGCGAGGTATTCTCCCCTGCTTAAAGATGTGTTGAAAAGCGGATGCCACCTGCCTGCCTGATTTGTCTTTCAAGCTTCTGGCCCATGCGTATTTGGAAAGTATATCCACCACTGTTAAAATGTACTTGTGTCCCGTGTTGTACTTAGAAAACTGTTGCATATCCACTAAATCAGCCTGCCACTGTGCATCCATTCCCGAAACAATCATTTTGTTTCTCTTAAATCGTACTCGGTGCTGTTTGTGCAGTGTGTAAGCATCTTGCTCTGCAAGCCAGTCCTGAACATGTTTTTGAGTCAGAGATTTACTTTGCTTTTTGGCCTCTCGAAAGAGCGTGTTTACCCCTCCAAAGCTCCCGACTGCCCCAGGTGTATAATATATATTTTTTAAAATTTCCTCATGCTTTTCCATGGCTCCAGTTAGCACAAAAACGCGCACAATCAGATAACGTAATTCTGTTTTATTTTCTTCTTCACAGTTATTTTCATTCCTCCTCCGACTTTTTAGGGAGGCATGAACAGCCTAACGGCTCACTGAGAGTCATGCGCCCAAAATCCTCTTCAATTTCCTAGACAAGACAAAAAAATCATGTCTCACACATTTGTTTCCCCCCTCAGTGATCAAGGTGTCTAGTTATATTTCAGACCCCCCCCCCCCGTAAAATTTTACATACAGACATGCACGGACACCACTGCGGTGTCTTCTTCGGGACTTTCCAGATATCTTCACTGGTATCCCCATCAGCCGACCAATCTAGTGGCGCAACATCTAGTTCCCGCATCTGATTTTTTTTTAAAAAGAAAAATGCAAAATATTACCACTCCACCCCATGCACCTGATATCGAAAACCCTCCCCCCCAAAAAACAGCACTATTTATTTTTTGCTTACCGTGGACTGGGTCCAATAGGGTGCTGAATCCACTTCACTTTCCTGGCTGTCAGGCAGAGAACTACCCCTGTATAAAACCCCCTCTGGAGGTCCAATACAGGGCTCTGGTTCTTCACTCTCCAAGGGGACCTTTCCAATTAAATCATCCATGTGTGTACCCCATTCAAGTGAATTACTACGCGGATCCACCGCATTATAAAAATTGATAGTTGTACCCAAGCACTGCCCATCTATAGTCTCCATTTTTATTTTTTTATTTTTTTTACACTCGGGCCGGGGCCTTAAATACAGGGGCATGCCAGGGCATGCCCAGACATGTTCCTGAAACCCTATTCCTATTGGTTCATTCCACCCTCCTCCCCCTCAAAAAAAACATACATTGTGGGTCTTCCATTTTCTTTTATTTTTTAAAAATCATACAAAGGTTTTCTTGCATCTCCTTCACTTGTCATGAACACTTAGACAGCAGTGCCCTCTTGCAAGAAACTTTTGATACTTTTTTTTAGAAACCACAGTATAAACATAGTCAAGGTAAGTGTAATCCTCCCCATTCACCAGTGTATTAAGCCAAGACAACGGGTCAGGAAAGATATTCATGCTAGCAAACAGGCTTAAAATATAATCAACGGTTGTGGCAGTAAGATGCAAAAACCGAAAACTGTAAGCTATATTAATCACAGTGTTCAGAATTTCCTTCAGGTAGATTATTTGACACACAACTTCAAAGAATCCTATTCTATCAAAATTACTCCATTGTCTGCAACGGTGGGCTTCCTCTTTCTTGGATTTAATTTTACATCCTATGCAGCAGTCAAGTAAATACCCCTTATAGCAATGCTTAAGAATCACATACAATGCGGCTCTGATCAATGATTTCATAGTGCCTGAGCGGCAATTAGGGGTGAAATGCTCCACCCGGGTCTTCTGAAGGCCTAAAATTTCACGGAAACTTGTACTGTCATTTTCTTCTTGATTTCGTGGATCCTTCCAGGTATTTGGAGATCCGGGACATTCTTTCTCCTTTTTAAAAAAACAAAAAAACAATCTTAATTTCTAGTGCATTAATACAGATGCAATGACGATCAACCATAAATATAAAAAATGTTACCTGCGCAATCTTAATTGCTGCAGCCTTAGGATACTCGGACACTGAGTGGTAAAACACAAACCCGCAGTCACAGCCAATTGGGGGAAAACGCACAGTCTCTTCATCCCAAGCCAACTTAAAAAGAAGCTCCATAGGTATCGGCCTACGAAATTCACCATTGACATCGATTTCACAGCAGCGGCTTTTCTTCCTCAGAGGAGAATCCGTCAATCGCTCAGAGCCGGAAGCCCAGTAGGGAAGATTCTCAAACACTGATCTAGCCGCTCTAGTGTTAGGCGATTCAGGGATGTCCAGGGTCTCCCAGGGCGGCACGTTCTCCTTCTCTTCTTCAGGGCTCTCCATCTTGACCACCACCATAGTGTGATTTTCACTCTCCTCCCCTGCAGGGGATTCGCACTCCAACTGGGGAGTCTCGGTCCCAGAAGGCGACGCGGGTGAGCTTTTCAGAGGGGAGGCCATGGCAGAAACAGCAGCAACAGCAAAAGGCTGAATGGATTTCTCCCTCCCCCCCCAAAGGCCCTGGGCCTTAAATACAAGGACATGTCCGGACCTGTTCCCACTCCCCCTTTTTTTCCCATTGGCTCCACACGGTGGTCCGAGAGCTATGAAACCTGCGCCTATTGGTCGGCGGCAATGGGGCAAGTTGTTTGAGTGGTCACATGAACCCCTTTCCCACACTTTATTGGCGGGCTCCTTTTCCCGCCAAACCAAATGTCGGGGTGCTACAAAACCCTTCCCTAGCGGTTGAGGGGAACGGGGCAAGTTGTTTGAGGGGTCACATGAACCCCCTTTCCCACACTTTATTGGCGGGCTCCTTTTCCCACCAAACCAAATGTCGGGGTGCTACAAAACCCTTCCCTAGCGGTCGAGGGGAACGGGGCGAGTTGTTTGAGTGGTCACATGAACCCCCTTTCCCACACTTTACTGGCAGGGTCCTTTTCCCGCCAAACCAAATGTCGGGGTGCTACAAAACCCTTCCCTAGCGGTCGAGGGGAACGGGGCGAGTTGTTTGAGTGGTCACATGAACCCCCTTTCCCACACTTTACTGGCGGGGTCCTTTTCCCGCCAAACCAAATGTCGGGGTGCTACAAAACCCTTCCCTAGCGGTCGAGGGGAACGGGGCAAGTTGTTTGAGGGGTCACATGAACCCCCTTTCCCACACTTTATTGGCGGGCTCCTTTTCCCGCCAAACCAAATGTCGGGGTGTCCCAAAAACCCTCCCCAGTGGTGGGGGGCAGTGAGGAAGTTGTTTGAGGGGTCACTTGAACCCCCTTAGGGGGCGGGATTTCCAGTAAAAAGGGGCGGGACCAGCTGTCAAAGATAGTTTTGACATAAGGTATGTACGTCCTACTACTTGTGTGCTCCTGGAAGGACATATTCAAGCCCAATCATGTCCAGGAAATCTGTGCTGTACTGTCACCTAGGGACTTATCCTGGGTGGTGATCCACAGCGGGGAAGGAGGAGGATGAGGAAAGGCGAGTGGAGGGAGAAACCCAAGGGAACACCCAGAGGACTGCCCTGGGAGGGGTGAGGAGCCACCCAGGGAGGGTGAGTCTCCAGGCCCACGAATGCAACCAGCCTACTCACCCGTTGGGCAGACCAGAAGCCTCCCAAGAGACAGGGCAGCCTAGCTGCAGTTACCCCTTTTAACAGATAGGGTGGGGCCTGCAATAGGAAGACCTGAGATCAGGAGATCTCAGGCCCAGGTGAGATCAGGAAGAGGCAGGGATGGAAGGGCTGCCCAGGAGGATAAGAAGAGACCAGGCAGCCACAGGGGAAGGAAGCACCTTCCTGAGCTCAAGCAGGGAGGAGATAGAGAAGGCAGAAGAGAGGAAGAAGGCCGGGCCTCTTGCAACCTGGAGGCAGCCACAGCCTGGAGGCAGCCACAGGCCGGCTGAGGCCAGGGACTACGGCCCAAAGAAGGAAGACCCTCCCCAGGACTATTGGAGCACCTGAACAGGAGGGGACCCCAGGAGCACATCTAGCCTGGCCTCACTTACCTGGGGAGAGGACTACTCCCCATCTGGCTGGACAAGGAACCCTGTGACTGCTGGGCCAGAAACTACCTGCAGGATCGAGAAGGGGTTGAGCACGCAATCCTGACCCCTCCCAAGACAACTCCCGTTCAAAGGGGACTGCCCTGGCGTACCTACCTTCCAGTGGGGAGCACAACTTACCCGGCACAACTCATGGTGAGGATTACTGGAGAGAGGACCCGTGAGGTAACTGGCCCCCTTTTTGGGGATTGCTATGGACTTTAAATGGCACTGTATGGGGAATGCCCCGAGGGTTCCTGTGATGAAACAGGGGCCCCCCGGATGAATGTAAAAACCTCAACTAAAGTAAAAAAAAGTCAACAAACCCCTTTTTGCGGCTCCCCGTTCTTTCCCTGTTCTCCCGAGGGAGAGATTGGGCGGGCCCCGACTGCACAGTAGACACCACACCCCTTGATTCCGCCCCCAAGATGGACATCGCATGTACCCAGAAATGTTTTGTCTCCTTAGAAACAAGAGCTCCTGCTCTAAAAACAGAATTTGATCACTTCCAAACTAGCTGAGAGTTTCCAGGCTGTGCTTGGGAGGTGACTGTCCTAGTAGAAACCTTCATTTTGCGTCATCACTCTCCCTAGCAAAGGTGCAGTTGGGGGGCTTCTTTCACCTCCATTCTTTTAAGTTATGTTTTTCCACAGCAAAGATGCCCTAGTTGTGCTTTTGAGGTTTCTTTTTCGCTTTAGGTTAGTTCTCCATTCCTTGGAAAGTGTCTGCTGTGCTAAGCATTTTCTTTTTTTACTTGCCATTTTGCCAAGAAGCACCTTTTTGCTCCTTTCTTCCTCTGGAACCTGGAATCTTTCAGCCCTGCTCTTGCTATTTCATAAGGATTTAGTACTCAAACTCTCAGCAGAATTGGACTGGTAATCTCTCCCCCTTATTGATTCTCATAAAACATCCATCTCCCTAGTCCCTTCTAAGAAAGAGTCAGTCACCTCCAACTAAATATTTCTGTCTGAACACAGATCTCTTCTACATGCAGCCCCCCCCCCCCACATATCTATGTGGAATACATTACAGCCCTCCTCCTTTCCCACCTTCATCCTCAACGGCACAAGACAGATAAGAAAGCTGCCACTGCCCCAATCTTCTTCTGACACACTTTCAGTGAGCTAGGAGAGTACTGACAAGACTGGCATGCTAGAGAGGGAAAGGGAGGCGGGCTGGTGGCTCATCAGTTCACTGCCCATCCAACAGTGTCACTTGTTCTGAATGGTTCCATAGCACTTCATGGACAGGTCAGCTTTGTGACAGTCTAAACTGTGCTGATGTCACTCTAACTATATTAGGCTGCTGTGTTATTTACCCAGTAGGAGAAATTGACACACAATGAATCTGAGTCAGCCTTTGCAAAGTGCTCAGAAACAAGAGACTAATATAAAATATAGAAGTGATTTTTTTTTATAGAGCCTTCCTGTAAGTAGTGTAGTATACCCATTTTGTGCCACTCTCTTGCACTTCTTTCTTCTTTGCTACCAAGAATACAAAATAGTAGGGAGTAATCAAATATTTGGGTTATATGTACTTCTAGATCAGGGGTGCCCAAACCCTGGCTCTGGGGCCACTTGCGGCCCTCGAGGACTCCCAATGCGGCCCTCAGAGAGCCCCCAGTCTCCAATGAGCCTCTGGCCCTCCAGAGATTTGTTGGAGCCCGCACTGGCCTGATGCAACTGCTTTTAGCGTGAGGGTGACTGTTTGACCTCTCGCATGAGCTGTGGGATGAGGGCTCCCTCCACTGCTTGCTATTTCACGTCTGTGATGCAGCAGTGGCAGTAAAGGAAAGGCCTTTTATAGGCCTTGAGCTATTGCAAGACCTTCATTCATTCATATAAGTTCATCTTTAATATATTCATTTATTTAAACTTAGGTAAATTTATTCAAATTTAAAATGTAAATTAATTCTTTCCCCCTGCACACAGTGTCAAAGAGATGATATGGCCCTCCTACCAAAAACTTTGGACACCCCTGTTCTAGATAATACAAAATAAAAGACATGAAACACACACTTAGTGATTTCTCCTTATTAGTTGATCCTTGTTGTTCAGTTCAGGCCTCCGGAGAATTATGTAACATTTGGGGGAAAAGATACAGCCCAGTAACCCAGCACTGGAGGCCAAGATGGAGAAGATCTCCACAGCAACCATGTACTTTCCCTTCGTGTTCAGGTGGGATGGAATAAAGGACAACCACACACTGCAGAAGACTAACATGCTGAAGGTGATGAACTTGGCTTCATTGAAGCTGTCTGGCAACTTCCTGGCTTGGAAAGCCACAGTGAAGCAGACAACAGCCAGGAATCCCAGGTAGCCCAGAACACAATAAAACATGGTGTGTGACCCTTCATTGCACTCCAGTACAATTTCTTCAGCCAAAGAATCTATGTCCAAATGGGGGAATGGAGGAGCAGTGCAGAGCCACACAGCACAGATAATGGATTGAATCAGGAAGCAACCAAAGATGATGGAGTTGGCCAGTCTTTTCTGTACCCATTTCCTCATCCTGGATCCTGGTTTGGTGGCCATGAAAGCCAGAACCACAGTAATGGTTTTAGCCAAGACACATGAAACAGCCACAGAGAAGACCAGACCAAAAGATGTTTGTCTTAAGTAACAGGTCACTGCCTGAGGCTGGCCAATGAATAGCAAGGAGCAGAGGAAGCAGAGCAATAGGGAGAAAAGCAGAGAGTAGGTGAGGTCTTTGTTGTTAGCTTTGACAATGGGAGTGTCTTCATTCTTGATGAAAATCCTGAGCACTAAAATTGTCATCAGAGAAAAAGACAAAGCCACAACACTTAGTGTAATTCCCAAGGGTTCTGTGAAAGAGAGGAAATTGAGGACTTTGGGGAGACATTGATCTTTGTTCTTGTTTGGAAACTGACCTTCTGGACATTTGAAGCAATCGTCCATGTCTGAAAAAATAGACAAATGCATATTTGATGTAACTATTACAATGTTCTCTTCTGATATTATCCCATGCCTAGTTAAGTGAACGGTCCCATCTATAATTGTGTTTTCCTTTGAGTTGAACATTCTTTGAAGTTTCCCAAGGATCAGAAAACAGAGCAATTGGTGACCAATTGATTACCAATGTGGAAGCAATGCTAAAAGGAATTACATACGTGCATGACTTTTTATGTGCATGGACCAGGTTCAGTTGAGTGAATCTTGGAGGCAGTGTAGAGTATGCCTGTTCCTAGCCTCCCTTTCCTGGCCTTGACGCACCCCCAGAGCAGTAGCAGACCTGCCCTCAGGGTGACCCAAGGCAGGTCCGTGACATGCTGCACCCCCTCCAGCATGCTGCCCCCCTCCCCAGGATACTTATCGAGGCCCATGGAGCCTCACACATTATTCCCCAGTCATCGAGAATCCTTCTGAGTCTTTTCTGGCTGTTTTAAACAGTACTTCTGGTCTCTTGACAAAGTATGGAGCTTAAAACAGCTGGGGAAGCCTTGGACAGCTTCTGGATGGCTTCTGAGTGCCACGCAGAGCCTTGCCTGCCCGTGGAATGGCTCATATGGGCAAGTGGGGGGGCAGTAAGAACAGGTAGCAGGACCATGGCGAGCACAAAACCCAGGTCATTTCCGCCCCGCCCCCCTGCCCCAGAGGCTCCTTAAACGAATGCCAGCCAAAGAGCTGTTTCAGGTCTCAGGAGATGCTCTGGGAACCAGGCAACCTACAAAGAAGTAGGTAAAACTTTACTTGCCTCTGTTAGGCTGCCTTGTCTCTGGCTTGCTCATAGCATGAAGAGTTTTAAAGCATGAAACTAGAGAAAAGGGGACACTAACAAGTATTGTTATAGCGCGCATGACTCATTACACTGCACATTTAGTCTCCCACCTATCTGATTAGAAATCTTCCCTTCTGGACATAGATCACAATCATAGCAACAAAACGGCTTCCCTTCCTTCTTTTTCTTGCTGTAACCTGGATAGCAGTGGTCATTGCACAGAGCAGTGGGCAGCACCTATGCATGGAAAGAGAAGAGAGTTTACTCCTTTAGCTAGTGAGAAAGTTCTACCCTTATCTAAGACCAAACCATTTTTTCTCTGATAGGCTGTTCAAGCACACTAACTCCTCATGACTAGACTATATTTTTGAGATGACTACTGCTACAGTCTAATTGATGGATTCAGCCATTCATTGATGGAGTCATTCAGGATATTCTGACAGTAACTTCTCTAATGAACTTGGACATTACATCCGAGCTACTTGCACCAAAGACAAAGTCCTACTATGAAAAGGAATGGCTGCCTTGAGCAGAGGGCATTATTCTGAGTGGTAGATTCTGGGACTGGTTTTTGCAAACAAGATATTCCCAGTGAAAAAGCGTGCATGACAAAATGAACTGCAGAGGCAAGAGAAAGTCTTGTTGCTTGGGGAAAGATAGTAAAGACAGGGTTGGTGTCAGATGTTCTGGACTATTTTGCAGGTATGACCACATAGTGATGACATCAGAGATCAATCAAGAGGGGAGCTGTGCAGGGGAACATATTCATGACTACACATCCCCGGACTGTCCCCGAACCTACAGCATTGGTAGCATGAAATGTGCCATCAGGCAGTAAGCAGGGGTATGACAGGAGATATAGTCGAGGGCTTGGCTCCAGGACCCCTAGCAACCACACTGATCAGTGGAGAAGTGGACCCTGTCAAGTGTCATAGCTCAATGATGGATACCATGCTTTTAATGCAAACAGGAATGAGTTCACTCTCATCATCACTAGTCAAAGGAATATCAGGTAGCAATGTCTGAGATGATTCCTAGCCCAATTCTGACTAAGTGGTGCACTGGCACAGGAGAAGATGGAAGCAGGGAAGCAGTGGAATGAGGTGGGGGAATGGCGGCAATGTATGTGGTGGGCAGTTCAAGCCTAGAAGTTATGAATGCTATCCTTCTACACATTGTTTTTGGGATTCCTTACAAAAATGTAAGGACTTTCTAAGGCAATGCTTAGAAGACAGGGAGGTATTGTCAAGGTGATCAGGATTTAATGCTGGTACCTTTCCCATTTAGCTTTCCATCTTGTAGCTGAATCAAACCCCACCTGACTGAACGCACTGGGCCATGTGATGGTATCATCATTAATGGTGAATTCTTTGCCTGGGGGTACTTGCGGATCCATCATTCCAGTCTTCACTCTCAAGAAGGAATGGTTGGAGAAAGTCACCCAATTTATCAGATCAAATCCACCTGCTAATTCACCCTCCTCATTAAAAGATACTGTGTCTCCAGCACTGTTATTAAATGAGATGCTCCTCAGGAATGAGTGAAGCTGGATTGGAAGAGATCAAGGAAAACATTAGAAATGATTTGTGTACTGCAGGGGAGAGACTTTTTTGTAATCGAAAGGACAGCATAGAAAACTGAAATGTTGAACACACATCTCCTCTGTTTCAGCTGAATTCATATTTTTTCAATGCTATTTGTGTTACTTTCACCTAAGAGAACCCTCATAGGGTCTTCTCGAGGACAGAAGGGATCACCATAGCATGTCTCTCACACCACAGCAGAAATCTAGTGTCTCAGCCTGGAGAGAATCCATCATGCCCTTCTCTCAAAGTCTAGTACTTTTCTGTAAGGGGAAAGCTGGGAGATGGAGCTCCTGCAAATGTTCAGTTTGAGTGCTCAGGAAAAGATCAAAGTTCTGTGAATGCTTTTGAAACTTTGGGAGCCTCAAAATCAATGCCTCTCATATCAATTCCTCTCATATACTCAAACCTTTCTTAACATTCAGTTTGAATATGCACAAATACATGACCCCATTCTGAGTCAAAAACTGGAATGGTTGTGCATCCTTAGTTGTATCCTAACATTAGATAGCAAAGTTAATCATGTGTAAGTTCTGCTGATTTTACACACCTCAGAGTCCATACAGATACATAACCAACAGAAAACAAAATAGAAAAGGCTCCTAGAAAGTTTGACTGACAGAATCCAATATAATGGTAGGGCAGTAGAATGGCTGTCCTACCTCCAGCAGTGAAAGTAAGCCAATGGCGGAGGTGAAGAATGATGAGGTAGGCAGAAAAGAGTGAGAGAAGGAATGGGGAAGTTTCTACAAAGGAGAGCAGGTGGGAGGTGGAACAGGATGGGGGTGGATCTCTGCATGCATCTGATCCTAATCACATTTCCCAACCCCTTCAATCTCCCTGACTCACCTTACATGTGCACTGAAAAATCAGCTGGCACAGACCTGAAGCATTCTATTGGGGCAGTGGAGATTTGGCCCATGGCAAGAGCACAAGAGTTCCCTTACCTTACCTGGGTCCCTTTTTGGGAGAAGGGCGGGATAAAAATAAAGTTTTATTATTATCATTATTATTACCTCAAGACGACCTCTGGACTTACCCCCTGCAGGTACAGTATAAGCTCCATTGGCACAGCTGCAACAGTGGGGTGGGGGTGAATTTAGTTAGGATTAGGATCTTAGTTGTCTTCTAACATCCCCTTAGACTGGGGTGCCCAAACCCTGGGGCCACTTGCAGCCCTCAAGGACTTCCAATCCGGTCCTCAGGGAGCCCCCTGTCTCCAATGAGCCTCTGGCCCTCTGGAGATTTGCTGGAGCCTGCGCTAGCCTTCTGCAACTGCTCTTAGCCAGCTGTTCGACCTCTCACGTGAGCTGTGGGACAAAGGCTCCCTTCACTGCCAGGTGTTTCACATCTGTGATGCAGCAGCAAAGGAAAGGCTGGCCTTGCCTTGTGCAAGTCCTTTTATTGCAAAACCTTTCTTCATTCATATAAGTTCCATCTCTAATATATTCATTTATGCAACTGTTACCCTGCACATGCCAGATCTCGTCTGATCTTGGAAGCTAAGCAGGGTCAGGCCTGGTTAGTACTTGGATGGGAGACCACTTGGGAATACCAGGTGCTGTAGGCTTGTACCATAGTCTTTCGAGACTGAAGGTTGCCAACAAATATGTAAATTCAAATTTAAAGTGTAAATTAATTCTTTTTCTTCCCCGGCCAGTGTCAGAGAGATTATGTGGCCCTCCTGCCAACACCCCTGCATTAGACAAAGAAGCTAATATGCAAGTCTATCTTTACCTGAGACCATTGTGGATGTGGAGAAGAGAGCTTGCATTTGTCTACCACTGATCTGTGCTTGGCCCTGAATGAGGACATCTTCTGCAATGAATGTGCTACAGCGTGAACTGCATTGTAGATGCTGTAGCTCTGGCCAGTCATGCTCATTTCAAAAAGGGTCCCTGGGAGGTCCTCCAACCTCTCTTGACCAGTGCATGGATCTCTGCTGTCCTCGCCATCATCCAAATGAGAAAATGAGCAGTCAAAAGCCCCTTCCCAGAAGTTCCTGATGAAGTCATCTCCTTCTTGTGACTTTGGCTGTAGAGATTGAAGGAACTCTGAAAACCCCAGCACTTTGTTGGAGTGAATGGCAAAAGACAGGGCACCATGGAAGACCTGTATGTCAAAATCCCTGTGCACTGTCAGTGATGAGAAATCCCACTGGCTGGTCAATATCCACACTTTACCAACAAAAGACACTGTCATACCTTCTAGTAGGGTATATAAATATATTGCCCATTTCAAACCTGTTGTGGCCTGAAAGTCTGCATTAACAACATAGATTGTGACTTCAGAATTGATTAGTTCCAGTATCTGAGCCAAATGGGGGTTTATTACATCTGCGGTCTCTAATATTTCTGCCGTCTCTGTAAATTGAGAGAGTGCTGGTATTCTTTTACTAAAGGCTGCACAGATTCCATGTTCAGAAAACATTTTCAACATGGTGCGCACAAATTTTTCTCCATTATCATCATTGTAAGTAACAACCCCGACCCAAGTCCACTGGAAATGCTGAAGTAAATGAACAATCCCTCTGTACTGATGGGATTCATTGGGGACCATCCGATAAAAGGAAGGAAGCTGCATTTTAACATTCTTCACTGGAAGCTGTACACAGTAGGCAATCTAGGAAAGAATTACTATTATACCAGGAGAAGAACTGATACAAAATATTTATGAATCTGATCAAATAAAGTGCTGAGATGAAAACCTAGTTTGAAATAAAGTAATATGTTACTGGGAGATGAGCCGATATGGACATTTTACTTTAAGTTGTTTAGGGCGCAATCCAACCCTTCACTTGTTCCAATGCAAGTCATGTTTGTGCCTCTTCCGGAGGAAGCTGGATTGGCACTCAGAGGAGCACAGGCCTGCAGAGTCTGATGCAAGCTTCCATGCCGGCTTCCTCCGCAATTCTTGTGTTGACCTGGCATTCCTGGGTGGAGGGAGGGCGGGGGGGAGGGAGGGCGAGGGGAGGGCAAGCAGTGGGCGACCCTGGGGGTGAGTGGGTGGGTAGGGATCGAGAGGTCGGGGTGGGATCAGGCAGTTATGCCGGATCCCAACCCCCATTCCCAGGGAGAACAGAGCGGCTTCAAGCCGCTCCACTCTCCACGAACTTGTATCACCTGAGGAGGTGGCACAAGTTCAAGGAGACCCATTGGGCCAAAGGCGCCTTACCCAGGGGTAAAGGGAAAAGTTTCCCCTTGCCTCTGGCTGAGCCGCCTTGGGCCCCTATCCTGTGCTGGATACAGTGCAAGATAGGATTGTGCCCTTAGTTTAAAACTGCTCCACCTTTTCTAACCTCATGGAAATCTCAAGGCAGCTTTCTGGCCTTATTAGGAAGATGACTAAGGGCCCAATCCTATCCCATTTTCCAGTGCCGGTGCAACTGTACCAATGAGGCAAGCACTGCATCCTGTGGTGGGGAGGCAGTCACAGAGGCCTCCTCAAGGTAAGGGAATGTTCGTTCCCTTACCTTGGAGCTGCATTGATGCTGGAAAGTTGGATAGGATTGGGCCCGAATAATCAACACCAAATAAACAGAGTCTTAGTAAAAAATGATCAACTATGCCCACTGTTATTACCAACGCCTTTTTGAACTATTTGTCTATAAACCTATAAATATCAATGGTTTAAATTGTGTATCATAGAAACGACTTCCTGTGAAATTCAGTTATACCACATAAAAACTCCATCTTGCGCTCTGTTTATAACAAGGATGCCATTTCATGTATGTCGCATATGGGGAGGGGGTGTGGTATTGTAACTTTGGCTGCTTAGCAACAGAAATCCCTGCCTTCCTGTATTGTCTAATGTCCACTTTATGTCTGTATCTGTACCTTATTAAATTTGGCTCTCTCAGTTGAGAACTCTCCTCTAGTCCAGATGAGTTATATCTGTGCCCACACTGATTCCATTCACTGACTAGTTCATGTTTTAGCATGCCAAAATGGGAAACATCAAAACTCCATCATGCCCTTCGTAATAGGATCAGGCATTATCCCTCAGAACTGCCAGCAACCAGGCTCTGAAATTTTGAGAACTACTGGGGGATTTTTGGTCCATTTCAAAAGTATATAAAGCATTTTGTGACAGCATTATTTCTAGCAGCACTGGTAGGACGGATCACGCCAAAGCAGGTACGTCAGGCACATAGATGGCAGAAGGGGAGGGGAGGGGTGGGGAAGGGTGTAACGGGGTAAGGGAATGGACTGGTCAGGCCAGAGGCAGGGAAGGATCAGTGGTGCTGGCACATGCCATATTCTATCTTCCTTTGCAGGCCTGATCCACCGACATGGATTGCTGTGGATTTGCACCAGCCATAGAGATTGACCTAGATCCAAGTTGACCTAGAACCCCATCCTTTGCTTGTCTGCTCAAAAGTAAGTCCCATTATAGTCAAGGGGCTTACTTTCAGGTAACTGTGGATAGGATTACAGTCCTATTGTCGTTGCTGAGTCAATTGACTGGATTCATTCCCCAGATTAATGAAATAGTTTAGGCACAAGTAACATGGCATTATATAACTGAAATTGTTTGGAGCATAAAGAAAACTTTGAACATAAAGCAAAAACCAATGGAAGGCTTGCTGAAACATAAGAAGTTTGTCTGCCCTTTCAGAGCAGAAGCAAGTAGAGGGACAGCCCTTTTCTCAACCAAAACAGAATTTGACAGGCTGGGAGCTGCAACAAAGAAGGGTCTGGCATGAGCTGCCACCAACTATATCTTCATTAAAATAGAAACATTAAAACATTAACTTTTGCAGCACGGAAACTTCCATCTGTTTCTTTCATTACACCAGGGGTCTCCAGACTTTTTGGCCAGAGGGCCGCATGAAATATCTGGCGCAGTATTGAGGGCTGGAAAAAAAATTAAATATAAAATTAAAATAATTAAATTAGAGATGGAACTTAGATGAATGAATAAATGAATGAGTGGGCTCATTCACTCAGCCTCTCCGGCCCTCAGAACATCCTCCAGATGCAATCAGAGCACAGCTCTGGTCATGTTCAGTCGAGTGGGCCAGAGGCTTTCAGGAGACAAGAGGCTGGCCGCAGGCCGGATAGAGGCTTACTGCGGGCCGCATCTGGCCCCCGGGCCAGGGTTTGGAGACCCCTGCTTTACACCAATTAAATGTTTGATTTTATTGTTATTCACAGGGGAACACTCAATGAACTCAACCTGTAAGATCATTTGTGTTAATGATATACAACATGTCAGACAGACAGAAAAAAAATTGTTCTCTATTTGCATGCATGTGTGTTCATGTGCTATCAGCTGCAGAACTAGTGCTGGGCAAACAGAGCAAGTGCCCAGGCACTGAGCCAGCACAACTCTAGGACCATGTGGCAATCCTCACTGAGGCCCCCGACACAGTTGAAAACTGTACTTCTGGTCTTCTGGAAGTGCAGTTTAAGACTGCAGGGGAGGCTTCCCCAGTTGGTCCTAGAGTCACACAAGGCTATGTCGCACTTTGAAGGTGGGGAGGTGGCATTTCATGAAGAGTGGCATTTCACACAGGAGGGTGGCATCGCAGACCTCTGCCCCATTGTCCAGCACTGTGTGTGATATGCACAAGACTCTAACATTTTCTGCACTTTATTTCTTATTCTGTGCTTTAAGGATTTGACTGGAATAGTGGCTTCTGAACTAGCAGCATTTCTTGCTTTTTTCAAAGAGAGAGAGAGAGAGAGAGAGAGAGAGAGAGAGAGAGAGAGAGAGAGAGAGAGAGAGAGAGAGAGAGAGAGAGAGAGAGAGAGAGAGAGAGAGATCCTTGCAAGTCAGTTACCTGGGAGGAAGAAAACAGAAATACTAATTTAAGAATTGTACCTGTGGAATCTTGTAGATGCCTAATTGAGTTGCCATGTGAAGGGAGATTTCTGCATCAAGTCCTCCAATGACAGCTATCAGTTCCTTTTGCTTGTCACATTTGAAGTTGGGGACAATCCTTTCCTGGGTGGAAAGAAGTTTCAGGGTGTTCTGGTAAGTCAGTTTTGCATCGTAGTAACTGTCATAGATGTGGAGCCCCAGGCTGACATTAGGCAGGAAATTTGGATTCTCATTGATCTCCTTCACAGCAAAGACCAAGGACAGGACATGCTGATAGTTCTTTGGAACTGGACTAAAGGAAGAGTTATATTTTGCATGAATCATATGGTCAATCCTTCATGAAGTGTCTATCTGAATGCAGGCTGTAACTAATTTTATGAAAGGCTCAAGTGTTCTTTCAATTGAAGAGATTTCATCCATTTCCAACCCCGATGCCATTGTTGTGCCTTGTATGGGATTTGGCCATCTCCTCCTCCAACTTTGCCTGTAGTATATCCCAGGACAAAAGAACTCTCAAGTTGGGTCTCTGGAAGTTGGAGGGTAGAAACTTTCAAATAATCACTGTCTAGAAGAAGGGGTGCCTAGTTGCTAAGTTTTGCAATAACTGAGGGCACCTTTAACTATCCCTGGATACTCTTCAAAAAAGAAATTTACTCTACCCATTGGAATGGATCTATATTTCAAGCAGAGCTCAGTGATACATAAACATTAAAGCGCCGTGTCATAAAAACAGTTCTAAGAAAAGAGTGTTCATATGATCTGAAATCAATCCATAGAACCCCACATATATAAGAATTTGAATGTAGCTCCTCATATCCAGTTGTCAGATTTACAGCCCAAGCCTAACCCACTTTGATGGTTAAATAGCCAGTGCAGAGTTGAGTAGCCCCACTGTGGGTCCACTTACCTTATGTGGGGAAGGGGACAAATGTCCCCAGCCCCCAAGGATCTGTTGGGAGATGCAGCATTCTGAGCTGCCCAGAATGCCCTGGGAGCCAGGCAGCTCAGGATTGGGCTGTCAGACTGCAAACATACAAACTGATTTATTTCTGAATAGACATACATAGGATTGGGCTGTTACACACAGGCCGTATCTCAGTGGTGGAGCAATTGCTTTGCATGTATCCCTATTAGTTTCAAGTGGAGCAGAGAAAGATTTTTGTACGAAACTCTAGTTGCGACTTAGCATATCCAGTTCTGGACTGGATAATCTGACTAGATATAAATGATCCACGGAACCCAGAAACACCTGAAGGGCGCAGGAGAGAACTGAAAGACATGAAACAAACTGGCAAAAATGAATCATGTAGATGAAAGTATATTTATACAGTCTTTGAAAGAATCCTGCTCATAAATCTAAGTGCATCTTCCAAAACAAACATAAGCAGACTGTCTTTTGGACATGCCAGTCTGTGCATGACACATTTCTAACTGATCTGAGCTACCAAACATTTTGGATGGTAGAAAAGGATGTCCTTATGTTAGTTCATCGATCAGCCTTGTTTTGGGGTGTTCGCGGAAAGCCATGTCATCAGAGTGGCAAACAAACTGCGATACATTTTCTCCAATGATGAGATCTCCTTTCAGGTGATACTTAAATGGGAGCTGGGAGGGATTATACTGCAGCCATGAACAGAAAGCTTTTTTTATTTACCTGCAGCCAGCGCTGCAGTCCTGTGGGGTCCAGAGAGCCCTCCGCAGGTCTCCACCTGCCTGCCGAAGTCTAAAAATAGGAGGGAAAAGTGAGCACTTCTGGTTACATTGCAAAAACTAGATGTGCCCATTTAAAAAAAAATTATATATATATATATATATATATATATATATATATATATATATATATATATATATATATATATATATATATATACACATAGTGTTTTGCATTCACTGGGAGCCCTGTGGAGGCCTCCCCAGACTCCTTAAACCCCAGAATTGCAGTGCTGGCTAAAGGTAAGTTAAAAAAGAAAACCCTCCCATCCGTGGCAACAGCGTGATCTGGGAGATCATCTGCTGCCTTCCCCATGCCTTGCAACAACTTACTGTATTCCCAATTCCTTTGTAGGAGTTTGGAAGCACAAATGTAGATGAAAGTATATTTATACAAACTTTGAAAGAATCCTGCTCATTAATCTAAGTACATCTTCCAAAACAAGCATAAGCAGACTCTCTTCTGAACATGCCAGTCCTTGAAATATACATTGGTAATTGATCTGATCTGAGCTTCTGAACATTTTGGAGGGTTAAGAAGCATTTCCTTACATTATCATCCTTGTTTTGGGGTGTTCGCTGAAAGAAATGTCACCAAATATGCAGGTAAACTGTGACACAATCGCTCCAATGATCAGTTCTCCACTCTGTTGATACTTCCAGGGGAACTGGGAGGGTTCAGTGACTGCACACAAAGCAGCCTGTGCCCTGTATTCAGCTGGAGAAAACTGAAGGCCCAGAATGAGCAGCAGCACTAACAGAAGCATCCCTGCTATCTTGTGTGGATCTTGGCTCAGAATGCCCAGTTGCTATCCATCATCCACCCTCAACCTGCCTAGAACAACCCCAACTTGTGTGCAGCAATGCTTCCAGAATCTCTTGAAGAACTGGGCATATATAGTGGTGGATCTCCCCTTCTGTTGCCAGGACATCATTGGGCCATAAGTAACCGAAGATAAAAATGGCACCGTTCTCACTGTTCACAGTTTTCAACCCAGGTCTGAGCAGCTCAGAGATTATATGTTGATCAATATGTTTGAGGCATTAGAAAAGAGCTGTGGGATTTGCCTAGCGGGAGAATGA
This sequence comes from Tiliqua scincoides, assembly GCF_035046505.1. NCBI lineage: Eukaryota > Metazoa > Chordata > Lepidosauria > Squamata > Scincidae > Tiliqua > Tiliqua scincoides. The sequence continues at coordinate 106,845,436 of NC_089825.1, read as the reverse complement.
CTCATAGCAATTGAAGTTAATTATAGGATTGGAAATCATTGCTCAGATGATTGCACTGGGTGACATAATGTTTGCATCAGATGTAGAGGGGGGAAATCCACTTCTTGACTCTTTGAGTGATTTAGGGCCAAAACCTACCCATTTTGGCCCCTAACTATGCAGCAAAGCCAAAAACATCAACCACTTCATCCTATGGTGGGGGGGGGGCAGTCACAGAGGTCTCCTTTGTGGCACAGGAGCAGCTACCATGATGCAGGGTGATCTTCTCAGATCTGCTCAGCTAAATAGCTATTGCAAGTTTCCATTGACTTGAGCTGCAGGATTGGGTCCAGGAAAGGAGTCAGGACAGTAGTTCTCAAACTGGGGCATCACAACGTCCCAGTCTGCAAGCCCTGGGCTCTGCTCCCTTAAGGGCTGGGGAGGGGGAAGGCATCCAGGGGATCGTGCCTCTGATCAGAGTGCAGGGGCACACTTCCACATACCCCTGCCTGCAGCTCCTCTGACCCTGGGAGGCTACTGCATGCAGGGATGAATGGAAGTGTGCCCCTGCACCCCTCCACAGCAGCATGATGCTGGGCATCGTGTCACTGCGTTCCCCCACCCCTGCCCCTTAAGCAAAGACTTGCAGGCTCTCAAACTCTCCCAGAGAATTTGAGAACCACTGAGTTAGAATATTGGCCACACCAGTGAGGCCAATCCTGCCCCCTGGGACCCAATCAGCCCACCCTGCCTCATTTTGCTACCTCTCTGCCCCAATTCCACCTTCTTGCCACCCCCTCCCACCTCTGCCAATGACTAAGTAGTCAAGGAGCATGAGTGCATTTTCATGGAAGGGAAGACACAGTCCTTCCCACTGATGTAGCTGGCAGCGCAGTAAGTTCATGCACTTAAAGAGTGCCTTCTGCAGTAGGCGCCGACTCCTTTACCTAATTCCACATCATCACGAGACAGGATCCAAGGACAGGCGGCTCTACTAAGTGCTAAATTGGGCCTATTAGTGGAATAAGAGGGATTCTATTCCCGCAACAGGACGTGAAGAGAAAAAATAGCAACTGAATGGGGAGTTCCTAGAAAGAAGCCACACCTTTTGCCAAACCTAATCCCCTGACCCAGGTCCACATGGACAAGTACCAGTGATTATGCTGCTGCATGTCTAATTAGACCCACCCCAGCCACGGAAACCTACCTCTGGATTCCCTTACCCAGGATTTTCAGGACTGCCCCCCACCGGATGCAGCAAGTGCCAGATCACAAAATACTGCCCCCCTCCCCAATAGGCTGCTTTACTGGTCGCTTCAGAGCCTCTTGTGACATCCTCTGGCCCTTCAAAAGTCTTCTGAGTCCTCCGGAGTACCTTCCAAAAACCAGAAGTCATGTTTAACAGCCCTCTGGAGGCTTGAGAAGGATTTCAAAGGGCCAGGAGACATAGATCTGAATAGGACAGTGTCTGGTCCTGGACTACAGGATAGGATCTGGTGGATGCTTCTGCCACTGAGATCCACTGCTCTCCTGCCCCTGTACCATCCTGCTCCAGCCATGATCTACCCTCACCACCAGTTGACACATGGAACATGACACAACATCCAGTGGCAGGAGGCTCGGCTTAGTCGAGCTCTTAGTGTTTAATAAATCCTCAGATCCACCCTGAGCCTCTTGTTGATGTTTGTTGTGTTGCATCTGGTCTCCCAACCCGGAAGTCACTGGCGATGATGTCATCATCAGTGATGATGTCATCACTGGCAGTTACTTCCAGTGGTACTTCAAATAGGTGGACCATGTGAAGTGCTATGGTGGAGGAAACCATGTGAAATACTGTTCTTCATGATTGTTCTAAATTGAGTTGCTTGAATGCCTGTGATTTTGAATGAGTCTGTGGTGAATGAAGCCCCTCATCTGAATAAAAAAATAATAGTAGTAGTAGTAGTAGTAGTAGTAGTAGTAGTAGTAGTAGTAATAATAATAATAATAATAATAACAACAACAACAACAACAACAACAACAACAACAACAACAGGTATTTATATACTGCCTTTCTTGGTCTTTATTCAAGACTTTATTCAAGGCGGTTTACATAGGCAGGCTTATCTAAATCCCTTATTAAATAGGGATTTTTACAATTGAAAGAAGGTTCTTTCTTTCAAGAACCACTACATTCAGGTGTTTCATTCCAATCTGGCTTCACATTCTGGCCTCCATCCTCCCATGCACAGAGCAGATGGAATAGCTCGGCTTCAGCTTGTCAGCTGCTCCAAGGTCGCATGGTGCCGGTGGCCTCGAACTGGCAACCTTGTGGATGTTATCTTCATGCAGACGGAGGCTCTACCCTCTAGACCAGACCTCCTGCCCATGTATGTGTAACCTGTATTGGCTGAGACGGGTAGAAAACCCTTTGTGAGCTGTGAGTGTCACAAACTAGCTGTAAAGCACGTTCGTGGCTGTCAGCAACAGTCCAGCGACGATGCTAGCTCAGCACCAGAGGATCACTGGTGCTCCGCGGCTCGGTAGTCATGCATACCACTGGGTGGCAGAGAAGTGAGTGGAGATGTGGGGGGAGATGGGGTGGAGGTGTTCTGGGGCAGGGGGAGGAGGAGGGTGGGGGAGGAGGAGGCATGCTGGGGGAGGGAGTGGGGAGGGAGGGGGCGGGATCAGTATCTGCAAGGGATCCATTCCAGCCCCTCCTTTCCTACCTTCATCCTCAGCAGCACAAAACAGAGAAGAAAATGGCCACTGCCCCAATCTTCTTCAGCCTCAATTTCAGTGAGATAGTGGAGGACTGACCATACTGGCATGCTAGAGTGGGAAAGGAAGCTGGACTAGTGCCTCATGAATTCACTACCCCTCCAACATTGTCACTTGTTGTGAATGGTTCCACAGCACTTCACAGACAGGCCTCCCATGTGAAAGGTGGGCAGCCCAATCTTGAGCTGCCCAGAGTGCAAGGCCACCGTGGAGCCAAAATGACCACCACAGCATCCAACACACAACCGAGCATCCTGCAGTGGCTCCTCAGGGGAAGTGGACTTTGATCCACTTCCCCTGAGTAAGGAAAGTAGCTGTGCTACAAGATTCTATGACAGCTGTAGAGCTGGTACAGAAATGGAGAGTCCCGTGTTGGACCTCACATACCTACAAAGGGCACAGGATCTGGTGGAGCCGAGCTCCACCAGTCCAGCCCTCCTCCTGCCTTGTGCCTCCCCTGCCACACCTCATCCCCGCCCTCCACCTGCCTCCCACCACACAGCAATGCTTCCTTCCTGCCTCTCCCCACACCCACACTCACCTATCTGCCAGCAGGTTTGTTTGTTTGTTTGTTTATGGAATTTATACCCTGCTTTTCTATCCCAACAAAGGGAACTCAAGGTTGCTACCAAGAACGTGAAATAGTGGAGAGTGATCGAATATGTGGGCTATATCTACTTCCAGATAATACAAAATAAAAGATATGAAACACATACTTAGTGATTTCTTCTTCTGAGCTGATCCTTGCTGTTCTGTTCAGGCCTCAGGATAATTATGTAGCATTTGGGGAAAAAGATACAGCCCAGCAACCCAGCACTGGAGGCCAAGATGGAGAAGATCTCCACAGCCACCATGTACTTTCCCTTGGTGCTCAGGTAAGGCGGGATAAAGGACAACCACACACTACAAAACACCAACATACTGAAAGTGATGAACTTGGCTTCATTGAAACTGTTTGGCAACTTCCTGGCTTGGAAAGCCACAGTGAAGCTGACAGCAGCCAGAAATCCCAGGTATCCCAGAACACAATAAAACATAGTGATGGAGCCTTCATTGCACTCCACCACAGTTTCTTCAGCCAGAGAGTCCATGTCCAAATCTGGAAATGGAGGGGCAGTGCAGAGCCACACAGCACAAATGGTGGCTTGAATGAGGGAGCAAACAAGTATAATGGAGTTGGCCAGTCTTTTCCCCACCCATTTCCTCATCCTGGATCCTGGCTTGGTGGCCATGAAAGCCAGAACCACAGTGATGGTTTTAGCCAAGATGCAAGAAACAGCCACTGAGAAGACAAGGCCAAAAGAAGTTTGTCGTAAAAAACAGGTCACTGCATGAGGCTGGCCAATGAATAGCAAGGAGCAGAGGAAGCAGAGCAATAAGGAGACAAGGAGAGAGTAGGTGAGGTCTCGATTGTTGGCTTTGATGATGGGAGTGTCCTTGTTCTTGATGAAAATCCTCAGCACCAAAACTGTGATCAGAGAGAAAGACAAAGCCAAGACACTTAATGTCATTCCCAAGGGTTCTGTGAAAGAGAGGAAATGGAAGACTTTGGGGAGGCATTGATCTTGGTTCTTGTTTGGAAACTGACCTTCTGGACATTTGACACAGTCATCCATGTCTGAAAAAATAAACAAATGTAAGTTTGATGTATCTGTTATAATATTCTCTTCCTATATCAACCCATGCCTAACTAAGTGGATGGTCCCACCTCTAATTCATGTTTGAATAGAACATTCTTTGAAATGTCGTTTTTTCTCAAATGTCAGAAAACAGAACAATTGTACAGCCTGCAGTGGCCTCTTTGGACAGCAAATATAGAATATTGAGCTCTACTATGTGATCTAAAATATCCTTCCCAGCTAAAGAATTCTGCTATACTTGTCGGGTTCAATATGACTGTGGGTGAGGAATTGATGGCCAATAAAGAAGCAATGCTAAAAAGAAATTGCTTTTTTATGTAAAGTGCAGCATCTTCCGGGTTTTAAAAACAGGGGAAATAGAAATTTTAAAATCCATCATGGGATATCAGTGAAAGGAAAGTTCAAACCATGGGAGAAGACTTATTATGGGGGACAATACTATAGTAAAATGTGCTTTGGGTGCGAAAGGTGCCCAATAGTGACTGAAAAGGGTCAGAACAAGAAATGAGATTGACTGCTTAAAATCCTCGTCCTTCCTCGGTGGTGAAGAGCCCAACTAGCAGCTAATTTTGCTACTATTAAATTTGAAAGAGAGAATCACATAGTTGTCAAGCAGGTGTTTCTTGTAACATTTGATTTAACTCAATTTTTCCCTCCTTCACTTGTAAGTGATATGAATGGGAGAGAATCAGGTTTTTGGCTTTTGAGTGTGGTGCAGTGCGGCGAGTGGAGGCGTCGAGCGTGTGGCAAGCACAACTCCTGGGTCATTTGCCCACCCTCCCCCAAGGTTCACCATTGCCCCAGAGGCCTCTTAGGGCACAATCCTAACCAGGTCTACTCAGAAGTAAGTCATATTTTGTTCAGTGGGGCTTACTCTTAGGAAGGTGTGGTTAGGATTGCAGCCTTAAACGTACTCTAGCCAAAGAGCTGTTGTAAATCTCAAGAGGCACACTGGGAACCAGGCAGCCCACGGAGAGGTAGGTAAAATTGCTTCTGTTAGGCTGCCTTTTCCCCGGCTGGCTCATAGCATGAAGAGTTTTAAAGCATAAAACTAGGAAAAAGGGGATACTTAGGAGTGATGTTATAACATGAACGATTCATTACACTGCACATTTTGTCTCCCACCTGTCTGACAAGAAATCTTCCCTTCTGGACATAGATCACAATCATAGCAACAAAACGGCTTCCCTTCCTTCTTTTTCTTGCTGTAACCTGGATAGCAGTGGTCATTGCACAGAGCAGTGGGCAGCACCTATGCATGGAAAGAGAAGAGAGTTTACTCCTTTGGCTAGTGAGAAAGTACTATTCTTCTCTAAGAACAAACTATTTTTTTCTTTGATAGGGTTGGGGTGGATTATAGCTGAATGGAAGCAATCAAGAACAGGAATTTTGGAAATTCAGAACCAGAAATGTGAACTCAACTTAAGAAGCAATGAACTCAACTTGAAGTTGGCTGTTGAAGCACACTAACTCCTCATGATCAGAATACTTTTTTAGTCTACTACTACAGTCTCATTAAAGGATTCAGCCATTCACTGATGGAATCATCCAGGATATTCACAGCCCCATCCTGTGCTTCCCAGGACCCAGGGCTGCAGCAGCACTGAAATGGCTACTGCTGCATCCTGTGAGGCTGAGAAGAAGCGTGGGGTCTACTCCACATGTGTGAGATTATGCTCCCTTACCCTTTGTAATCCCAGGTGGCCCCAATGGTTCTCCTCAGATTTGTGCCCACTATTGTGTGGATTCAAAGAACCATGTCAGATCTCCCAAGCAGGGAGGGGGGATAGGAAAGGGTGGCAGGGCCTTCCGTCTTCAACCCTGCCCGCTTCGTTCCCCTCCGCCATGCTTTCTTCCACCCTTCTCCCAACTGGAACATGCCCCCCACCACAACTTAACTCTGCCATCAGGCGCATGCATGAAGCTCCGGGTGGCGGTTGTTTCTATTCCACCCAGCGATGGCTCGTGCTGAGCTGGTACCCAAGCCAGCCCAACGGTAAGTGTCGTGAGGGCCTTTAGATCAGGCCCTCAGTCAGAAACTTCTCTAATAGACTTGGAAATAACTGCCAAAATACTTGCACCAAAGATAAAAATCCTACTATGGAGAAGTATGGCAGCCTTGAGCAGAGGGCATTATTCTGAGTGGTAAATTCTAGGACTGGTTTTTGCAGACAAGATACCCCCAGCAAAAAAGCTTGCATGACACAATGAACAGCAGCCAGAGAAAATCTTGTTGCCTGGATAAAGATAGTATAGAACTCTTCTAAATAAATAAAGAGAGGCAGGGTTGGTGTCAGATGTTCTGGACTAATTTGCAGGCATGACCAGATAGCAAAGATGTCAGAGTTCAACCAATAGCGGAGCTGTGCAGGGGAACATGACTACATACCAAAGGCTGTCCCCTGAACCCACAGCATTGGTAGCACAAAATGTACCATCATGTGGTAAGCAGGGGTATGATGGGAGATATAGTTGAGCGTTTTCCTCCAGGACCCCTGGCAACTTTTCTGATCAGGAGATCAGTAGACAAGTGTGACCCTGTCAAGCCTCATAGCTCAGTGACATATACCAAGCTATTAATGCAAACAGGACTGAGTTCATTCTCAACATCTCTAGACAAAGAAATATCAGAAGCAATGTCTGAGATGATTCACAGCCCAATACTGACTAAGTGCAGGGGTGGGAGAAGGTGGGGTAGGGAAGGGAGGGTGGAATGAGATGAGGGGATGGCAGCAATAGGTGGGGAACATAAGAACAGCCCCACTGGATCAGGCCATAGGCCCATCTAGTCCAGCTTCCTGTATCTCACAGCGGCCCACCAAATGCCCCAGGGAGCACACCAGATAACAAGAGACCTCATCCTGGTGCTCTCCCCTACATCTGGCATTCTGACTTAACCCATTCCTAAACTCAGGAGGTTGCACATACACATCATGGCTTGTACCCCATAATGGATTTTTCCTCCAGAAACTCGTCCAATCCCCTTTTAAAGGCGTCTAGGCTAATCCCTTTTTAAAGGTGTCTAGGGTAGACGCCAGCACCAATCAATCAATCAATCAATCAATCAACAGTATTTATATACCGCTTTTCAACTAAAAGTTCACAAAGCGGTTTACAGAGAAAAATCAAATAACTGAATGGCTCCCTGTCCCAAAAGGGCTCACAATCTAAAAGATGCAAATGAATACCAGCAGACAGCCACTAGAACAGACAGTGCTGGGGTGCACCACATCCTGTGGCAAGGAGTTCCACAGACCGACCACGCGCTGAGTAAAGAAATATTTTCTTTTGTCTGTCCTAACCCGCCCAACACTCAATTTTAGTGGATGTCCCCTGGTTCTGGTATTATGTGAGAGTGTAAAGAGCATCTCCCTATCCACTCTGTCCATCCCCTGCATAATTTTGTATGTCTCAATCATGTCCCCCCTCGGGCGTCTCTTTTCTAGGCTGAAGAGGCCCAAACGCCGTAGCCTTTCCTCATAAGGAAGGTGCCCCAGCCCCGTAATCATCTTAGTCGCTCTCTTTTGCACCTTTTCCATTTCCACTATGTCTTTTTTGAGATGCGGCGACCAGAACTGGACACAATACTCCAGGTGTGGCCTTACCATCGATTTGTACAACGGCATTATAATACTAGCCGTTTTGTTCTCAATACCCTTCCTAATGATCCCAAGCATAGAATTGGCCTTCTTCACTGCCACCGCACATTGGGTCGACACTTTCATCGACCTGTCCACCACCACCCCAAGATCTCTCTCCTGATCTGTCACAGACAGCTCAGAACCCATCAGCCTATATCTAAAGTTTTGATTTTTTGCCCCAATGTGCATGACTTTACACTTACTGACATTGAAGCGCATCTGCCATTTTGCTGCCCATTCTGCCAGTCTGGAGAGATCTTTCTGGAGCTCCTCACAATCACTTCTGGTCTTTACCACTCGGAAAAGTTTGGTGTCGTCTGCAAACTTAGCCACTTCACTGCTCAACCCTGTCTCCAGGTCATTTATGAAGAGGTTGAAAAGCACCGGTCCCAGGACAGATCCTTGGGGCACACCGCTTTTCACCTCTCTCCATTGTGAAAATTGCCCATTGACACCCACTCTCTGCTTCCTGGCCTCCAACCACTTCTCAATCCACGAGAGGACCTGTCCTCTAATTCCCTGACTGTGGAGTTTTTTCAGTAGCCTTTGGTGAGGGACCGTGTCAAATGCCTTCTGAAAGTCCAGATATATAATGTCCACGGGTTCTCCCGCATCCACATGCCTGTTGACCTTTTCAAAGAATTCTATAAGGTTTGTGAGGCAAGACTTACCCTTACAGAAGCCATGCTGACTCTCCCTCAGCAAGGCCTGTTCGTCTATCTGTTTGAGATCCTATCTTTGATGAGGCATTCCACCATCTTACCCGGTATGGATGTTAGGCTGACCGGCCTATAGTTTCCCGGGTCCCCCCTCTTTCCCTTTTTAAAAATAGGCGTGACATTTGCTATCCTCCAATCTTCTGGTACCGTGGCTGTTTTGAGGGACAAGTTGCATACCTTAGTCAAGAGATCTGCCACTTCATTCTTCAATTCCTTAATAACCCTTGGGTGTATGCCATCAGGGCCCGGTGACTTATTGATCTTTAATTTATCAATGAGGTCTGAAACATCTTCTCTTTTAACCTCTATCTGACTTAACTCCTCGGTTAGGAGGGGCCGTTCGGGCAGCGGTATCTGCCCGAGGTCTTCTGCCGTGAAGACAGATGCAAAGAACTCATTTAATTTCTCTGCCATCTCTAAGTCTCCTTTTATCTCCCCTTTCCCTCCCTCACCATCCAAAGGGCCAACCGCTTCTCTGGCGGGTTTCCTGCTTCTAACATATTTGAAGAAGCTTTTATTATTCCCCTTGATGTTGCTGGCCATGCGTTCCTCATAGTCTCGCTTGGCCTCCCCTATCACCTTCTTACATTTCTTTTGCCACAGTTTATGTTCCTTTTTATTCTCTTCATTAGGGCAAGACTTCCATTTACGGAAGGAAGCTTCCTTGCCCTTCACAGCCTCTCTAACTTGGCTGGTTAGCCATGCGGGCACTCTCCTGGATTTAGTGGAACCCTTCTTTCTTTGCGGTATACACCTCTGCTGGGCCTCTATTACTGTTGTTTTAAGCAGCCTCCATGCACTCTGGAGAGACTGGACTCTTTTTACCCTCCCTTTCAACCTCCTTCTAACCAGCCTCCTCATTTGAGAGAAGTTCACCCGTCGGAAGTCAAGGGTTTTTGTTAGAGATTTGCCTGGTATTCTTCCCCCAACGTGCACGTCAAAACGGATCGCAGCATGATCACTGTTCCCCAATGGCTCAGTAACGTTTACATCTCTAACCAGGTCCTGCGTACCGCACAATATTAAATCCAGAGTCACCTGTCCTCTGGTGGGCTCCGTGACCAGCTGATCTAAGCCACAGTCATTTAGCACGTCAAGAAATCCGGTTTCCCTATCATGACCAGAACACAAATTGACCCAGTCAATATGAGGATAATTGAAGTCCCCCATGATTACAACCCTGTCCCTCCTTGTCACCTCCCTGATCTGTTTCCTCATTTCAAGGTCCCCATCCGATTTCTGGTCTGGAGGACGATAGCACGCCCCCAGTATTACATCGCTGCACAAGCCTGGTAATTTAACCCACAGAGATTCTACGGTGGAGTCGGACCCACCTTCAATCTCTACTTTGCTGGATTCTATCCCTTCCTTAACATAAAGGGCCACCCCACCTCCAACACGCCCCTGCCTGTCCCTCCTGTAGAGTTTATAGCCCGGGACTGCGGTATCCCACTGATTCTCCGCATTCCACCAGGTTTCCGTTATGCCCACTATGTCAATATTTTCCCTTGTCACCAGACATTCCAGTTCTCCTACCTTTGCTCGTAGACTTCGGGCATTCGCATAAAAGCATTTATACACGGAATGCCCCAGGATGGGCTGCTTATTCGCTCCTTTGTCCCCGCATCCTCTCATTGTGCCAAACCGTCTATCACATCCCATCACCCTACCTTTCCCAATTTCTTCTCCTACCCTGCCTTTGTCTTGTTGTTCTCTAACCTCCCCATCCTCATCCCATAGGGATGAGGAGTCCATCCCTCATGGACTCAGAAGGGGTCAGAAGATTGAGGGGTCAGAAGATTGAGACTATGAGTTATAAATTCTATACTAAATTCTACATACTGATTTTGCGATTCCTTACAAAAAAAGTAAGTTCTTTCGAAAGTATTGCTTAGAAGACTGGGAGGGAATACCAAGGGTCAAGGTGATCAGGATTTAATGCTGGTACATTTCCCATTTAGCTTTCCATCTTCCAGCTGAATCATACCCTACCTGATTGAATGCGCTGGGCCATGTGATGGTATCATCATTAATGGTGAATTCTTTGCCTGGGGTAACTTGAGGATCCATCATTCCTGTCTTCATTCTCAAGAAGGACTGGTTGGGGAAAGTCACCCAGTTGATCAGATCAAATCCAGCTGCTAATTCACCCTCCTCATCAAAAGACACCGTGTCTCCAGCACTGTTGTTAAATGAGATGCTTCTCAGGAATGAGTGAAGCTGGATTGGAAGGGATCAAGGAAAACATTATAAATGATTTGTGTTTTCAGGGGAGGGACTTTTGTGTAATTGAAAGGACCACATAGTAAAACCAAAATGTTCAGCACACGTCACCTCTGTTTCCGCTGAATTCCTATTTGTCAGCAAATATTGTGTTTGTCTTTGTGGGGGAAGAGGGAACGACATTAATGGCAGCTAGCACTTCCAGAACTTTCTGGAATCTTTTTTCTGATGGGAACTGGGGTTAGGATTTTAATTCCAAAATTCCTGGCAAAATACTGATAGTTTCAAAAAAATAAATATTTATTTACTTTCTTTGAAGTGAACCCTCTGAGGGTCTTCTCAAGGACAGAAAGGATCAACATAGCATCTCTTTCATACCACAGTAGAAATCTAGTGTCACAGTCTGGGAAGAGCCCATCATCCCCCCCCCCTCTCAAAGCCAAGTACTTTGCTGTAAGGGAAAAGCTTGCAGATGGAAGTCCTGCAACTGTTCAGTTTGAGTGCTCCGAAAAGGGTCAAAGTTTTGTGAATGTTTGGAGGCTTTGGGAGCATTTGAATCATTGCCTCTCATATACTCTAGCCTTTCTGAGCATTTAGTTAGAATATGCACAAATACATGACCCCCATTTTGAGTCAAAGACTGCAAAGACTTTGAGTGAAAGACTGCAACAATATAACAATATAACAATAGTTATATCCTAACTTTGGATAGCAAAGTTAGTCATGAGTCAGTTCCACTGATTTTACACACCTCATCCATAGTGATACGTAACCAACTGTGGAACAGAAAACAAAATAGATGAGGCTCCTAAAAAGCTGGATTGACAAAATCCATTATAATGTTCGGGCAGTAGAATCCTACGTTAGACTAGGCTGCCCTACCTCCAGCCGTGAAAGTAGGCTGATGGCGGAGGTGGAGACTGGTGGAGTAGGCAGAACAGAGTAGGAGAAGGAATGGGGAAGTTTCTACAAGGGGAGCAGGTGGGAGGCAGAACAGGATGGGGGTGGATCTAGGGGTGGATGTAGGCAGCACCTACATGCATCTGAACCTAATCACATTCCCCATCCCTTTCAATCTTCCTGGCTTGCCTCAGATGTCCACAAGAAGAATAGGATTCACAGATCAGAGGCATTCTATTGGGGCAATGGACGTTTGCCTTGTGGCAAGAGAACAAGAGTTGCCTCAGCTCAAGGAGGCTTCCTGATGTATCCCCTGCAGTGTAAAGCTCAAGCTCCATTGGCTCAGCTGCATAAGCTGGGGGGATTCAGTTAGGATTCAGATCTTACTTGTCTTCTAACATCCCCATAGACAAGGAAGCCAATTTGCAACATTACCTGAGACCATTGTGGATGTGGAGAAGAGAGCCTGCATTTGTCTACCACGGATCTGTGCTCGGCCCTGAATGAGAACATCTTCTGCAATGCATGCGCTACAGCGTGAACCGCATTGTAGATGCTGTAGCTTTGGCCAGTCATGCTCATTTCAAAAAGGGTCCCTGGGAGGTCCTCCAACCTCTCTTGACCAGTGCATGGATCTCTGCTGTCCTCGCCATCATCCGAATGAGAAAATGAGCAGTCAAAAGCCCCTTCCCAGAAGTTCCTGATGAAGTCATCTCCTTCTTGTGACTTTGGATGTAGAGATTGAAGGAACTCTGAAAACCCCAGCACTCTGTTGGAGTGAATGGCAAAAGACAGGGCACCATGGAAGACCTGTATGTCAAAATCCCTGTGCACTGTCAGTGATGAGAAATCCCACTGGCTGGTCAATATCCACACTTTACCAACAAAAGACACTGTCATACCTTCTAGTAGGGTATATAAATATATCACCCATTTCAAACCTGTTGTGGTCTGAAAGTCGGCATTGAGAACATAGATTGTGACTTCAGAATTGATTAGTTCCAGGATCTCAGCCACATGGGGGTTTATTACATCTGTGGTCTCTAGTATTTCTGCCATCCCTGTAGCTTGAGAGAGTGCTGGTATTCTTTTACTAAAGGCCACACAGATTCCATGTTCAGAAAGCATTTTCAACATGGTGCGCACAAATTTTTCTCCATTATCATCATTGTAAGTAATAACTCCGACCCAAATCCACTGGAAATGCTGAAGTAAACGGACAATCCCTCTGTATTGATGGGCTTCATTAGGGACCATTCGATAAAAGGAAGGAAGCTGCATTTTAGCATTAATCACTGGAGCAAGTGCACAGTAGGCAATCTAGGAAAGAACAATTACTATTATCCAAATAATGGGGAAAAACCAATAAAAATATTTATGAATCTGATCAAATAATGTGTTGAGATGAAAACCTGTTTTGAAATAAAGTAATATGTTTCTGGCAGATGAGCAGGTATGGATTGCTCATTTTTACTTTATTTTAATTTTATTTATTTAACTATTGGGGCATTTTGACCCAATCCTCTCTATTACTGCTGATGCAAGATCAGTTGTTTTAATGATATACTAAATGTCAGATATATAGAAAACAAATTGTTCCATGTTTGCTTGCATGTGTTTCCATGTTTTATCAGCAGTGGTCCTAGCACTGGGCAAACGGGGCAAATGCCCCTGGTATGCCCCGGGCGCTGAGCCTGTGTGACTCTAGAACCTCATGGGAACCCTTACTGAGGCTCCCAAAATGACTAACATTTTCTGCCCTTTATTCCTGTGCTTTCAGGTTTTGACTGGAATGGTGGCTTCCAAATTAGTAATATTTGATACCATTTCCAAAGAAAGTGCCTATAGTGCACTTCTAACATCTTATATATATTCTGGTCAGTCAGTCACCTTGGGAGAAAGAAAAAAGATATACTAAATTATGAACAACTAAATATTCACTAAGAATATTTCAGTCCTGCCATAGCATACTATTTGATCTGAATAAATCTAATCAAAGCTGGCAAAGCAATGAGCGACAAGATGAAAACCATCTTGCATCTCTGTAAAAAACCATGATTGTCCCTGAGAACACTTTAAAAGCATACTCTCAGAAATTTAAAAATTGTTATGACCCACATGCCATTGTACCTGTGGAATCTTGTAGATGCCTAATTGAGTACCCATGTGAAGGGAGATTTCTGCATCTAGTCCTCCAATGACAGCTATCAGATCCTTTTGCTTGCCACATTTGAAGTTGGGGACAACCCTTTCCTGGGTGCAAAGAAGTTTCAGGGTGTTCTGGTGAGTCAGCCTTGCATCAAAGTAACTGTCATAGATGTGGAATCCCAGACTGACATTTGGTAGGATCTTCAGATTCTCATTGATCTCCTTCACAGCAAAGACCAAGGACAGGACATGCTGGTAGTTCTTTGGAACTGGACTAAAGGAAGTATTATATTTTGTATATGGTCAAACCTTCATGAAGTATCTATCTGAAAATAGTCCCTTACATATATTATCAAAGCCTCAAAAGTTCTTTCAATTCAATGTTATAAAATATTCAAGGACTTTTAAGATAAGATAGCAAAAAGTAGATCATTATGTGCAATCTGCCCTAACTGCTGAGTATATGGATACAAATCTTATCTAAGCAGATTGTCTTCCCAAGTTATTGTTGTTTTTTTAATCCCAAATTCATTAACAGAATAAAGAAATGTGTACTGATATTTTCTTAGCAGTTCTGCTATGAAATACAATTCATGGGCATGATTCAGAGAAAGCCTGGTCTTACTGGTTTAAATGGGAGCACTGAGGACACATTTCTCTCCCAACTCCCATCCCATAATGACTAACAACAAGACCCTAGGCACTTATCCTCAGAAGTAAATTCCATTGAATGCAATAGGACTTACGTACAAATAAATGTAGTCTTAGATTGTAGTCTAAGAATTGCTTAACTTTGGTTGGTCATACTCATCTTGCTCTAGTGTAAAGCATTTTACTTCAGAATAGTAAAATGGGTGGGCCCCTTTTTGACTGATGCCTAAAATAAGAGACCCTGGCCATTGGCTCTCAAATGCCTTCAGGAAAGAGATTTCATCAGTTCCCAGCCCCAGTGCCATAATATGGAGGGTGCCAATCTGCAACTCCAACTTCTGCAGTTTCTACCTGTAGCCTAGCCCAAAGATAGAGAACATAGATTGTGACTTCAGAATTGATTAGTTCCAGTATCTGAGCCAAATGGGGGTTTATTACATCAGCGGTCTCTAATATTTCTGCCGTCTCTGTAAATTGAGAGAGTGCTGGTATTCTTTTACTAAAGGCTGCACAGATTCCATGTTCAGAAAGCATTTTCAACATGGTGCGCACAAATTTTTCTCCATTATCATCATTGTAAGTAACAACCCCGACCCAAGTCCACTGGAAATGCTGAAGTAAATGGACAATCCCTCTGTACTGATGGGATTCATTGGGGACCATCCGATAAAAGGAAGGAAGCTGCATTTTAACATTCTTCACTGGAGCAAGTGCACAGTAGGCAATCTAGGAAAGAAGAATTACTATTATACCAGGAGAAGAACTGATACAAAATATTTATGAATCTGATCAAATAAAGTGCTGATATGAAAACCTAGTTTGAAATAAAGTAATATGTTACTGGGAGATGAGCCAATATGGACATTTTAGCTTAAGTAGTTTAGGGCGCAATCCAACCCTTCACTTGTTCCGGTGCAAGTCATGTTTACGCCTCTTCCGGAGGAAGCTGGATTGGCACTCAGAAGAGCACGGGCCTGCAGAGGCTGATGCAAGCCTCCGTGCCGGCTTCCTCTGCAAGTCTTGTGTTGACCTGGCATTCCTGGGTGGTGGGAGGGCGAGGGGAGGGCATGCAGTGGGCGACCCTGGGGGTGAGTGGGTAGGTAGGGATTGAGAGGTCGGGGTGGGATCAGGCAGTTATGCCGGATCCCAAATCCCATACCCGGGGAGAACAGAGTGGCTTCAAGCCGCTCCACTCTCCACAAACTTGTATCACCTGAGGAGGTGGTACAAGTTCAAGGAGACCCATTGGGCCAAAGGCGCCTTACCCAGGGGTAAAGGGAAAAGTTTCCCCTTGCTTCTGGCTGAGCCGCCTTGGTCCCCTATCCTGTGCTGGATACAGTGCAAGATAGGATTGTGCCCTTAGTTTAAAACTGCTCCACCTTTTCTAACCTCATGGAAATCTCAAGGCAGCTTTCTGGCCTTATTAGGAAGATGACTAAGGGCCCAATCCTATCCCATTTTCCAGTGCCGGTGCAACTGTACCAATGAGGCAAGCACTGCATCCTATGGTGGGGAGGCAGTCACAGAGGCCTCCTCAAGGTAAGGGAATGTTCGTACCCTTACCTTGGAGCTGCATCGATGCTGGAAAGTTGGATAGGATTGGGCCCGAATAATCAACACCAAATAAACAGAGTCTCAAAAAGAAATGATCAACTATGCCCACTGTTATTACCAAGTTGACCTAGAACCCCATCCTTTGCTTGTCTGCTCAAAAGTAAATCCCATTATAGTCAAAGCTTACTTTCTTATAGCTTACTTTCAGGTAACTGTGGGTAGGATTACAGTCCTATTGTGGTTGCTGAGTCAATTGACTGGATTCATTCCCCAAATTAATGAAATAGGTAGGCACAAGTAATGTGGCATTATATAACTGAAATTGTTTGGAGCATAAAGAAAACTTTGAACATAAAGCAAAAACCAATGGAAGGCTTGCTGAAACATAAGAAGTTTGTCTGCCCTTTCAGAGCAGAAGCAAGTAGAGGGACAGCCCTTTTCTCAACCAGAACAGAATTTGACAGGCTAGGAGCTGCAACAAAGAAGGGTCTGGCATGAGCTGCCACCAACTATATTTTCGTTAAAATAGAAACATTAAAACATTAACTTTTGCAGCACGTAAACTTGCATCAGTTTCTTTCTTTATACCAGGGGTCTCCAGACGTTTTGGCCAGAGGGCCGCATGAAATATCTGGCGCAGTACTGAGGGCTGGAAAAAAATTAAATGTAAAATTTAAATAAATAAATTAGAGATGGAACTTAGATGAATGAATAAATGAATGAGTGGGCTCATTCACTCAGCCTCTCCGGCCCTCAGAACATCCTCCAGATGCAATCAGAGCACAGCTCTGGTCATGTTCAGTCGAGTGGGCCAGAGGCTTTCAGGAGACAAGAGGCTGGCCGCAGGCCGGATAGAGGCTTACTGCGGGCCGCATCTGGCCCCCGGGCCAGGGTTTGGAGACCCCTGCTTTACACCAATTAAATGTTTGATTTTATTGTTATTCACAGGGGAACACTCAGTGAACTCAACCTGTAAGATCATTTGTGTTAATGATATACAACATGTCAGACAGACAGAAAAAAAATTGTTCTCTATTTGCATGCATGTGTGTTCATGTGCTATCAGCTGCAGAACTAGTGCTGGACAAACAGAGCAAGTGCCCAGGCGCTGAGCCCACACAATTCTAGGACCATGTGGCAATCCTTACTGAGGCCCCCGACACAGTTGAAAACTGTACTTCTGGTCTTCTGGAAGTGCAGTTTAAGACTGCAGGGGAGGCTTCCCCAGTTGGTCCTAGAGTCACACAAGGCTATGTCGGACTTTGAAGGTGGGGAGGTGGCATTTCATGAAGAGTGGCATTTCACACAGGAGGGTGGCATCGCAGACCTCTGCCCCATTGTCCAGCACTGTGTGTGATATGCACAAGACTCTAACATTTTCTGCACTTTAATAGCTTCCTTGAGTTGGGCAGACAGCTTAAAATATTGTAGTAAATTTAATCTACTATTAGTTACTCGAAATTTATTGTAAGCACTGCGTACAGAGAACTTCAGTGTCAAGCAAGTCTGCTCAAGCTTGGCAGAGTTCTTTCTCCCACCTTCTGTTCTTTAAGGTGGAGGTATCCAGCCCAGTTTGTTCTGGAGAGTTGATATTAAAACCTCGAATAAGGTCACAATCCCTAGTTGGTTATCTGGATCCAGAGTAGACAACTGGAACATGTCCTCAGTTTGTAGTAGTGTGCAAAAGGACTCTTTAGTGGCTGCATCCCATTTAATTCTTTTAATTGTGTCAGGGTGACCGTCCTCCACCTGAGAGTGGGAATTGTGGTAGCAATCTGAGAAGTAGGCCAAATCACATATTAAGGGTAAATGGTCACTAGTCTGTGGGTATCCAATTCTAAAATTCACTATCTGTGGGAGAAAATAAAAGGGAACCAGAATGTAATCAATAACACTCATACCTCTAGTTGAAATATGGGTATACTCTCCTTTATCCCCCAGATAATCTAGGCCGTTTAACCAAGTGAGGCCATTGGTAATACAGAATTTAGCCAAAAGAAGCCCAGCTGCATTAATTGTTCTGTCTTTTGACTGCCTTTCAGAGAAACAAATCTCTGATAAGGTCATATCAGTAGGCAGATCTAGGATTTGATGGAAGATGTCGTTATTGTGTCCCACCCTGGCGTTAAAATCCGCAGAAATTATTGGTACGAGAGAAGGAAATTTGCCAGTCAATTCATTAAACATGCCACTAAAATATACCCACTGCTTTTCAGTTGCCGCTTTGTCATTGACAGGTGGCATGTACACATTTATAACCATAAGGCTTTGATGTGGCAGCCTCAGCTTAATTGCCTGGATTTTACAATAGCTATCGGCCATAAACACCAACGCATTCTTAAAAACAGGTTTCACTAATATGGCGAGACCGCCAGCAGGACGACCTTTTGCTGCGCTCTTCCACGCTGGTAGTGATGTTACGGAGAACCCTTCAAACTCAATGGGTAAGGTAGCCCATGTTTCCTGTAGCAATATAACATCTCTATCCCTTAGGATTTCATCTAGCACTTTCTCCCGTGACTTTGCTGACCAGCCAGCGATATTCCAGGACAGGATTTTCAGTTGACCTTGGAGGGCTTCAGGGAGTCGATGTGGAAGCAGTCAGTCTGATGGAATTAAGGGAATTTGAATTTCTGAGCCCCTCTGCGTGCTTGAGGCAGGTGGTTGTAGCTCTGGCTCAAGCATAATGGTCTCCGGCAATCTTAGCTTGGTTTCCAATCAATCTGGCAGATTTGTCTCTTCTAGAGCATTGCCTGTTGCTGCTATGGCTGGGTTTCCATCAGGAACAAGATGGATCAATAGTTGTTGACTTGGTTGGATATCCACTGTTGAAAGCTGGGAGAGTTGTGCCATGGGTTCCTCTAAAACAGTGGAGGCAGGTTGCTGTTTAATTTCAATAGATGTATTGGGCATCTCCATCACCACGCCCTCCATTTTATCATCTAGACAGCAGTGTTCGCTATCCATGGCCTCTTTTGGTGGAGGGAGCAGATGGTTAAGGGGCTGTTTCTCACACTCAAAAGCCCAGGCTGAGCCAACAGGAGGTGGCACTGTAGAGGGAGAGCCCCCAAGACAGAGGGAGTAAGGCATGCTTCCCCTGACTGGGGACTCCTGATGCATCTCAGTCTGATAGGTCGGCCTTAAGAAAGGGTCTTTGTCTGAGGAAACCATTGGAGAGTCCCGTGGAGAAGATGTGGTCTCACATGAAGTAAGGGGATGTGTCGTCTGCATCATATCCGACAGCTCCTTCCAGAGCATTTCCACTTTCTGCACAGTCTGTCGTTGTTCCTGATGAGGTAAGATTCTGAATGCCTCCAGGGCCTCCCTAGTCAGCTTGACTTCATCCACATCCAGTTGAGGCAACTGGTCTGTAAGCTGGGAGCTTTTATTACAGTTGAAAAAAATCAGATTTTGCAAATGGCTACATTGTAAGGGGTCAAAGGACAAACCTTGGGGGGCTTGTCCAAGCCCCCTCAGTTAGAGGCTGTGAGTTGAATGGTGAATGAAGCAAATCTGGGGCAAGAAGAGCTGTTATGTTGTTGAAGTGAGGGTCTGGAGCCAGCAGCAGTCCCGGACGATTAGTCATTTCTCCCACTTTGGTTGTTAGAGGGAGACTAAAGCTCCCTTGTGGTTTTCCAAAGCACAATTCTTTTGCCATAGAGTCTTGGACCATATTAGCAGCTTCTATAATAGAATTTGACAGCTTTTTTGATGGTGGACTCAGTCCTATAGAGATATCAGACTCCATCGACTCACTCGCCTCACTTGTCATCTCAGATACCAAATCTTTTCCTTCATGTCCACAGCTGAGTTGTCTACTTTGTTCTAAGAGATTGTCCAATCTTATCTGCAGATCCTCCAGTTCATCACGCCCATGTACTTGATGTCTATCCTTCACAGTAGCTTGTCTTGCAGATACTGTACCATGAAGATCTGAATTGCATGATGCTGGCATATCTGTCTTCCCAGTGATGTTAACTTCTACATGCTTAGCTTTTTTCCTGATTAATGATCTGATGCCTAGCTCTTTAAAAATGCACTGAGGGAAGATATCAAATCTTCTGAGCCTCTGTGCTGCGTGAAATATCTGCTGGGGCACACTTGTTGAGCAGAAGTCAAGAAAAAGTCTTTTATACGTTGACTGGGCGGGTAAGAAATAAAAATACTTTATATCCGAATGAACAACCTAAAAGTTCAAAAGTTGGGAAAGAGAACGGAGTATTGTTTCTTTAGAAAAAGTTGGGAAAGATAACGGAGTATTGTTTCCAAAGGTGGGCATCTCTTCTGGGGAAGTGAATTAGTATCTGATTGTTTTGGAATAATTGCTGCACTTTCCTTTGTTTTCCGTGTTGTGCGCTGCTATAGTCTGTTGTCTCTGGTATGGAGGAGGATGATTTAATGGCGTCCTCAGCGTTAATTACAGGAGGTTGGAACCTGGCAGCATTCAGAGTTAGCTGAGATGGATTCTGAATCATGGCTTCTAGTTGCCCCTCTATTTTGTTTAGGCGACCTAGTATCACTAGCAGTGACTCTGCAGATATAAAACAGATTTCTCCTAATTGTTGGAAAGTGCAATCTGAGGCAAACTGCCTTATCTGGGCACCATTACTCTTATGATTCTGTCCGGGAGAGGTTTGTTTCCCAACTTTTCTAGCTTTCCCCCTCACTTCAGCTGGACACAATCTGCTAATAGGCACCCCTATTGCTGAGTCATCTGAAGATTCCACAGGTTCAGTTGCCATTGCAGTAAGACTAATATTTGTACTTACAGCACACTCAGATCCAGTGGGGGTGGAGGAAGGGAAGAAGCTCTCCATTCTCAGTTGTTTCTTTTTTCTCTTCTTCAGGTTTCCCCTTTCTAGGCGATCTGGGCAATCTGTGCATGGGCTTTTTCTCTGTCTTTTCCTCCCTTTGGCAGGCGTTCGGATCTTGTTAGTCATGTTTGCTATTCAATTAATCCCAGCCTTGAGCAAGAGATACTGACTCCTCTCTCTTTCTGCACTTTATTTCTTATTCTGTGCTTTCAGGATTTGACTGGAATAGTGGCTTCTGAACTAGCAGCATTTCTTGCTTTTTTCAAAGAAAGAGAGAGAGAGAGAGAGAGAGAGAGAGAGAGAGAGAGAGAGAGAGAGAGAGAGAGAGATCCTTGCAAGTCAGTTACCTGGGAGGAAGAAAACAGAAATACTAATTTAAGAATTGTACCTGTGGAATCTTGTAGATGCCTAATTGAGTTGCCATGTGAAGGGAGATTTCTGCATCAAGTCCTCCAATGACAGCTATCAGTTCCTTTTGCTTGTCACATTTGAAGTTGGGGACAATCCTTTCCTGGGTGGAAAGAAGTTTCAGGGTGTTCTGGTAAGTCAGTTTTGCATCGTAGTAACTGTCATAGATGTGGAGCCCCAGGCTGACATTAGGCAGGAAATTTGGATTCTCATTGATCTCCTTCACAGCAAAGACCAAGGACAGGACATGCTGATAGTTCTTTGGAACTGGACTAAAGGAAAAATTATATTTTGCATGAATCATATGGTCAATCCTTCATGAAGTGTCTATCTGAATGCAGGCTGTAACTAATTTTATGAAAGGCTCAGGTATTCTTTCAATTGAAGAGATTTCATCCATTTCCAACCCCGATGCCATTGTTGTGCCTTGTATGGGATTTGGCCATCGCCTCCTCCAACTTTGCCTGTAGTATATCCCAGGACAAAAGAACTCTCAAGTTGGGTCTCTGGAAGTTGGAGGGTAGAATCTTTCAAATAATCACTGTCTAGAAGAAGGGGTGCCTAGTTGCTAAGTTTTGCAATAACTGAGGGCACCTTTAACTATCCCGGGATACTCTTCAAAAAAAGAAATTTACTCCACCCATTGGAATGGATCTATATTTCAAGCAGAGCTCAGTGATACATAAATATTAAAGCGCCGTGTCATAAAAACAGTTCTAAGAAAAGAGTGTTCATATGATCTGAAATCAATCCATAGAACCCCACATATATAAGAATTTGAATGTAGCTCCTCATATCCAGTTGTCAGATTTACAGCCCAAGCCTAACCCACTTTGATGGTTAAATAGCCAGTGCGGAGTTGAGTAGCCCTACTGTGGGTCCACTTACCTTATGCGGGGAAGGGGACAAATGTCCCCAGCCCCCAAGGATCTATTGGGAGATGCAGCGTTCTGAGCTGCCCAGAATGCCCTGGGATCCAGGCAGCTCAGGATTGGGCTGTCAGACTACAAACATACAAACTGATTTATTTCTGAATAGACATACATAGGATTGGGCTGTTACACACAGGCCGTATCTCAGTGGTGGAGCAAATGCTTTGCATGCATCCCTATTAGTTTCATGTGGAGCAGAGAAAGATTTTTGTACGAAACTCTAGTTGCGACTTAGCATATCCAGTTCTGAACTGGATAATCTGACTAGATATAAATGATCCACGGAACCCAGAAACACCTGAAGGGCGCAGGAGAGAACTGAAAGACATGAAACAAACTGGCAAAAATGAATCATGTAGATGAAAGTATATTTATACAGTCTTTGAAAGAATCCTGCTCATAAATCTAAGTGCATCTTCCAAAACAAACATAAGCAGACTGTCTTTTGGACATGCCAGTCTGTGCATGACACATTTCTAACTGATCTGAGCTACCAAACATTTTGGATGGTAGAAAAGGATGTCCTTATGTTAGTTCATCGATCAGCCTTGTTTTGGGGTGTTCGCGGAAAGCCATGTCATCAGAGTGGCAAACAAACTGCGATACATTTTCTTCAATGATGAGATCTCCTTTCAGGTGATATTTAAATGGGAGCTGGGAGGGATTATACTGCTGCCATGAACAGAAAGCTTTTTTTTATTTACCTGCAGCCAGCGCTGCAGTCCTGTGGGGTCCAGAGAGCCCTCCGCAGGGCTCCACCTGCCTAACGAAGTCTAAAAATAGGAGGGAAAAGTGAGCACTTCTGGTTACATTGCAAAAACTAGATGTGCCCATTAAAAAAAAAAATTAGTGTTTTGCATTCACTGGGAGCCCTGTGGAGGCCTCCCCAAACTCCTTGAACCCCAGAATTGCAGTGCTGGCTAAAGGTAAGTTAAAAAAGAAAACCCTCCCGTCCATGGCAACTGCGTGATCTGGCGGATCATGCTGCTGCCTTCCCCATGCCTTGCAACAACTTACTGTATTCCCAATTCCTTTGTAGGAGTTTGGAAGCACAAATGTAGATGAAAGTATATTTATACAAACTTTGAAAGAATCCTGCTCATTAATCTAAGTACATCTTCCAAAACAAGCATAAGCAGACTCTCTTCTGAACATGCCAGTCCTTGAAATACACATTGGTAATTGATCTGATCTGAGCTTCTGAACATTTTGGAGAGTTAAGAAGCATTTCCTTACATTATCATCCTTGTTTTGGGGTGTTCGCTGAAAGAAATGTCACCAAATATGCAGGTAAACTGTGACACAATCGCTCCAATGATCAGTTCTCCACTCTGTTGATACTTCCAGGGGAACTGGGAGGGTTCAGTGACGGCACACAAAGCAGCCTGTGCCTTGTATTCAATTGGAGAAAACTGAAGGCCCAGAATGAGCAGCAGCGCTAACAGAAGCATCTTGGGTGGATCTTGACTCAGAATGCCCAGTTGCTATCGATCATTCACCCTCAACCTGCCTAGAACAAACCCAACTTGTGTGCAGCAATGCTTCCAGAATCTCTTGATGAACTGGGCATATATAGTGGTGGATCGCCCCATCTTCTGCCATGCTGCCAGGACAGCATTGGGCCATAAGTAACCGAAGATGAAAATGGCACCGTTCTCACTGTTCACAGTTTTCAACCCAGGTCTGAGCAGCACAGAGATTATATGTTGATCAATATGTTTGAGGCATTAGAAAAGAGCTGTGGGATTTGCCTAGCGGGAGAATGACTCATAGCAATTGAAGTTAATTATAGGATTGGAAATCATTGCTCAGATGATTGCACTGGGTGGCATAATGTTTGCATCAGATGTAGAGGGGGGGGGGGAAATCCACTTGGATCTTTGAGTGATTTAGGGCCAAAACCTACCCATTTTGGGCCCCATCTATGCAGCAGTGCCAAAAACATCAACCACTTCATCCTATGGTGGGGGGGGGGGCAGTCACAGAGGTCTCCTTTGTGGCACAGGAGCAGCTACCATGACGCAGGGTGATCTTCTCAGATCTGCTACAGCTAAATAGCTATTGCACGTTTCCATTGACTTGAGCTGCAGGATTGGGTCCAGGAAAGGAGTCAGGACAGTGGTTCTCAAACTGGGGCATCACATCGTCCCAGTCTGCAAGCCCTGGGCTCTGCTCCCTTAAGGGCTGGGGAGGGGGAAGGCATCCAGGGGATCGTGCCTCTGATCAGAGTGCAGGGGCACACTTCCACACACCCCTGCCTGCAGCTCCTCTGACCCCTGGGAGGCTACTGCAGGCAGGGATGAATGGAAGTGTGCCCCTGCACCCCCCCCACAGCAGCATGATGCTGGGCATCGTGTCACTGCATTCCCCCACCCCTGCCCCTTAAGCAAAGACTTGCAGGCTCTCAAACTCTCCCAGAGAATTTGAGAACCACTGAGTTAGAATATTGGCCACACCAGTGAGGCCAATCCTGCCCCCTGGGACCCAATCAGCCCACCCTGCCTCATTTTGCTACCTCTCTGCCCCAATTCCACCTTCTTACCACCCCCTCCCACCTCTGCCAATGACTAAGTAGTCAAGGAGCATGAGTGCATTTTCGTGGAAGGGAAGACACAGTCCTTCCCACTGATGTAGCTGGCAGCGCAGTAAGTTCATGCACAAAGAGTGCCTTCTGCAGTAGGCGCCGACTCCTTTACATAATTCCACATTGTCACGAGACAGGATCCAAGGACAGGCGGCTCTACTAAGTGCTAAATTGGGCCTATTAGTGGAATAAGAGGGATTCTATTCCCGCAACAGGACGTGAAGAGAAAAAATAGCAACTGAATGGGGAGTTCCTAGAAAGAAGCCACACCTTTTGCCAAACCTAATCCCCTGACCCAGGTCCACATGGACAAGTACCAGTGATTATACTGCTGCAGGTCTAATTAGACCCACCCCAGCCACGGAAACCTACCCCCGGATTCCCTTACACAGGATTTTCAGGACTGCCCCCCACCGGATGCAGCAAGTGCCAGATCACAAAATACTGCCCCCCTCCCCAATAGGCTGCTTTACTGGTCGCTTCAGAGCCTCTTGTGACATCCTCTGGCCCTTCAAAAGTCTTCTGAGTCCTCCGGAGTACCTTCCAAAATCCAGAAGTCATGTTTAACAGCCCTCTGGAGGCTTGAGAAGGATTTCAAAGGGCCAGGAGACATAGATCCGAATAGGACAGTGTCTGGTCCTGGACTACAGGATAGGATCTGGTGGATGCTTCTGCCACTGAGATCCACTGCTCTCCTGCCCCTGAACCATCCTGCTCCAGCCATGATCTACCCTCACCACCAGTTGACACATGGAACATGACACAACATCCAGTGGCAGGAGGCTCGGCTTAGTGGGCAGAGCTCTTAGTGTTTAATAAAGCCTCAGGTCCACCCTGAGCCTCTTGTTGATGTTTGTTGTGTTGCATCTGGTCTCCCAACCCGGAAGTCACTGGTGATGATGTCATCATCACAGATGATGTCATCACTGGCAGTTACTTCCAGTGGTACTTCAAATAGGTGGACCATGTGAAGTGCTATGGTGGAGGAAACCGTGTGAAATACTGTTCTTCATGATTGTTCTAAATTGAGTTGCTTGAATGCCTGTGATTTTGAATGAGTCTGTGGTGAATGAAGCCCCTCGTCTGAATAAAAAAAAAATATATAATAATAATAATAATAATAATAATAATAACAACAACAACAACAACAACAACAACAACAACAACAACAACAACAACAACAACAACAGGTATTTCTATACTGCCTTTCTTGGTCTTTATTCAAGGCGGTTTACATAGGCAGGCTTATCTAAATCCCTTATTAAATAGGGATTTTTACAATTGAAAGAAGGTTCTTTCTTTCAAGAACCACTACATTCGGGTGTTTCATTCCAATCTGGCTTCACATTCTGGCCTCCATCCTCCCATGCACAGAGCAGATGGAATAGCTCGGCTTCAGCTTGTCAGCTGCTCCAAGGTCGCATGGTGCCGGTGGCCTCAAACTGGCAACCTTGTGGATGTTATCTTCAGGCAGACGGAGACTCTACCCTCTAGACCAGACCTCCTGCCCATGTATGTGTAACCTGTATTGGCTGAGACGGGTAGAAAACCCTTTGTGAGCTGTGAGTGTCACAAACTAGCTGTAAAGCACGTTCGTGGCTGTCAGCAACAGTCCAGTGACGATGCTAGCTCAGCACCAGAGGATCACTGGTGCTCCGCGGCTCGGTAGTCATGCATACCACTGGGTGGCAGAGAAGTGAGTGGAGGTGTGGGGGGAGATGGGGTGGAGGTGTTCTGGGGCAGGGGGAGGAGGAGGGTGGGGGAGGAGGAGGCATGCTGGGGGAGGGAGTGGGGCGGGAGGGGGCGGGATCAGTATCTGCAAGGGATCCATTCCAGCCCCCCCTTTCCTACCTTCATCCTCAGCAGCACAAAACAGAGAAGAAAATGGCCACTGCCCCAATCTTCTTCAGCCTCAATTTCAGTGAGATAGTGGAGGACTGACCATACTGGCATGCTAGAGTGGGAAAGGAAGCTGGACTAGTGCCTCACGAATTCACTACCCCTCCAACATTGTCACTTGTTGTGAATGGTTCCACAGCACTTCACAGACAGGCCTCCCATGTGAAAGGTGGGCAACCCAATCTTGAGCTGCCCGGAGTGCAAGGCCACCGTGGAGCCAAAATGACCACCACAGCATCCAACACACAACCGAGCATCCTTCAGTGGCTCCTCAGGGGAAGTGCACTTTGATCCACTTCCCCTGAGTAAGGGACGTAGCTGTGCTACAAGATTCTATGACGGCTGTAGAGCTGGTACAGAAATGGAGAGTCCCGTGTTGGACCTCACATTCCTACAAAGGGCACAGGATCTGGTGGAGCCGAGCTCCACCAGTCCAGCCCTCCTCCTGCCTTGTGCCTCCCCTGCCACACCTCATCCCCGCCCTCCACCTGCCTCCCACCACACAGCAATGCTTCCTTCCTGCCTCTCCCCAAACCCACCCTCACCTATCTGCCAGCAGGTTGGTTTGTTTGTTTGTTTGTTTGTTTGTTTGTTTGTTTGTTTGTTTGTTTGTTTGTTTGTTTGTTTGTTTGTTTGATTGTTGGTTTGTTTATGGAATTTATACCCTGCTTTTCTATCCCAACAAAGGGAACTCAAGGTTGCTACCAAGAACGTGAAATAGTGGAGAGTGATCGAATATGTGGGCTATATCTACTTCCAGATAATACAAAATAAAAGATATGAAACACATAGTTAGTGATTTCTTCTTCTGAGCTGATCCTTGCTGTTCTGTTCAGGCCTCAGGATAATTATGTAGCATTTGGGGAAAAAGATACAGCCCAGCAACCCAGCACTGGAGGCCAAGATGGAGAAGATCTCCACAGCCACCATGTACTTTCCCTTGGTGCTCAGATAAAGCGGGATAAAGGACAACCACACACTACAAAACACCAACATACTGAAAGTGATGAACTTGGCTTCATTGAAACTGTTTGGCAACTTCCTGGCTTGGAAAGCCACAGTGAAGCTGACAGCAGCCAGAAATCCCAGGTATCCCAGAACACAATAAAACATAGTGATGGAGCCTTCATTGCACTCCACCACAGTTTCTTCAGCCAGAGAGTCCGTGTCCAAATCTGGAAATGGAGGGGCAGTGCAGAGCCACACAGCACAAATGGTGGCTTGAATGAGGGAGCAAACAAGTATAATGGAGTTGGCCAGTCTTTTCCCCACCCATTTCCTCATCCTGGATCCTGGCTTGGTGGCCATGAAAGCCAGAACCACAGTGATAGTTTTAGCCAAGATGCAAGAAACAGCCACTGAGAAGACAAGGCCAAAAGAAGTTTGTCGTAAAAAACAGGTCACTGCATGAGGCTGGCCAATGAATAGCAAGGAGCAGAGGAAGCAGAGCAATAAGGAGACAAGGAGAGAGTAGGTGAGGTCTCGATTGTTGGCTTTGATGATGGGAGTGTCCTGGTTCTTGATGAAAATCCTCAGCACCAAAACTGTGATCAGAGAGAAAGACAAAGCCAAGACACTTAATGTCATTCCCAAGGGTTCTGTGAAAGAGAGGAAATGGAAGACTTTGGGAAGGCATTGATCTTGGTTCTTGTTTGGAAACTGACCTTCTGGACATTTGACACAGTCATCCATGTCCGAAAAAATAAACAAATGTAAGTTTGATGTATCTGTTATAATATTCTCTTCCTATATCAACCCATGCCTAACTAAGTGGATGGTCCCACCTCTAATTCATGTTTGAATAGAACATTCTTTGAAATGTCGTTTTTTCTCAAATGTCAGAAAACAGAACAATTGTACAGCCTGCAGTGGCCTCTTTGGACAGCAAATATAGAATATTGAGATCTACTATCTGATCTAAAATATCCTTCCAAGCTAAACAATTTTGCTATACTTGTCGGGTTCAATATGGCTGTGGGTGAGGAATTGATGGCCAATAAAGAAGCAATGCTAAAAAGAAATTGCTTTTTTATGTAAAGTGCAGCATCTTCCGGGTTTTAAAAACAGGGGAAATAGAAATTTTAAAATCCATCATGGGATATCAGTGAAAGGAAAGTTCAAACCATGGGAGAAGACTTATTATGGGGGACAATACTATAGTAAAATGTGCTTTGGGTGCGAAAGGTGCCCAATAGTGACTGAAAAGGGTCAGAACAAGAAATGAGATTGACTGCT
Organism: Tiliqua scincoides; assembly: GCF_035046505.1. Taxonomy (NCBI): domain Eukaryota; kingdom Metazoa; phylum Chordata; class Lepidosauria; order Squamata; family Scincidae; genus Tiliqua; species Tiliqua scincoides. The sequence goes on along the minus strand of NC_089825.1, from coordinate 106,816,349 downwards.
TAAAATCCTCGTCCTTCCTCGGTGGTGAAGAGCCCAACTAGCAGCTAATTTTGCTACTATTAAATTTGAAAGAGAGAATCACATAGTTGTCAAGCAGGTGTTTCTTGTAACATTTGATTTAACTCAATTTTTCCCTCCTTCACTTGTTAGTGATATGAATGGGAGAGAATCAGCCACCATTCACAGGTTTTTGGCTTTTGAGTATGGTGCAGTGCGGCGAGTGGAGGCGTCGAGGGTGTGGCAAGCGCAACTCCTGGGTCATTTGCCCACCCTCCCCCAAGGTTCACCATTGCCCCAGAGGCCTCTTAGGGCACAATCCTAACCAGGTCTACTCAGAAGTAAGTCGTATTTTGTTCAGTGGGGCTTACTCTTAGGAAGGTGTGGTTAGGATTGCAGCCTTAAACATACTCTAGCCAAAGAGCTGTTGTAAATCTCAAGAGGCACACTGGGAACCAGGCAGCCCACGGAGAGGTAGGTAAAATTGCTTCTGTTAGGCTGCCTTTTCCCCGGCTGGCTCATAGCATGAAGAGTTTTAAAGCATAAAACTAGGAAAAAGGGGATACTTAGGAGTGATGTTATAACATGAACGATTCATTACACTGCACATTTTGTCTCCCACCTGTCTGACAAGAAATCTTCCCTTCTGGACATAGATCACAATCATAGCAACAAAACGGCTTCCCTTCCTTCTTTTTCTTGCTGTAACCTGGAGAGCAGTGGTCATTGCACAGAGCAGTGGGCATCACCTATGCATGGAAAGAGAAGAGAGTTTACTCCTTTGGCTAGTGAGAAAGTACTATTCTTCTCTAAGACCAAACTATTTTTTTCTTTGATAGGGTTGGGGTGGGTTATAGCTGAATGGAAGCAATCAAGAACAGGAATTTTGGCAATTCAGAACCAGAAGTGTGAACCCAACTTAAGAAGCAATGAACTCAACTTGAAGTTGGCTGTTGAAGCACACGAACTCCTCATGATCAGAATATTTTTTTTAGTCTACTACTACAGTCTCATTAAAGGATTCAGCCATTCACTGATGGAATGGCTGTGCTTCCGAGGACTCAGGGCTGCAGCGGCACTGAAATGGTTATCGCTGCATCGTGTGAGGCTGAGAAGAAGTGTGGGGTCTACTCCATGTATGTGAGATTATGCTCCCTTACCCTTTGTAATCCCAGGTGGTTCCAATGGTTCTCCTCAGATTTGTGCCCACTATTGTGTGGATTCAAGGAACCATGTCAGATCTCCCAAGCAGGGAGGGGGGATAGAAAAGGGTGGCAGGGCCTTCCGTCTTCAACCCTGCCCGCTTCGTTCCCCTCTGCCATGCTTTCTTCCACCCTTCCCCCAACTGGAATATGTCCCCCACCCCAACTTAACTCTGCATGAAGCTCCAGGTGGCGGTTGTTTCCATTCCACCCAGCGATGGCTCAGCACAGGCTCTTGCTGAGCTGGTACCCAAGCCAGCCCAACGGTAAGTGTCGTGTGGGCCTTTAGATCAGGCCCTCAGTCAGTAACTTCTCTAATAGACTTGGAAATAACTGCCAAAATACTTGCACCAAAGATAAAAATCCTAATATGAAGAAGTATGGCAGCCTTGAGCAGAGGGCATTATTCTGAGTGGTAAATTCTAGGACTGGTTTTTGCAGACAAGATACCCCCAGCAAAAAAGCTTGCATGACACAATGAACAGCAGCCAGAGAAAATCTTGTTGCCTGGATAAAGATAGTATGATTGGCAACCTTCAGTCTCGAAAGACTATGATATAAGCCTACAGCACCCGGTATTCCCAGGTGGTCTCCCATCCAGGTACTAACCAGGCCTGACCCTGCTTAGCTTCCGAGATCATGGTATAAGCCTACAGCACCCGGTATTCCTATAGAACTCTTCTAAATAAATAAAGAGAGGCAGGGTTGGTGTCAGATGTTCTGGACTAATTTGCAGGCATGACCAGATAGCGAAGATGTCAGAGATCAACCAATAGCGGAGCTGTACAGGGGAACATGACTACATACCAAAGGCTGTCCCCTGAACCCACAGCATTGGTAGCACAAAATGTACCATCATGTGGTAAGCAGAGATCTAGTTGAGTGTTTTCCTCCAGGACCCCTGGCAACATTTCTGATCTGGAGATCAGTAGACAAGTGTGACCCTGTCAAGCCTCATAGCTCAGTGACGGATACCAAGCTATTAATGCAAACAGGACTGAGTTCATTCTCAACATCTCTAGACAAAGAAATATCAGTAGCAATGTCTGAGATGATTCACAGCCCAATACTGACTAAGTGCAGGGGTGGGAGAAGGTGGGGTAGGGAAGGGAGGGTGGAATGAGATGAGGGGATGGCAGCAATAGGTGGGGTCAGAAGATTGAGACTACGAGTTATAAATTCTATACTAAATTCTACATACTGATTTTGCGATTCCTTACAAAAAAGTAAGTTCTTTCGAAAGCATTGCTTAGAAGACTGGGAGGGAATACCAAGGGTCAAGGTGATCAGGATTTAATGCTGGTACATTTCCCATTTAGCTTTCCATCTTCCAGCTGAATCATACCCTACCTGATTGAATGCGCTGGGCCATGTGATGGTATCATCATTAATGGTGAATTCTTTGCCTGGGGTAACTTGAGGATCCATCATTCCTGTCTTCACTCTCAAGAAGGACTGGTTGGGGAAAGTCACCCAGTTGATCAGATCAAATCCAGCTGCTAATTCACCCTCCTCATCAAAAGACACCGTGTCTCCAGCACTGTTGTTAAATGAGATGCTTCTCAGGAATGAGTGAAGCTGGATTGGAAGGGGTCAAGGAAAACATTATAAATGATTTGTGTTTTCAGGGGAGGGACTTTTGTGTAACTGAAAGGACCACATAGTAAAACCAAAATGTTCAGCACACGTCACCTCTGTTTCCGCTGAATTCCTATTTGTCAGCAAATATTGTGTTTGTCTTTGTGGGGGAAGAGGGAACGACATTAATGGCAGCTAGCACTTCCAGAACTTTCTGGAATCTTTTTTCTGATGGGAACTGGGGTTAGGATTTTAATTCCAAAATTCCTGGCAAAATATTGATAGTTTCAAAAAAATAAATATTTATTTACTTTCTTTGAAGTGAACCCTCTGAGGGTCTTCTCAAGGACAGAAAGGATCAACATAGCATCTCTTTCATACCACAGTAGAAATCTAGTGTCACAGTCTGGGAACAGCCCATCACCCACCCACCCCTCTCAAAGCCAAGTACTTTGCTGTAAGGGAAAAGCTTGCAGATGGAAGTCCTGCAACTGTTCAGTTTGAGTGCTCCGAAAAGGGTCAATGTTTTGTGAATGCTTTGGAGGCTTTGGCAGCATTTGAATCATTGCCTCTCATATACTCTAGCCTTTCTGAGCATTTAGTTAGAATATGCACAAATACATGACCCCCATTTTGAGTCAAAGGCTGCAAAGACTTTGAGTCAAAGACTGCAACAATATAACAATATAACAATAGTTATATCCTAACTTTGGATAGCAAAGTTAGTCATGAGTCAGTTCCACTGATTTTACACACCTCATCCATAGTGATACGTAACCAACTGTGGAACAGAAAACAAAATAGATGAGGCTCCTAAAAAGCTGGATTGACAAAATCCATTATAATGTTCGGGCAGTAGAATCCTACGTTAGACTAGGCTGCCCTACCTCCAGCCGTGAAAGTAGGCTGATGGTGGAGGTGGAGACTGGTGGAGTAGGCAGAACAGAGTAGGAGAAGGAATGGGGAAGTTTCTACAAGCGGAGCAGGTGGGAGGCAGAACAGGATGGGGGTGGATCTAGGGGTGGATGTAGGCAGCACCTACATGCATCTGAACCTAATCACATTCCCCATCCCTTTCAATCTTCCTGGCTTGCCTCAGATGTCCACAAGAAGAATAGGATTCACAGATCAGAGGCATTCTATTGGGGCAATGGAAGTTTGCCTTGTGGCAAGAGAACAAGAGTTGCCTCAGCTCAAGGAGGCTTCCTGATGTATCCCCGCATGAAATATCTGGCGCAGTACTGAGGGCTGGGAAAAAAAAATTAAATGTAAAATTTAAATAAATAAATTAGAGATGGAACTTCGATGAATGAATAAATGAATGAGTGGGCTCATTCACTCAGCCTCTCCGGCCCTCAGAACATCCTCCAGATGCAATCAGAGCACAGCTCTGGTCATGTTCAGTCGAGTGGGCCAGAGGCTTTCAGGAGACAAGAGGCTGGCCGCAGGCCGGATAGAGGCTTACTGCGGGCCGCATCTGGCCCCCGGGCCAGGGTTTGGAGACCCCTGCTTTACACCAATTAAATGTTTGATTTTATTGTTATTCACAGGGGAACACTCAGTGAACTCAACCTGTAAGATCATTTGTGTTAATGATATACAACATGTTAGACAGACAGAAAATAGTTGTTCTGTATTTGCATGCATGTGTGTTCATGTGCTATCAGCTGCAGAACTAGTGCTGGACAAACAGAGCAAGTGCCCTGGCGCTGAGCCCGCAGAATTCTAGGACTTTTTGGCAATCCTTACTGAGGCCCCCGACACAGTTGAAAACTGTACTTCTGGTCTTCTGGAAGTGCAGTTTAAGACTGCAGGGGAGGCTTCCCCAGTTGGTCCTAGAGTCACACAAGGCTATGTCGCACTTTGAAGGTGGGGAGGTGGCATTTCATGAAGAGTGGCATTTCACACAGGAGGGTGGCATCGCAGACCTCTGCCCCATTGTCCAGCACTGTGTGTGATATGCACAAGACTCTAACATTTTCTGCACTTTAATAGCTTCCTTGAGTTGGGCAGACAGCATAAAATGTTGTAGTAAATTTAATCTACTATTAGTTACTCGAAATTTATTGTAAGCACTGCGTACAGCGAACTTCAGTGTCAAGCAAGTCTGCTCAAGCTTGGCAGAGTTCTTTCTCCCACCTTCTGTTCTTTAAGGTGGAGGTATCCAGCCCAGTTTGTTCTGGAGAGTTGATATTAAAACCTCGAATAAGGTCACAATCCCTAGTTGGTTATCTGGATCCAGAGTAGACAACTGGAACATGTCCTCAGTTTGTAGTAGTGTGCAAAAGGACTCTTTAGTGGCTGCATCCCATTTAATTCTTTTAATTGTGTCAGGGTGACCGTCCTCCACCTGAGAGTGGGAATTGTGGTAGCAATCTGAGAAGTAGGCCAAATCACATATTAAGGGTAAATGGTCACTAGTCTGTGGGTATCCAATTCTAAAATTCACTATCTGTGGGAGAAAATAAAAGGGAACCAGAATGTAATCAATAACACTCATACCTCTAGTTGAAATATGGGTATACTCTCCTTTATCCCCCAGATAATCTAGGCCGTTTAACCAAGTGAGGCCGTTGGTAATACAGAATTTAGCCAAAAGAAGCCCAGCTGCATTAATTGTTCTGTCTTCTGACTGCCTTTCAGAGAAACGAATCTCTGATAAGGTCATATCAGTAGGCAGATCTAGGATTTGATGGAAGATGTCGTTATTGTGTCCCACCCTGGCGTTAAAATCCGCAGAAATTATTGGTATGAGAGAAGGAAATTTGCCAGTCAATTCATTAAACATGCCACTAAAATATACCCACTGCTTTTCAGTTGCCGCTTTGTCATTGACAGGTGGCATGTACACATTTATAACCATAAGGCTTTGATGTGGCAGCCTCAGCTTAATTGCCTGGATTTTACAATAGCTATCGGCCATAAACACCAACGCATTCTTAAAAACTGGTTTCACTAATATGGCGAGACCGCCAGCAGGACGACCTTTTGCTGCGCTCTTCCGTGCTGGTAGTGATGTTACGGAGAACCCTTCAAACTCAATGGGTAAGGTAGCCCATGTTTCCTGTAGCAATATAACATCTCTATCCCTTAGGATTTCATCTAGCACTTTCTCCCGTGACTTTGCTGACTAGCCAGCGATATTCCAAGACAGGATTTTCAGTTGACCTTGGAGGGCTTCAGGGAGTCGATGTGGAAGCAGTCAGTCTGATGGAATTAAGGGAATTTGAATTTCTGAGCCCCTCTGCGTGCTTGAGGCAGATGGTTGTAGCTCTGGCTCAAGCATAATGGTCTCCGGCAATCTTAGCTTGGTTTCCAATCGATCCGGCAGATTTGTCTCTTCTAGAGCATTGCCTGTTGCTGCTACGGCTGGGGTTCCATCAGGAACAAGATGGATCAATGGTTGTTGACTTGGTTGGATATCCACTGTTGAAAGCTGGGAGAGTTGTGCCATGGGTTCCTCTAAAACAGTAGAGGCAGGTTGCTGTTTAATTTGAATAGATGTATTGGGCATCTCCATCACCACGCCCTCCATTTTATCATCTAGACAGCAATGTTCGCTATCGATGGCCTCTTTTGGTGGAGGGAGCAGATGGGCTGTTTCTCACACTCAAAAGCCCAGGCTGAGCCAACAGGAGGTGGCACTGTAGAGGGAGAGCCCCCAAGACAGAGGGAGTAAGGCATGCTTCCCCTGACTGGGGACTCCTGATGCATCTCAGTCTGATAGGTCGGCCTTAAGAAAGGGTCTTTGTCTGAGGAAACCATTGGAGAGTCCCGTGGAGAAGATGTGGTCTCACATGAAGTAAGGGGATGTGTCGTCTGCATCATATCCGACAGCTCCTTCCAGAGCATTTCCACTTTCTGCACAGTCTGTTGTTGTTCCTGATGAGGTAAGATTCTGAATGCCTCCAGGGCCTCCCTAGTCAGCTTGACCTCATCCACATCCGGTTGAGGCAACTGGTCTGTAAGCTGGGAGCTTATATTACAGTTGAAAAAATCAGATTTTGCAAATGGCTTCGTTGTTTGTAAGGGGTCAAAGGACAAACCTTGGGGGGCTTGTCCAAGCCCCCTCAGTTAGAGGCTGTGAGTTGCATGGTGAATGAAGCAAATCTGGGGCAAGAAGAGCTGTGACGTTGTTGAAGTGAGGGTCTGGAGCCAGCAGCAATCCCGGACAATTAGTCATTTCTCCCACTTTGGTTGTTAGAGGGAGACTAAAGCTCCCTTGTGGTTTTCCAAAGCACAATTCTTTTCCCATAGAGTCTTGGACCATATTAGCAGCTTCTATAATAGAATTTGACAGCTTTTTTGATGGTGGACTCAGTCCTATAGAGATATCAGACTCCATCGGCTCACTCGCCTCACTTGTCATCTCAGATACCAGATCTTTTCCTTCATGTCCACAGTTGAGTTGTCTACTTTGTTCTAAGAGACTGTCCAATCTTATCTGCAGATCCTCCAGTTCATCACGCCCATGTACTTGAGGTCTATCCTTCACAGTAGCTTGTCTTGCAGATACTGTACCATGAAGATCTGAATTGCATGATGTTGGCATATCTGTCTTCCCAGTGATGTTAACTTCTACATGCTTAGCTTTTTTCCTGATTAATGATCTGATGCCTAGCTCTTTAAAAATGCACTGAGGGAAGATATCAAATCTTCTGAGCCTCTGTGCTGCGTGAAATATCTGCTGGGGCACACTTGTTGAGCAGAAGTCAAGAAAAAGTCTTTTATACGTTGACTGGGCGGGTAAGAAATAAAAATACTTTATATCCGAATGAACAACCTAAAAGTTCAAAAGTTGGAAAGAGAACGGAGTATTGTTTCTTTAGATTTCCAAAGGTGGGCATCTCTTCTGGGGAAGTGAATTAGTATCTGATTGTTTTGGAATAATTGCTGCACTTTCCTTTGTTTTCCGTGTTGTCTGTTGTCTCTGGTATGGAGGAGGATGATTTAATGGTGTCCTCGGCGTTAATGACCGGAGGTTGGAACCAGGCAGCATTCAGAGTTAGCTGAGATGGATTCTGAATTATGGCTTCTAGTTGCCCCTCTATTTTGTTTAGGCGACCTAGTATCACTAGCAGTGACTCTGCAGATATAAAACAGATTTCTCCTAATTGTTGGAAAGTGCAATCTGAGGCAGACTGCCTTATCTGGGCACCATTAGTCTTATGATTCTGTCCGGGAGAGGTTTGTTTCCCAACTTTTCTAGCTTTCCCCCTCACTTCAGCTGGACACAATCTGCTAATAGGCAGCCCTATTGCTGAGTCATCTGAAGATTCCACAGGTTCAGTTGGGGTGGATCACTGGATCACTCAGATCCAGTGGGGGTGGAGGAGGGGAAGAAGCTCTCCATTCTCAGTTGTTTCTTTTTTCTCTTCTTCAGGTTTCCGCTTTCTAGGCGATCTGGGCGATCTGTGCACGGGCTTTTCCTCTGTCTTTTCCTCCCTTTGGCAGGCGTTTGGAACTTGTTAGTCATGTTTGCTATTCAATTAATCCCAGCCTTGAGAAAGAGATACTGACTCCTCTCTCTTTCTGCACTTTATTTCTTATTCTGTGCTTTCAGGATTTGACTGGAATAGTGGCTTCTGAACTAGCAGCATTTCTTGGCTTTTTCAAAGAGAGAGAGAGAGAGAGAGAGAGAGAGAGAGAGAGAGAGAGAGAGAGAGAGAGAGAGAGAGATATCCTTGCAAGTCAGTTACCTGGGAGGAAGAAAACAGAAATACTCATTTAAGAATTGTACCTGTGGAATCTTGTAGATGCCTAATTGAGTTGCCACGTGAAGGGAGATATCTGCATCAAGTCCTCCAATGACAACTATCAGTTCCTTTTGCTTGGCACATTTGAAGTTGGGGACAATCCTTTCCTGGGTGGAAAGAAGTTTCAGGGTGTTCTGGTAAGTCAGTTTTGCATTGTAGTAACTGTCATAGATGTGGAACCCCAGGCTGACATTAGGCAGGAAATTTGGATTCTCATTGATCTCCTTCACAGCAAAGACCAAGGACAGGACATGCTGATAGTTCTTTGGAACTGGACTAAAGGAAGAGTTATATTTTGCATGAATCATATGGTCAATCCTTCATGAAGTGTCTATCTGAATGCAGGCTGTAACTAATTTTATGAAAGGCTCAGGTGTTCTTTCAGTTGAAGAGATTTCATCCATTTCCAACCCCGATGCCATTGTTGTGCCTTGTATGGGATTTGGCCATCTCCTCCTCCAACTTTGCCTGTAGTATATCCCAGGACAAAAGAACTCTCAAGTTGGGTCTCTGGAAGTTGGAGGGTAGAATCTTTCAAATAATCACTGTCTAGAAGAAGGGGTGCCTAGTTGCTAAGTTTTGCAATAACTGAGGGCACCATTAACTATCCTGGGATACTCTTCAAAAAAAGAAATTTACTCCACCCATTGGAATGGATCTATATTTCAAGCAGAGCTCAGTGATACATAAATATTAAAGCGCCGTGTCATAAAAACAGTTCTAAGAAAAGAGTGTTCATATGATCTGAAATCAATCCATAGAACCCCACATATATAAGAATTTGAATGTAGCTCCTCATATCCAGTTGTCAGATTTACAGCCCAAGCCTAACCCACTTTGATGGTTAAATAGCCAGTGCAGAGTTGAGTAGCCCTACTGTGGGTCCACTTACCTTATGCGGGGAAGGGGACAAATGTCCCCAGCCCCCAAGGATCTATTGGGAGATGCAGCGTTCTGAGCTGCCCAGAATGCCCTGGGAGCCAGGCAGCTCAGGATTGGGCTGTCAGACTGCAAACATACAAACTGATTTATTTCTGAATAGACATACATAGGATTGGGCTGTTACACACAGGCTGTATCTCAGTGGTGGAGCAAATGCTTTGCATGCATCCCTATTAGTTTCATGTGGAGCAGAGAAAGATTTTTGTACGAAACTCTAGTTGCGACTTAGCATATCCAGTTCTGAACTGGATAATCTGACTAGATATAAATGATCCACGGAACCCAGAAACACCTGAAGGGCGCAGGAGAGAACTGAAAGACATGAAACAAACTGGCAAAAATGAATCATGTAGATGAAAGTATATTTATACAGTCTTTGAAAGAATCCTGCTCATAAATCTAAGTGCATCTTCCAAAACAAGCATAAGCAGACTGTCTTTTGGACATGCCAGTCTGTGCATGACACATTTCTAACTGATCTGAGCTACCAAACATTTTGGATGGTAGAAAAGGATGTCCTTATGTTAGTTCATCGATCAGCCTTGTTTTGGGGTGTTCGCGGAAAGCCATGTCATCAGAGTGGCAAACAAACTGCGATACATTTTCTCCAATGATGAGATCTCCTTTCAGGTGATACTTAAATGGGAGCTGGGAGGGATTGTACTGCTGCCATGAACAGAAAGCTTTTTTTTATTTACCTGCAGCAAGCGCTGCAGTCCTGTGGGGTCCAGGGAGCCCTCCGCAGGGCTTCACCTATATATATATAGTGTTTTGCATTCACTGGGAGCCCTGTGGAGGCCTCCCCAGTCTCCTAAACCCCATAATTGCAGTGCTGGCTAAAGGTAAGTTAAAAAAGAAAACCCTCCCGTCCATGGCAACTGCGTGATCTGGCAGATCATGCTGCTGCCTTCCCCATGCCTTGCAACAACTTACTGTATTCCCAATTCCTTTGTAGGAGTTTGGAAGCACAGATGTAGATGAAAGTATATTTATACAAATTTTGAAAGAATCCTGCTCATTAATCTAAGTACATCTTCCAAAACAAGCATAAGCAGACTCTCTTCTGAACATGCCAGTCCTTGAAATATACATTGGTAATTGATCTGATCTGAGCTTCTGAACATTTTGGAGATTTAAGAAGCATTTCCTTACATTATCATCCTTGTTTTGGGGTGTTCGCTGAAAGAAATGTCGCCAAATATTCAGGTAAACTGTGACACAATCGCTCCAATGATCAGATCTCCACTCTGTTGATACTTCCAGGGGAACTGGGAGAGTTCAGTGACGGCACACAAAGCAGCCTGTGCCCTGTATTCAGCTGGAGAAAACTGAAGGCCCAGAATGAGCAGCAGCGCTAACAGAAGCATCCCTGCTATCTTGTGTGGATCTTGACTCAGAATGCCCAGTTGCTATCCATCATCCACCCTCAACCTGCCTAGAACAACCCCAACTTGTGTGCAGCAATGCTTCCAGAATCTCTTGAAGAACTGGGCATATATAGTGGTGGATCTCCCCATCTGCTGCCAGGACAGCATTGGGCCATAAGTAACTGAAGATAAAAATGGCACCGTTCTCACTGTTCACAGTTTTCAACCCAGGTCTGAGCAGCTCAGAGATTATATGTTGATCAATATGTTTGAGGCATTAGAAAAGAGCTGTGGGATTTGCCTAGCGGGAGAATGACTCATAGCAATTGAAGTTAATTATAGGATTGGAAATCATTGCTCAGATGATTGCACTGGGTGGCATAATGTTTGCATCAGATGTAGAGGGGGGGGGAAATCCACTTGGATCTTTGAGTGATTTAGGGCCAAAACCTACCCATTTTGGGCCCCATCTATGCAGCAGTGCCAAAAACATCAACCACTTCATCCTATGGTGGGGGGGGGGCAGTCACAGAGGTCTCCTTTGTGGCACAGGAGCAGCTACCATGACGCAGGGTGATCTTCTCAGATCTGCTACAGCTAAATAGCTATTGCACGTTTCCATTGACTTGAGCTGCAGGATTGGGTCCAGGAAAGGAGTCAGGACAGTGGTTCTCAAACTGGGGCATCACATCGTCCCAGTCTGCAAGCCCTGGGCTCTGCTCCCTTAAGGGCTGGGGAGGGGGAAGGCATCCAGGGGATCGTGCCTCTGATCAGAGTGCAGGGGCACACTTCCACACACCCCTGCCTGCAGCTCCTCTGACCCCTGGGAGGCTACTGCAGGCAGGGATGAATGGAAGTGTGCCCCTGCACCCCCCCACAGCAGCATGATGCTGGGCATCGTGTCACTGCATTCCCCCACCCCTGCCCCTTAAGCAAAGACTTGCAGGCTCTCAAACTCTCCCAGAGAATTTGAGAACCACTGAGTTAGAATATTGGCCACACCAGTGAGGCCAATCCTGCCCCCTGGGACCCGATCAGCCCACCCTGCCTCATTTTGCTACCTCTCTGCCCCAATTCCACCTTCTTACCACCCCCTCCCACCTCTGCCAATGACTAAGTAGTCAAGGAGCATGAGTGCATTTTCGTGGAAGGGAAGACACAGTCCTTCCCACTGATGTAGCTGGCAGCGCAGTAAGTTCATGCACAAAGAGTGCCTTCTGCAGTAGGCGCCGACTCCTTTACATAATTCCACATTGTCACGAGACAGGATCCAAGGACAGGCGGCTCTACTAAGTGCTAAATTGGGCCTATTAGTGGAATAAGAGGGATTCTATTCCCGCAACAGGACGTGAAGAGAAAAAATAGCAACTGAATGGGGAGTTCCTAGAAAGAAGCCACACCTTTTGCCAAACCTAATCCCCTGACCCAGGTCCACATGGACAAGTACCAGTGATTATGCTGCTGCAGGTCTAATTAGACCCACCCCAGCCACGGAAACCTACCCCCGGATTCCCTTACACAGGATTTTCAGGACTGCCCCCCACCGGATGCAGCAAGTGCCAGATCACAAAATACTGCCCCCCTCCCCAATAGGCTGCTTTACTGGTCGCTTCAGAGCCTCTTGTGACATCCTCTGGCCCTTCAAAAGTCTTCTGAGTCCTCCGGAGTACCTTCCAAAATCCAGAAGTCATGTTTAACAGCCCTCTGGAGGCTTGAGAAGGATTTCAAAGGGCCAGGAGACATAGATCCGAATAGGACAGTGTCTGGTCCTGGACTACAGGATAGGATCTGGTGGATGCTTCTGCCACTGAGATCCACTGCTCTCCTGCCCCTGAACCATCCTGCTCCAGCCATGATCTACCCTCACCACCAGTTGACACATGGAACATGACACAACATCCAGTGGCAGGAGGCTCGGCTTAGTGGGCAGAGCTCTTAGTGTTTAATAAAGCCTCAGGTCCACCCTGAGCCTCTTGTTGATGTTTGTTGTGTTGCATCTGGTCTCCCAACCCGGAAGTCACTGGTGATGATGTCATCATCACAGATGATGTCATCACTGGCAGTTACTTCCAGTGGTACTTCAAATAGGTGGACCATGTGAAGTGCTATGGTGGAGGAAACCGTGTGAAATACTGTTCTTCATGATTGTTCTAAATTGAGTTGCTTGAATGCCTGTGATTTTGAATGAGTCTGTGGTGAATGAAGCCCCTCGTCTGAATAAAAAAAAATATATAATAATAATAATAATAATAATAATAATAATAATAATAATAATAATAATAATAATAATAACAACAACAACAGGTATTTATATACTGCCTTTCTTGGTCTTTATTCAAGACTTTATTCAAGGCGGTTTACAGGCTTATCTAAATCCCTTATGGGATTATAGTGCCTCACGAATTCACTACCCCTCCAACATTGTCACTTGTTGTGAATGGTTCCACAGCACTTCACAGACAGGCCTCCCATGTGAAAGGTGGGCAGCCCAATCTTGAGCTGCCCGGAGCGCAAGGCCGCCATGGAGCCAAAATGACCACCACAGCATCCAACACACAACCGAGCATCCTGCAGTGGCTCCTCAGGGGAAGTGGACTTTGATCCACTTCCCCTGAGTAAGGAAAGTAGCTGTGCTACAAGATTCTATGACAGCTGTAGAGCTGGTACAGAAATGGAGAGTCCCGTGTTGGACCTCACATACCTACAAAGGGCACAGGATCTGGTGGAGCCGAGCTCCACCAGTCCAGCCCTCCTCCTGCCTTGTGCCTCCCCTGCCACACCTCATCCCCGCCCTCCACCTGCCTCCCACCACACAGCAATGCTTCCTTCCTGCCTCTACCCACACCCACACTCACCTATCTGCCAGCAGGTTTGTTTGTTTGTTTGTTTATGGAATTTATACCCTGCTTTTCTATCCCAACAAAGGGAACTCAAGGTTGCTACCAAGAACGTGAAATAGTGGAGAGTGATCGAATATGTGGGCTATATCTACTTCCAGATAATACAAAATAAAAGATATGAAACACATACTTAGTGATTTCTTCTTCTGAGCTGATCCTTGCTGTTCTGTTCAGGCCTCAGGATAATTATGTAGCATTTGGGGAGAAAGATACAGCCCAGCAACCCAGCACTGGAGGCCAAGATGGAGAAGATCTCCACAGCCACCATGTACTTTCCCTTGGTGCTCAGGTAAGGCGGGATAAAGGACAACCACACACTACAAAACACCAACATACTGAAAGTGATGAACTTGGCTTCATTGAAACTGTTTGGCAACTTCCTGGCTTGGAAAGCCACAGTGAAGCTGACAGCAGCCAGAAATCCCAGGTATCCCAGAACACAATAAAACATAGTGATGGAGCCTTCATTGCACTCCACCACAGTTTCTTCAGCCAGAGAGTCCGTGTCCAAATCTGGAAATGGAGGGGCAGTGCAGAGCCACACAGCACAAATGGTGGCTTGAATGAGGGAGCAAACAAGTATAATGGAGTTGGCCAGTCTTTTCCCCACCCATTTCCTCATCCTGGATCCTGGCTTGGTGGCCATGAAAGCCAGAACCACAGTGATGGTTTTAGCCAAGATGCAAGAAACAGCCACTGAGAAGACAAGGCCAAAAGAAGTTTGTCGTAAAAAACAGGTCACTGCATGAGGCTGGCCAATGAATAGCAAGGAGCAGAGGAAGCAGAGCAATAAGGAGACAAGGAGAGAGTAGGTGAGGTCTCGATTGTTGGCTTTGATGATGGGAGTGTCCTTGTTCTTGATGAAAATCCTCAGCACCAAAACTGTGATCAGAGAGAAAGACAAAGCCAAGACACTTAATGTCATTCCCAAGGGTTCTGTGAAAGAGAGGAAATGGAAGACTTTGGGGAGGCATTGATCTTGGTTCTTGTTTGGAAACTGACCTTCTGGACATTTGACACAGTCATCCATGTCTGAAAAAATAAACAAATGTAAGTTTGATGTATCTGTTATAATATTCTCTTCCTATATCATCCCATGCCTAACTAAGTGGATGGTCCCACCTCTAATTCATGTTTGAATAGAACAGTCTTTGAAATGTCGTTTTTTCTCAAATGTCAGAAAACAGAACAATTGTACAGCCTGCAGTGGCCTCTTTGGACAGCAAATATAGAATATTGAGCTCTACTATGTGATCTAAAATATCCTTCCCAGCTAAAGAATTCTGCTATACTTGTCGGGTTCAATATGACTGTGGGTGAGGAATTGATGGCCAATAAAGAAGCAATGCTAAAAAGAAATTGCTTTTTTATGTAAAGTGCAGCATCTTCCGGGTTTTAAAAACAGGGGAAATAGAAATTTTAAAATCCATCATGGGATATCAGTGAAAGGAAAGTTCAAACCATGGGAGAAGACTTATTATGGGGGACAATACTATAGTAAAATGTGCTTTGGGTGCGAAAGGTGCCCAATAGTGACTGAAAAGGGTCAGAACAAGAAATGAGATTGACTGCTTAAAATCCTCGTCCTTCCTCAGTGGTGAAGAGCCCAACTAGCAGCTAATTTTGCTACTATTAAATTTGAAAGAGAGAATCACATAGTTGTCAAGCAGGTGTTTCTTGTAACATTTGATTTAACTCAATTTTTCCCTCCTTCACTTGTAAGTGATATGAATGGGAGAGAATCAGCCACCATTCACAGGTTTTTGGCTTTTGAGTGTGGTGCAGTGCGGCGAGTGGAGGCGTCGAGGGTGTGGCAAGCGCAACTCCTGTGTCATCTGCCTGCCCCCCCCAAGGTTCACCATTGCCCCAGAGGCCTCTTAGGGCACAATCCTAACCAGGTCTACTCAGACGTAAGTCCTATTTTGTTCAGTGGGGCTTACTCTTAGGAAGGTGTGGTTAGGATTGCAGCCTTAAACGTACTCTAGCCAAAGAGCTGTTGTAAATCTTAAGAGGCACACTGGGAACCAGGCAGCCCACGGAGAGGTAGGTAAAATTGCTTCTGTTAGGCTGCCTTTTCCCCGGCTGGCTCATAGCATGAAGAGTTTTAAAGCATAAAACTAGGAAAAAGGGGATACTTTGGAGTGATGTTATAACATGAACGATTCATTACACTGCACATTTTGTCTCCCACCTGTCTGACAAGAAATCTTCCCTTCTGGACATAGATCACAATCATAGCAACAAAACGGCTTCCCTTCTTTCTTTTTTCTGCTGTAACCTGGAGAGCAGTGGTCATTGCATAGAGCAGTGGGCAGCACCTATGCATGGAAAGAGAAGAGAGTTTACTCCTTTGGCTAGTGAGAAAGTACTATTCTTCTCTAAGACCAAACTATTTTTTTCTTTGATAGGGTTGGGGTGGGTTATAGCTGAATGGAAGCAAACAAGAACAGGAATTTTGGAAATTCAGAACCAGAAGTGTGAACCCAACTTAAGAAGCAATGAACTCAACTTGAAGTTGGCTGTTGAAGCACACGAACTCCTCATGATCAGAATATTTTTTTAGTCTACTACTACAGTCTCATTAAAGGATTCAGCCATTCACTGATGGAATCATCCAGGGTATTCATAGCCCCATCCTGTGCTTCCCAGGACCCAGGGCTGCAGCGGCACTGAAATGGCTACTGCTGCATCCTGTGAGGCTGAGAAGAAGCGTGGGGTCTACTCCACGTATGTGAGATTATGCTCCCTCACCCTGTGTAATCCCAGGTGGCCCCAATGGTTCTCCTCAGATTTGTGCCCACTATTGTGTGGATTCAAAGAACCATGCCAGATCTCCCAAGCAGGGAGGGGGGATAGAAAAGGGTGGCAGGGCCTTCCGTCTTCAACCCTACCCACTTCGTTCCCCTCTGCCATGCTTTCTTCCACCCTTCCCCCAACTGGAACATGCCCCCCACCACAACTTAACTCTGCCATCAGGCGCATGCATGAAGCTCCGGGTGGCGGTTGTTTCTATTCTACCCAGCGATGGCTCATGCTGAGCTGGTACCCAAGCCAGCCCAACGGTAAGTGTCGTGAGGGCCTTTAGATCAGGCCCTCAGTCAGAAACTTCTCTAATAGATGTGGAAATAACTGCCAAAATACTTGCACCAAAGATAAAAATCCTACTATGGAGAGGTATGGCAGCCTTGAGCAGAGGGCATTATTCTGAGTGGTAAATTCTAGGACTGGTTTTTGCAGACAAGATACCCCAGCAAAAAAGCTTGCATGACACAATGAACAGCAGCCAGAGAAAATCTTGTTGCCTGGATAAAGATAGTATAGAACTCTTCTAAATAAATAAAGAGAGGCAGGGTTGGTGTCAGATGTTCTGGACTAATTTGCAGGCATGACCAGATAGCAAAGATGTCAGAGATCAACCAATAGCGGAGCTGTGCAGAGGAACATGACTACATACCAAAGGCTGTCCCCTGAACCCACAGCATTGGTAGCACAAAATGTACCATCATGTGGTAAGCAGGGGTATGATGGGAGATCTAGTTGAGCGTTTTCCTCCAGGACCCCTGGCAACTTTTCTGATCTGGAGATCAGTAGACAAGTGTGACCCTGTCAAGCCTCATAGCTCAGTGACGGATACCAAGCTATTAATGCAAACAGGACTGAGTTCATTCTCAACATCTCTAGACAAAGAAATATCAGTAGCAATGTCTGAGATGATTCACAGCCCAATACTGACTAAGTGCAGGGGTGGGAGAAGGTGGGGTAGGGAAGGGAGGGTGGAATGAGATGAGGGGATGGCAGCAATAGGTGGGGTCAGAAGATTGAGACTACGAGTTATAAATTCTATACTAAATTCTACATACTGATTTTGCGATTCCTTACAAAAAAGTAAGTTCTTTCGAAAGCATTGCTTAGAAGACTGGGAGGGAATACCAAGGGTCAAGGTGATCAGGATTTAATGCTGGTACATTTCCCATTTAGCTTTCCATCTTCCAGCTGAATCATACCCTACCTGATTGAATGCGCTGGGCCATGTGATGGTATCATCATTAATGGTGAATTCTTTGCCTGGGGTAACTTGAGGATCCATCATTCCTGTCTTCATTCTCAAGAAGGACTGGTTGGGGAAAGTCACCCAGTTGATCAGATCAAATCCAGCTGCTAATTCACCCTCCTCATCAAAAGACACCGTGTCTCCAGCACTGTTGTTAAATGAGATGCTTCTCAGGAATAAGTGAAGCTGGATTGGAAGGGGTCAAGGAAAACATTATAAATGATTTGTGTTTTCAGGGGAGGGACTTTTGTGTAATTGAAAGGACCACATAGTAAAACCAAAATGTTCAGCACACGTCACCTCTGTTTCCACTGAATTCCTATTTGTCAGCAAATATTGTGTTTGTCTTTGTGGGGGAAGAGGGAACGACATTAATGGCAGCTAGCACTTCCAGAACTTTCTGGAATCTTTTTTCTGATGGGAACTGGGGTTAGGATTTTAATTCCAAAATTCCTGGCAAAATATTGATAGTTTCAAAAAAATAAATATTTATTTACTTTCTTTGAAGTGAACCCTCTGAGGGTCTTCTCAAGGACAGAAAGGATCAACATAGCATCTCTTTCATACCACAGTAGAAATCTAGTGTCACAGTCTGGGAAGAGCCCATCACCCACCCACCCCTTCAAAGCCAAGTACTTTGCTGTAAGGGAAAAGCTTGCAGATGGAAGTCCTGCAACAGTTCAGTTTGAGTGCTCCGAAAAGGGTCAAAGTTTTGTGAATGCTTTGGAGGCTTTGGCAGCATTTGAATCATTGCCTCTCATATACTCTAGCCTTTCTGAGCATTTAGTTAGAATATGCACAAATACATGACCCCCATTTTGAGTCAAAGGCTGCAAAGACTTTGAGTCAAAGACTGCAACAATATAACAATATAACAATAGTTATAGCCTAACTTTGGATAGCAAAGTTAGTCATGAGTCAGTTCCACTGATTTTACACACCACATCCATAGTGATACGTAACCAACTGTGGAACAGAAAACAAAATAGATGAGGCTCCTAAAAAGCTGGATTGACAAAATCCATTATAATGTTCGGGCAGTAGAATCCTACCTTAGACTAGGCTGCCCTACCTCCAGCCGTGAAAGTAGGCTGATGGCGGAGGTGGAGACTGGTGGAGTAGGCAGAACAGAGTAGGAGAAGGAATGGGGAAGTTTCTACAAGGGGAGCAGGTGGGAGGCAGAACAGGATGGGGGTGGATCTAGGGGTGGATGTAGACAGCACCTACATGCGTCTGAACCTAATCACATTCCCCATCCCTTTCAAACTTCCTGGCTCGCCTCAGATGTCCACAAGAAAAATAGGACTCACAGATCAGAGGCATTCTGTTGGGGCAATGGAAGTTTGCCTTGTGGCAAGAGAACAAGAGTTGCCTCAGCTCAAGGAGGCTTCCTGATGTATCCCCTGCAGTGTAAAGCTCAGGCTCCATTGGCTCAGCTGCATAAGCTGGGGGGATTCAGTTAGGATTCAGATCTTAGTTGTCTTCTAACATCCCCATAGACAAGGAAGCCAATTTGCAACATTACCTGAGACCATTGTGGATGTGGGGAAGAGAGCCTGCATTTGTCTACCACGGATCTGTGCTCGGCCCTGAATGAGAACATCTTCTGCAATGCATGCGCTACAGCGTGAACCGCATTGTAGATGCTGTAGCTTTGGCCAGTCATGCTCATTTCAAAAAGGGTCCCTGGGAGGTCCTCCAACCTCTCTTGACCAGTGCATGGATCTCTGCTGTCCTCGCCATCATCCGAATGAGAAAATGAGCAGTCAAAAGCCCCTTCCCAGAAGTTCCTGATGAAGTCATCTCCTTCTTGTGACTTTGGATGTAGAGATTGAAGGAACTCTGAAAACCCCAGCACTCTGTTGGAGTGAATGGCAAAAGACAGGGCACCATGGAAGACCTGTATGTCAAAATCCCTGTGCACTGTCAGTGATGAGAAATCCCACTGGCTGGTCAATATCCACACTTTACCAACAAAAGACACTGTCATACCTTCTAGTAGGGTATATAAATATATCACCCATTTCAAACCTGTTGTGGTCTGAAAGTCGGCATTGAGAACATAGACTGTGACTTCAGAATTTATTAGTTCCAGGATCTCAGCCACATGGGGGTTTATTACATCTGTGGTCTCTAGTATTTCTGCCGTCTCTGTAAATTGAGAGAGTGCTGGTATTCTTTTACTAAAGGCTGCACAGATGCCATGTTCAGAAAGCATTTTCAACATGGTGCGCACAAATTTTTCTCCATTATCATCATTGTAAGTAACAACCCCGACCCAAGTCCACTGGAAATGCTGAAGTAAATGGACAATCCCTCTGTACTGATGGGATTCATTGGGGACCATCCGATAAAAGGAAGGAAGCTGCATTTTAACATTCTTCACTGGAGCAAGTGCACAGTAGGCAATCTAGGAAAGAAGAATTACTATTATACCAGGAGAAGAACTGATACAAAATATTTATGAATCTGATCAAATAAAGTGCTGATATGAAAACCTAGTTTGAAATAAAGTAATATGTTACTGGGAGATGAGCCGATATGGATATTTTACCTTAAGTTGTTTAGGACGCAATCCAACCCTTCACTTGTTCCGGTGCAAGTCATGTTTACGCCTCTTCCGGAGGAAGCTGGATTGGCACTCAGAAGAGCACGGGCCTGCAGAGGCTGATGCAAGCCTCCGTGCCGGCTTCCTCCACAAGTCTTGTGTTGACCTGGCATTCCTGGGTGGAGGGAGGGCGAGGGGAGGGCAAGCTGTGGGCCACCCTGGGGGTGAGTGGGTAGGTAGGGATTGAGAGGTCGGGGTGGGATCCGGCAGTTATGCCGGATCCCAAATCCCATACCCGGGGAGAACAGAGTGGCTTCAAGCCGCTCCACTCTCCACGAACTTGTATCACCTGAGGAGGTGGCACAAGTTCAAGGAGACCCATTGGGCCAAAGGCGCCTTACCCAGGGGTAAAGGGAAAAGTTTCCCCTTGCTTCTGGTTGAGCCGCCTTGGGCCCCTATCCTGTGCTGGATACAGTGCAAGATAGGATTGTGCCCTTAGTTTAAAACTGCTCCACCTTTTCTAACCTCATGGAAATCTCAAGGCAGCTTTCTGGCCTTATTAGGAAGATGACTAAGGGCCCAATCCTATCCCATTTTCCAGTGCCGGTGCAACTGTACCAATGAGGCATGCACTGCATCCTATGGTGGGGAGGCAGTCACAGAGGCTCCTCAAGGTAAGGGAATGTTCGTTCCCTTACCTTGGAGCTGCATTGATGCTGGAAAGTTGGATAGGATTGGGCCCGAATAATCAACACCAAATAAACAGAGTCTCAAAAAGAAATGATCAACTATGCCCACTGTTATTACCAAGTTGACCTAGAACCCCATCCTTTGCTTGTGTGCTCAAAAGTAAATCCCATTATAGTCAAAGCTTACTTTCTTATAGCTTACTTTCAGGTAACTGTGGGTAGGATTACAGTCCTATTGTGGTTGCTGAGTCAATTGACTGGATTCATTCCCCAAATTAATGAAATAGGTAGGCACAAGTAATGTGGCATTATATAACTGAAATTGTTTGGAGCATAAAGAAAACTTTGAACATAAAGCAAAAACCAGTGGAAGGCTTGCTGAAACATAAGAAGTTTGTCTGCCCTTTCAGAGCAGAAGCAAGTAGAGGGACAGCCCTTTTCTCAACCAGAACAGAATTTGACAGGCTAGGAGCTGCAACAAAGAAGGGTCTGGCATGAGCTGCCACCAACTATATTTTCGTTAAAATAGAAACATTAAAACATTAACTTTTGCAGCACGTAAACTTGCATCAGTTTCTTTCTTTATACCAGGGGTCTCCAGACGTTTTGGCCAGAGGGCCACATGAAATATCTGGCGCAGTACTGAGGGCTGGAAAAAAAATTAAATGTAAAATTTAAATAAATAAATTAGAGATGGAACTTAGATGAATGAATAAATGAATGAGTGGGCTCATTCACTCAGCCTCTCCGGCCCTCAGAACATCCTCCAGATGCAATCAGAGCACAGCTCTGGTCATGTTCAGTCGAGTGGGCCAGAGGCTTTCAGGAGACAAGAGGCTGGCCGCAGGCCGGATAGAGGCTTACTGCGGGCCGCATCTGGCCCCCGGGCCAGGGTTTGGAGACCCCTGCTTTACACCAATTAAATGTTTGATTTTATTGTTATTCACAGGGGAACACTCAGTGAACTCAACCTGTAAGATCATTTGTGTTAATGATATACAACATGTCAGACAGACAGAAAATAGTTGTTCTCTATTTGCATGCATGTGTGTTCATGTGCTATCAGCTGCAGAACTAGTGCTGGACAAACAGAGCAAGTGCCCTGGCGCTGAGCCCGCACAATTCTAGGACCTTTTGGCAATCCTTACTGAGGCCCCCGACACAGTTGAAAACTGTACTTCTGGTCTTCTGGAAGTGCAGTTTAAGACTGCAGGGGAGGCTTCCCCAGTTGGTCCTAGAGTCACACAAGGCTATGTCGCACTTTGAAGGTGGGGAGGTGGCATTTCATGAAGAGTGGCATTTCACACAGGAGGGTGGCATCGCAGACCTCTGCCCCATTGTCCAGCACTGTGTGTGATATGCACAAGACTCTAACATTTTCTGCACTTTAATAGCTTCCTTGAGTTGGGCAGACAGCCTAAAATATTGTAGTAAATTTAATCTACTATTAGTTACTCGAAATTTATTGTAAGCACTGCGTACAGCGAACTTCAGTGTCAAGCAAGTCTGCTCAAGCTTGGCAGAGTTCTTTCTCCCACCTTCTGTTCTTTAAGGTGGAGGTATCCAGCCCAGTTTGTTCTGGAGAGTTGATATTAAAACCTCGAATAAGGTCACAATCCCTAGTTGGTTATCTGGATCCAGAGTAGACAACTGGAACATGTCCTCAGTTTGTAGTAGTGTGCAAAAGGACTCTTTAGTGGCTGCATCCCATTTAATTCTTTTAATTGTGTCAGGGTGACCGTCCTCCACCTGAGAGTGGGAATTGTGGTAGCAATCTGAGAAGTAGGCCAAATCACATATTAAGGGTAAATGGTCACTAGACTGTGGGTATCCAATTCTAAAATTCACTATCTGTGGGAGAAAATAAAAGGGAACCAGAATGTAATCAATAACACTCATACCTCTAGTTGAAATATGGGTATACTCTCCTTTATCCCCCAGATAATCTAGGCCATTTAACCAAGTGAGGCCGTTGGTAATACAGAATTTAGCCAAAAGAAGCCCAGCTGCATTAATTGTTCTGTCTTTTGACTGCCTTTCAGAGAAACGAATCTCTGATAAGGTCATATCAGTAGGCAGATCTAGGATTTGATGGAAGATGTCGTTATTGTGTCCCACCCTGGCGTTAAAATCCGCAGAAATTATTGGTACGAGAGAAGGAAATTTGCCAGTCAATTCATTAAACATGCCACTAAAATATACCCACTGCTTTTCAGTTGCCGCTTTGTCATTGAAAGGTGGCATGTACACATTTATAACCATAAGGCTTTGATGTGGCAGCCTCAGCTTAATTGCCTGGATTTTACAATAGCTATCGGCCATAAACACCAACGCATTCTTAAAAACAGGTTTCACTAATATGGCGAGACCGCCAGCAGGACGACCTTTTGCTGCGCTCTTCCGTGCTGGTAGTGATGTTACGGAGAACCCTTCAAACTCAATGGGTAAGGTAGCCCATGTTTCCTGTAGCAATATAACATCTCTATCCCTTAGGATTTCATCTAGCACTTTCTCCCGTGACTTTGCTGACTAGCCAGCGATATTCCAAGACAGGATTTTCAGTTGACCTTGGAGGGCTTCAGGGAGTCGATGTGGAAGCAGTCAGTCTGATGGAATTAAGGGAATTTGAATTTCTGAGCCCCTCTGCATGCTTGAGGCAGGTGGTTGTAGCTCTGGCTCAAGCATAATGGTCTCCGGCAATCTTAGCTTGGTTTCCAATCGATCCGGCAGATTTGTCTCTTCTAGAGCATTGCCTGTTGCTGCTATGGCTGGGTTTCCATCAGGAACAAGATGGATCAATGGTTGTTGACTTGGTTGGATATCCACTGTTGAAAGCTGGGAGAGTTGTGCCATGGGTTCCTCTAAAACAGTAGAGGCAGGTTGCTGTTTAATTTGAATAGATGTATTGGGCATCTCCATCACCACGCCCTCCATTTTATCATCTAGACAGCAGTGTTCGCTATCGATGGCCTCTTTTGGTGGAGGGAGCAGATGGTTAAGGGGCTGTTTCTCACACTCAAAAGCCCAGGCTGAGCCAACAGGAGGTGGCACTGTAGAGGGAGAGCCCCCAAGACAGAGGGAGTAAGGCATGCTTCCCCTGACTGGGGACTCCTGATGCATCTCAGTCTGATAGGTCGGCCTTAAGAAAGGGTCTATGTCTGAGGAAACCATTGGAGAGTCCCGTGGAGAAGATGTGGTCTCACATGAAGTAAGGGGATGTGTCGTCTGCATCATATCCGACAGCTCCTTCCAGAGCATTTCCACTTTCTGCACAGTCTGTTGTTGTTCCTGATGAGGTAAGATTCTGAATGCCTCCAGGGCCTCCCTAGTCAGCTTGACCTCATCCACATCCGGTTGAGGCAACTGGTCTGTAAGCTGGGAGCTTATATTACAGTTGAAAAAAATCAGATTTTGCAAATGGCTACATTGTTTGTAAGGGGTCAAAGGACAAACCTTGGGGGGCTTGTCTAAGCCCCCTCAGTTAGAGGCTGTGAGTTGCATGGTGAATGAAGCAAATCTGGGGCAAGAAGAGCTGTTATGTTGTTGAAGTGAGGGTATGGAGCCAGCAGCAGTCCCGGACGATTAGTCATTTCTCCCACTTTGGTTGTTAGAGGGAGACTAAAGCTCCCTTGTGGTTTTCCAAAGCACAATTCTTTTGCCATAGAGTCTTGGACCATTTTAGCAGCTTCTATAATAGAATTTGACAGCTTTTTTGATGGTGGACTCAGTCCTATAGAGATATCAGACTCCATCGGCTCACTCGCCTCACTTGTCATCTCAGATACCAGATCTTTTCCTTCATGTCCACAGTTGAGTTGTCTACTTTGTTCTAAGAGACTGTCCAATCTTATCTGCAGATCCTCCAGTTCATCACGCCCATGTACTTGATGTCTATCCTTCACAGTAGCTTGTCTTGCAGATACTGTACCATGAAGATCTGAATTGCATGATGCTGGCATATCTGTCTTCCCAGTGATGTTAACTTCTACATGCTTAGCTTTTTCCCTGATTAATGATCTGATGCCTAGCTCTTTAAAAATGCACTGAGGGAAGATATCAAATCTTCTGAGCCACTGTGCTGCGTGAAATATCTGCTGGGGCACACTTGTTGAGCAGAAGTCAAGAAAAAGTCTTTTATACGTTGACTGGGCGGGTAAGAAATAAAAATACTTTATATCCGAATGAACAACCTAAAAGTTCAAAAGTTGGAAAGAGAACGGAGTATTGTTTCTTTAGAAAAAGTTGGGAAAGAACACGGAGTATGGTTTCCAAAGGTGGGCATCTCTTCTGGGGACGTGAATTAGTATCTGATTGTTTTGGAATAATTGCTGCACTTTCCTTTGTTTTCCGTGTTGTGCGCTGCTATAGTCTGTTGTGTCTGGTATGGAGGAGGATGATTTAATGGCGTCCTCGGCGTTAATTACTGGAGGTTGGAACCTGGCAGCATTCAGAGTTAGCTGAGATGGATTCTGAATCATGGCTTCTAGTTGCCCCTCTATTTTGTTTCGGCGACCTAGTATCACTAGCAGTGACTCTGCAGATATAAAACAGATTTCTCCTAATTGTTGGAAAGTGCAATCTGCGGCAGACTGCCTTATCTGGGCACCATTAGTCTTATGATTCTGTCCGGGAGAGGTTTGTTTCCCAACTTTTCTAGCTTTCCCCCTTCATTCAACTGGACACAATCTGCTAATAGGCACCCCTATTGCTGAGTCATCTGAAGATTCCACAGGTTCAGTTGCCATTGCAGTAAGACTAATATTTGTACTTACAGCACACTCAGATCCAGTGGGGGTGGAGGAGGGGAAGAAGCTCTCCATTCTCAGTTGTTTCTTTTTTCTCTTCTTCAGGTTTCCCCTTTCTAGGCGATCTGGGCAATCTGTGCACGGGCTTTTCCTCTGTCTTTTCCTCCCTTTGGCAGGCGTTCGGATCTTGTTAGTCATGTTTGCTGTTCAAACATGTATAGAGATAATTGAGCAAGAGATACTGACTCCTCTCTCTTTCTGCACTTTATTTCTTATTCTGTGCTTTCAGGATTTGACTGGAATAGTGGCTTCTGAACTAGCAGCATTTCTTGCTTTTTTTCAAAGAGAGAGAGAGAGAGAGAGAGAGAGAGAGAGAGAGAGAGAGAGAGAGAGAGAGAGATCCTTGCAAGTCAGTTACCTGGGAGGAAGAAAACAGAAATACTAATTTAAGAATTGTACCTGTGGAATCTTGTAGATGCCTAATTGAGTTGCCATGTGAAGGGAGATTTCTGCATCAAGTCCTCCAATGACAGCTATCAGTTCCTTTTGCTTGGCACATTTGAAGTTGGGGACAATCCTTTCCTGGGTGGAAAGAAGTTTCAGGGTGTTCTGGTAAGTCAGTTTTGCATCGTAGTAACTGTCATAGATGTGGAGCCACAGGCTGACATTAGGCAGGAAATTTGGATTCTCATTGATCTCCTTCACAGCAAAGACCAAGGACAGGACATGCTGATAGTTCTTTGGAACTGGACTAAAGGAAGAATTATATTTTGCATGAATCATATGGTCAATCCTTCATGAAGTGTTTATCTGAATGCAGGCTGTAACTAATTTTATGAAAGGCTCAGGTGTTCTTTCAATTGAAGAGATTTCATCCATTTCCAACCCCGATGCCATTGTTGTGCCTTGTATGGGATTTGGCCATCTCCTCCTCCAACTTTGCCTGTAGTATATCCCAGGACAAAAGAACTCTCAAGTTGGGTCTCTGGAAGCTGGAGGGTAGAATCTTTCAAATAATCACTGTCTAGAAGAAGGGGTGCCTAGTTGCTAAGTTTTGCAATAACTGATGGCACCTTTAACTATCCGTGGATACTCTTCAAAAAAAGAAATTTACTCCACCCATTGGAATGGATCTATATTTCAAGCAGAGCTCAGTGATACATAAATATTAAAGCGCCGTGTCATAAAAACAGTTCTAAGAAAAGAGTGTTCATATGATCTGAAATCAATCCATAGAACCCCACATATATAAGAATTTGAATGTAGCTCCTCATATCCAGTTGTCAGATTTACAGTCCAAGCCTAACCCACTTTGATGGTCCACTTACCTTATGCGGGGAAGGGGACAAATGTCCCCAGCCCCCAAGGATCTATTGGGAGATGCAGCATTCTGAGCTGCCCAGAATGCCCTGGGAGCCAGGCAGCTCAGGATTGGGCTGTCAGACTACAAACATACAAACTGATTTATTTCTGAATAGACATACATAGGATTGGGCTGTTACACACAGGCCATATCTCAGTGGTGGAGCAAATGCTTTGCATGCATCCCTATTAGTTTCATGTGGAGCAGAGAAAGATTTTTGTACGAAACTCTAGTTGCGACTTAGCATATCCAGTTCTGAACTGGATAATCTGACTAGATATAAATGATCCACGGAACCCAGAAACACCTGAAGGGCGCAGGAGAGAACTGAAAGACATGAAACAAACTGGCAAAAATGAATCATGTAGATGAAAGTATATTTATACAGTCTTTGAAAGAATCCTGCTCATAAATCTAAGTGCATCTTCCAAAACAAACATAAGCAGACTGTCTTTTGGACATGCCAGTCTGTGCATGACACATTTCTAACTGATCTGAGCTACCAAACATTTTGGATGGTAGAAAAGGATGTCCTTATGTTAGTTCATCGATCAGCCTTGTTTTGGGGTGTTCGCGGAAAGCCATGTCATCAGAGTGGCAAACAAACTGCGATACATTTTCTTCAATGATGAGATCTCCTTTCAGGTGATATTTAAATGGGAGCTGGGAGGGATTATACTGCTGCCATGAACAGAAAGCTTTTTTTTATTTACCTGCAGCCAGCGCTGCAGTCCTGTGGGGTCCAGAGAGCCCTCCGCAGGGCTCCACCTGCCTAACGAAGTCTAAAAATAGGAGGGAAAAGTGAGCTCTTCTGGTTACATTGCAAAAACTAGATGTGCCCATTAAAAAAAAAAATTAGTGTTTTGCATTCACTGGGAGCCCTGTGGAGGCCTCCCCAAACTCCTTGAACCCCAGAATTGCAGTGCTGGCTAAAGGTAAGTTAAAAAAGAAAACCCTCCCGTCCATGGCAACTGCGTGATCTGGCGGATCATGCTGCTGCCTTCCCCATGCCTTGCAACAACTTACTGTATTCCCAATTCCTTTGTAGGAGTTTGGAAGCACAGATGTAGATGAAAGTATATTTATACAAACTTTGAAAGAATCCTGCTCATTAATCTAAGTACATCTTCCAAAACAAGCATAAGCAGACTCTCTTCTGAACATGCCAGTCCTTGAAATACACATTGGTAATTGATCTGATCTGAGCTTCTGAACATTTTGGAGGGTTAAGAAGCATTTCCTTACATTATCATCCTTGTTTTGGGGTGTTCGCTGAAAGAAATGTCACCAAATATGCAGGTAAACTGTGACACAATCGCTCCAATGATCAGTTCTCCACTCTGTTGATACTTCCAGGGGAACTGGGAGGGTTCAGTGACGGCACACAAAGCAGCCTGTGCCTTGTATTCAATTGGAGAAAACTGAAGGCCCAGAATGAGCAGCAGCGCTAACAGAAGCATCTTGGGTGGATCTTGACTCAGAATGCCCAGTTGCTATCGATCATTCACCCTCAACCTGCCTAGAACAAACCCAACTTGTGTGCAGCAATGCTTCCAGAATCTCTTGATGAACTGGGCATATATAGTGGTGGATCGCCCCATCTTCTGCCATGCTGCCAGGACAGCATTGGGCCATAAGTAACCGAAGATGAAAATGGCACCGTTCTCACTGTTCACAGTTTTCAACCCAGGTCTGAGCAGCACAGAGATTATATGTTGATCCATATGTTTGAGGCATTAGAAAAGAGCTGTGGGATTTGCCTAGCGGGAGAATGACTCATAGCAATTGAAGTTAATTATAGGATTGGAAATCATTGCTCAGATGATTGCACTGGGTGACATAATGTTTGCATCAGATGTAGAGGGGGGAAATCCACTTCTTAGATCTTTGAGTGATTTAGGGCCAAACCTACCCATTTTGGCCCCCAACTATGCAGCAAAACCAAAAACATCAACCACTTCATCCTATGGTGGGGGGGGCAGTCACAGAGGTCTCCTTTGTGGCACAAGAGCAGCTACCATGACGCAGGGTGATCTTCTCAGATCTGCTACAGCTAAATAGCTATTGCAAGTTTCCATTGACTTGAGCTGCTGGATTGGGTCCAGGAAAGGAGT
Source organism: Tiliqua scincoides (assembly GCF_035046505.1). NCBI lineage: Eukaryota > Metazoa > Chordata > Lepidosauria > Squamata > Scincidae > Tiliqua > Tiliqua scincoides. The sequence continues at coordinate 106,787,097 of NC_089825.1, read as the reverse complement.
CAGGACAGTGGTTCTCAAACTGGGGTGTCACAACGTCCCAGTCTGCAAGCCCTGGGCTCTGCTCCCTTAAGGGCTGGGGAGGGGGAAGGCATCCAGGGGATCGTGCCTCTGATCAGAGTGCAGGGGCACACTTCCACATACCCCTGCCTGCAGCTCCTCTGACCCTGGGAGGCTACTGCAGGCAGGGATGAATGGAAGTGTGCCCCTGCACCCCTCCACAGCAGCATGATGCTGGGAATCGCGTCACTGCGTTCCCCCACCCCTGCCCCTTAAGCAAAGACTTGCAGGCTCTCAAACTCTCCCAGAAAATTTGAGAACCACTGAGTTAGAATATTGGCCACACCAGTGAGGCCAATCCTGCCCCCTGGGACCCGATCAGCCCACCCTGCCTCATTTTGCTACCTCTCTGCCCCAATTCCACCTTCTTGCCACCCCCTCCCACCTCTGCCAATGACTAAGTAGTCAAGGAGCATGAGTGCATTTTCGTGGAAGGGAAGACACAGCCCTTCCCAGTGATGTAGCTGGCAGCGCAGTAAGTTCATGCACTTAAAGAGTGCCTTCTGCAGTAGGCGCCGACTGCTTTACGTAATTCCGCATCGTCACGAGACAGGATCCAAGGACAGGCAGCTCTACTAAGTGTTAAATTGGGCCTATTAGTGGAATAAGAGGGATTCTATTCGCGCAACAGGACGTGAAGAGAAAAAATGGCAACTGAATGGGGAGTTCCTAGAAAGAAGCCACACCTTTTGCCAAACCTAATCCCCTGACCCAGGTCCACATGGACATGTACCAGTGATTATGCTGCTGCATGTCTAATTAGACCCACCCCAGCCATGGAAACCTACCCCCGGATTCTCCTATCCAGGATTTTATGGACTGGCCCCCACTGGATGCAGCAAGTGCCAGATCGCAAAATACTGCCCCCCTCCCCAATACTGGTCGCTTCAGAGCCTCTTGTGACATCCTCTGGCCCTTCAAAAGTCTTCTGAGTCCTCCGGAGTACCTTCCAAAAGCCAGAAGTCATGTTTAACAGCCCTCTGGAGGCTTGAGAAGGATTTCAAAGGGCCAGTAGATCTGAACAGGACAGTTTCTGGTCCTGGACTACAGGATAGGATCTGGTGGATGCTTCTGCCACTGAGATCCACTGCTCTCCTGCCCCTGAACCATCCTGCTCCAGCCATGATCTACCCTCACCACCAGTTGACACATGGAACATGACACAACATCCAGTGGCAGGAGGCTTGGCTTAGTGGGCAGAGCTCTTAGTGTTTAATAAAGCCTCAGGTCCACCCTGAGCCTCTTGTTGATGTTTGTTGTGTTGCATCTGGCCTCCCATCCCAGAAGTCACTGGTGATGATGTCATCATCAGTGATGATGTCATCACTGGCAGTTACTTCCAGTGGTACTTCAAATAGGTGGACCATGTGAAGTGGTATGGTGGAGGAAACCTTGTGAAATATTGTTCTTCACGATTGTTCTAAATTGAGTTGTTTGAATGCCTGTGATTTTGAATGAGTCTGTGGTGAATGAAGCCCCTCGTCTGAATAGAAAAACTTCATGTATGTGTAACCTGTATTGGCTGAGACGGGTAGAAAACCCTTTGTGAGCTGTGAGTGTCGCAAACTAGCTGTAAAGCACATTTGTGGCTGTCAGCAAAAGTCCAGCGACGATGCTAGCTCAGCACCAGAGGATCACTGGTGCTCCGCGGCTCGGTGGTCATGCATACCACTGGGTGGCAGAGAAGTGAGCAGAGGTGTGGGGGGGAGATGGGGTGGAGGTGTTCTGGGGCAGGGGGAGGAGGAGGGTGGGGGAGGAGGAGGCATGCTGGGGGAGGGAGTGGGGCGGGAGGGGGCGGGATCAGTATCTGCAAGGGATCCATTCCAGCCCCCCCTTTCCTACCTTCATCCTCAGCAGCACAAAACAGAGAAGAAAATGGCCACTGCCCCAATCTTCTTCAGACTCACTTTCAGTGAGATAGTGGAGGACTGACCATACTGGCATGCTAGAGTGGGAAAGGAAGCTGGACTAGTGCCTCACGAATTCACTACCCCTCCAACATTGTCACTTGTTGTGAATGGTTCCACAGCACTTCACAGACAGGCCTCCCATGTGAAAGGTGGGCAGCCCAATCTTGAGCTGCCCAGAGCGCAAGGCCGCCATGGAGCCAAAATGACCACCACAGCATCCAACACACAACCGAGCATCCTGCAGTGGCTCCTCAGGGGAAGTGGACTTTGATCCACCAGTCCAGCCCTCCTCCTGCCACACCTCATCCCCGCCATCCACCTGCCTCCCACCACACAGCAATGCTTCCTTCCTGCCTCTCCCCACACCCACACTCACCTATCTGCCACCAGGTTTGTTTGTTTGTTTGTTTGTTTGTTTGTTTGTTTGTTTGTTTGTTTGTTTGTTTATGGAATTTATATCCTGCTTTTCTATCCCAACAAAGGGAACTCAAGGTTGCTACCAAGAATGTGAAATAGTGGAGAGTGATCAAATATGTGGGCTATATCTACTTCCAGATAATACAAAATAAAAGATATGAAACACATACTTAGTGATTTCTTCTTCTGAGCTGATCCTTGCTGTTCTGTTCAGGCCTCAGGATAATTATGTAGCATTTGGGGAAAAAGATACAGCCCAGCAACCCAGCACTGGAGGCCAAGATGGAGAAGATCTCCACAGCCACCATGTACTTTCCCTTGGTGCTCAGGTAAGGCGGGATGAAGGACAACCACACACTACAAAACACCAACATACTGAAAGTGATGAACTTGGCTTCATTGAAACTGTCTGGCAGCTTCCTAGCTTGGAAAGCCACAGTGAAGCTGACAGCAGCCAGAAATCCCAGGTATCCCGAACACAATAAAACATAGTGATGGAGCCTTCATTACACTCCACCACAGTTTCTTCAGCCAGAGAGTCCGTGTCCAAATCTGGAAATGGAGGGGCAGTGCAGAGCCACACAGCACAAATGGTGGCTTGAATGAGGGAGCAACCAAGTATAATGGAATTGGCCAGCCTTTTCCCCACCCATTTCCTCATCCTGGATCCTGGCTTGGTGGCCATGAAAGCCAGAACCACAGTGATGGTTTTAGCCAAGATGCAAGAAACAGCCACTGAGAAGACAAGGCCAAAAGAAGTTTGTCGTAAATAACAGGTCACTGCATGAGGCTGGCCAATGAATAGCAAGGAGCAGAGGAAGCAGAGCAATAAGGAGACAAGAAGAGAGTAGGTGAGGTCTTGATTGTTGGCTTTGACGATGGGAGTATCCTGGTTCTTGATGAAAATCCTCAGCACCAAAACTGTGATGAGAGAGAAAGACAAAGCCAAGACACTTAATGTCATTCCCAAGGGTTCTGCGAAAGAGAGGAAATGGAAGACTTTGGGGAGGCATTGATCTTGGTTCTTGTTTGGAAACTGACCTTCTGGACATTTGACACAGTCATCCATGTCTGAAAAAATAAACAAATGTAAATTTGATGTATCTGTTATAATTTTCTCTTCCTATATCAATCCATGCCTAACTAAGTGGATGGTTCCACCTCTAATTCATGTTTGAATAGAACATTCTTTGAAATGTTGTTTTTTCTCAAATGTCAAAAATGTACAGCCTGCAGTGTCCTCTTTGGACAGCAAATATAGAATATTGAGATCTACTATCTGATCTAAAATATCCTTCCAAGCTAAACAATTCTGCTATACTTGTCGGGTTCAATATGGCTGTGGGTGAGGAATTGATGGCCAATAAAGAAGCAATGCTAAAAAGAAATTGTTTTTTTATGTAAAGTGTGGCATCTTCCTGGTTTTAAAAACAGGGGAAATAGAAATTTTAAAATGCATCATGGCATATCAGTGCAAGGAAAGTTCAAACCATGGGAGAAGACTTATTACGGCGGACGATACTATAGTAAAATGCGCTTTGGGTGCAAAAGGTGCCCAATAGTGACTGAAAAGGGTCAGAACAAGAAATGAGATTGACTGCTTAAAATCCTCGTCCTTCCTCGGTGGTGAAGAGCCCAACTAGCAGCTAATTTTGCTACTATTAAATTTGAAAGAGAGAATCACATAGTTGTCAAGCAGGTGTTTCTTGTAACATTTGATTTAACTCAATTTTTCCCTCCTTCACTTGTAAGTGATATGAATGGGAGAGAATCAGGTTTTTGGCTTTTGAGTGTGGCGCAGTCCGGCGAGTGGAGGCGTCGAGTGTGTGGCAAGCACAACTCCTGGGTCATTTGCCCACCCTCCCCCAAGGTTCGCCATTGCCCCAGAGGCCTCTTAGGGCACAATCCTAACCAGGTCTACTCAGAAGTAAGTCGTATTTTGTTCAGTGGGGCTTACTCTTAGGAAGGTGTGGTTAGGATTGCAGCCTTAAACGTACTCTAGCCAAAGAGCTGTTGTAAATCTCAAGAGGCACACTGGGAACCAGGCAGCCCACGGAGAGGTAGGTAAAATTGCTTCTGTTAGGCGGCCTTTTCCCCAGCTGGCTCATAGCATGAAGAGTTTTAAAGCATAAAACTAGGAAAAAGGGGATACTTAGGAGTGATGTTATAACATGAACAATTCATTACACTGCACATTTTGTCTCCCACCTGTCTGACAAGAAATCTTCCCTTCTGGACATAGATCACAATCATAGCAACAAAACGGCTTCCCTTCCTTCTTTTTCTTGCTGTAACCTGGATAGCAGTGGTCATTGCACAGAGCAGTGGGCAGCACCTATGCATGGAAAGAGAAGAGAGTTTACTCCTTTGGCTAGTGAGAAAGTACTATTCTTCTCTAAGACCAAACTATTTTTTTTCTTTGATAGGGTTGGGGTGGGTTATAGCTGAATGGAAGCAATCAAGAACAGGAATTTTGGCAATTCAGAACCAGAAGTGTCAACCCAACTTAAGAAGCAATGAACTCAACTTGAAGTTGGCTGTTGAAGCACACTAACTCCTCATGTTCAGAATATTTTTTTAGTCTACTACTACAGTCTCATTAAAGGATTCAGCCATTCACTGATGGAATCATCCAGGATATTCACAGCCCCATCCTGTGCTTCCCAGGACCCAGGGCTGCAGCGGCACTGAAATGGCTACTGCTGCATCCTGTGAGGCTGAGAAGAAGCATGGGGTCTACTAGCCTCCATTTGCCTGAAGATTAACATCCACAAGGTCACCAGTTCGAGGCCACCGGCACCGTGCGACCTTGAAGCAGCTGGCAAGCTGCAGCTGAGCTGTTCCATCTGCTCGGAGCGTGGGAGGATGGAGGCCAGAATGTTAAACCAGATCGGAGTGTAACACCTTGAATGTAGTGGTTCTTGAAAGAAAGAACCTTCTTTCAATTTGTAAAAATCCCTGCATGGATTTAATAAGCCTGCCTGTGTAAACCACCTTGAATAAAGTCTTGAATAAAGACCAAGAAAGGCGGTATATAAATACTGTATATTATATTATTATTATATTATATTGTTGGATTCAAAGAACCATGTCAGATCTCCCAAGCAGGGAGGGGGGATAGGAAAGGGTGGCAGGGCCTTCTGTATTCAACCCTGCCCGCTTCGTTCCCCTCTGCCATGCTTTCTTCCACCCTTCCCCCAACTGGAACATGCCCCCCACCACAACTTAACTCTGCCACCAGACGCATGCATGAAGCTCCAGGTGGCGGTTGTTTCTATTCCACCCAGTGATGGCTCAGCACAGGCTAGTGCTGAGCTGGTACCCAAGCCAGCCCAACGGTAAGTGTCGTGTGGGCCTTTAGATCAGGCCCTCAGTCAGTAACTTCTCTAATAGACTTGGAAATAACTGCCAAAATACTTGCACCAAAGATAAAAATCCTACTATGAAGAAGTATGGCAGCCTTGAGCAGAGGGCATTATACTGAGTGGTAAATTCTAGGACTGGTTTTTGCAGACAAGATACCCCCAGCAAAAAAGCTTGCATGACACAATGAACAGCAGCCAGAGAAAATCTTGTTGCCTGGATAAAGATAGTATAGAACCCTTCTAAATAAATAAAGAGAGGCAGGGTTGGTGTCAGATGTTCTGGACTAATTTGCAGGCATGACCAGATAGCAAAGATGTCAGAGATCAATCAATAGCGGAGCTGTGCAGGGGAACATGACTACATACCAAAGGCTGTCCCCTGAACGCACAGCATTGGTAGCACAAAATGTACCATCATGTGGTAAGCAGAGATATAGTTGAGCGTTTTCCTCCAGGACCCCTGGCAACATTTCTGATCTGGAGATCAGTAGACAAGTGTGACCCTGTCAAGCCTCATAGCTCAGTGACGGATACCAAGCTATTAATGCAAACAGGACTGAGTTCATTCTCAACATCTCTAGACAAAGAAATATCAGTAGCAATGTCTGAGATGATTCACAGCCCAATACTGACTAAGTGCAGGGGTGGGAGAAGGTGGGGTAGGGAAGAGAGGGTGGAATGAGATGAGGGGATGGCAGCAATAGGTGGGGTCAGAAGATTGAGACTACGAGTTATAAATTCTATACTAAATTCTACATACTGATTTTGCGATTCCTTACAAAAAAGTAAGTTCTTTCGAAAGCATTGCTTAGAAGACTGGGAGGGAATACCAAGGGTCAAGGTGATCAGGATTTAATGCTGGTACATTTCCCATTTAGCTTTCCATCTTCCAGCTGAATCATACCCTACCTGATTGAATGCGCTGGGCCATGTGATGGTATCATCATTAATGGTGAATTCTTTGCCTGGGGTAACTTGAGGATCCATCATTCCTGTCTTCACTCTCAAGAAGGACTGGTTGGGGAAAGTCACCCAGTTGATCAGATCAAATCCAGCTGCTAATTCACCCTCCTCATCAAAAGACACCGTGTCTCCAGCACTGTTGTTAAATGAGATGCTTCTCAGGAATGAGTGAAGCTGGATTGGAAGGGGTCAAGGAAAACATTATAAATGATTTGTGTTTTCAGGGGAGGGACTTTTGTGTAATTGAAAGGACCACATCGTAAAACCAAAATGTTCAGCACACGTCACCTCTGTTTCCGCTGAATTCCTATTTGTCAGCAAATTATGTGTTTGTCTTTGTGGGGGAAGAGGGAACGACATTAATGGCAGCTAGCACTTCCAGAACTTTCTGGAATCTTTTTTCTGATGGGAACTGGGGTTAGGATTTTAATTCCAAAATTCCTGGCAAAATATTGATAGTTTCAAAAAAATAAATATTTATTTACTTTCTTTGAAGTGAACCCTTCGAGGGTCTTCTCAAGGACAGAAAGGATCAACATAGCATCTCTTTCATACCACAGTAGAAATCTAGTGTCACAGTCTGGGAAGAGCCCATCATCCCCCCCCCCCTCTCAAAGCCAAGTACTTTGCTGTAAGGGAAAAGCTTGCAGATGGAAGTCCTGCAACTGTTCAGTTTGAGTGCTCCGAAAAGGGTCAAAGTTTTATGAATACTTTGGAGGCTTTGGGAGCATTTGCATCATTGCCTCTCATATACTCTAGCCTTTCTGAGCATTTAGTTAGAATATGCACAAATACATGACCCCCATATTGAGTCAAAGGCTGCAAAGACTTTGAGTCAAAGACTGCAACAATATAACAATATAACAATAGTTATAGCCTAACTTTGGATAGCAAAGTTAGTCATGAGTCAGTTCCACTGATTTTACACACCTCATCCATAGTGATACGTAACCAACTGTGGAACAGAAAACAAAGTAGATAAGGCTCCTAAAAAGCTGGATTGACAAAATCCATTATAATGTTCGGGCAGTAGAATCCTACCTTAGACTAGGCTGCCCTACCTCCAGCCGTGAAAGTAGGCTGATGGCGGAGGTGGAGACTGGTGGAGTAGGCAGAACAGAGTAGGAGAAGGAATGGGGAAGTTTCTACAAGGGAAGCAGGTGGGAGGCAGAACAGGATGGGGGTGGATCTAGGGGTGGATGTAGGCAGCACCTACATGCATCTGAACCTAATCACATTCCCCATCCCTTTCAATCTTCCTGGCTTGCCTCAGATGTCCACAAGAAGAATAGGATTCACAGATCAGAGGCATTCTATTGGGGCAATGGAAGTTTGCCTTGTGGCAAGAGAACAAGAGTTGCCTCAGCTCAAGGAGGCTTCCTGATGTATCCCCGCATGAAATATCTGGCGCAGTACTGAGGGCTGGGAAAAAAAAATTAAGTGTAAAATTTAAATAAATAAATTAGATTTATTATAATTTAAATAAATAAATAAATTAGAGATTAATTAATAAATAAATTAATGATATACAACATGTTAGACAGACAGAAAATAGTTGTTCTGTATTTGCATGCATGTGTGTTCATGTGCTATCAGCTGCAGAACTAGTGCTGGACAAACAGAGCATATAAATTTAAATAAATAAATAAATTAGAGATTAATTAATAAATAAATTAATGATATACAACATGTTAGACAGACAGAAAATAGTTGTTCTGTATTTGCATGCATGTGTGTTCATGTGCTATCAGCTGCAGAACTAGTGCTGGACAAACAGAGCAAGTGCCCTGGCGCTGAGCCCGCACAATTCTAGGACCTTTTGGCAATCCTTACTGAGGCCCCCGACACAGTTGAAAACTGTACTTCTGGTCTTCTGGAAGTGCAGTTTAAGACTGCAGGGGAGGCTTCCCCAGTTGGTCCTAGAGTCACACAAGGCTATGTCGCACTTTGAAGGTGGGGAGGTGGCATTTCATGAAGAGTGGCATTTCACACAGGAGGGTGGCATCGCAGACCTCTGCCCCATTGTCCAGCACTGTGTGTGATATGCACAAGACTCTAACATTTTCTGCACTTTAATAGCTTCCTTGAGTTGGGCAGACAGCATAAAATGTTGTAGTAAATTTAATCTACTATTAGTTACTCAAAATTTATTGTAAGCACTGCGTACAGCGAACTTCAGTGTCAAGCAAGTCTGCTCAAGCTTGGCAGAGTTCTTTCTCCCACCTTCTGTTCTTTAAGGTGGAGGTATCCAGCCCAGTTTGTTCTGGAGAGTTGATATTAAAACCTCGAATAAGGTCACAATCCCTAGTTGGTTATCTGGATCCAGAGTAGACAACTGGAACATGTCCTCAGTTTGTAGTAGTGTGCAAAAGGACTCTTTAGTGGCTGCATCCCATTTAATTCTTTTAATTGTGTCAGGGTGACCGTCCTCCACCTGAGAGTGGGAATTGTGGTAGCAATCTGAGAAGTAGGCCAAATCACATATTAAGGGTAAATGGTCACTAGTCTGTGGGTATCCAATTCTAAAATTCACTATCTGTGGGAGAAAATAAAAGGGAACCAGAATGTAATCAATAACACTCATACCTCTAGTTGAAATATGGGTATACTCTCCTTTATCCCCCAGATAATCTAGGCCGTTTAACCAAGTGAGGCCGTTGGTAATACAGAATTTAGCCAAAAGAAGCCCAGCTGCATTAATTGTTCTGTCTTTTGACTGCCTTTCAGAGAAACGAATCTCTGATAAGGTCATATCAGTAGGCAGATCTAGGATTTGATGGAAGATGTCGTTATTGTGTCCCACCCTGGCGTTAAAATCCGCAGAAATTATTGGTATGAGAGAAGGAAATTTGCCAGTCAATTCATTAAACATGCCACTAAAATATACCCACTGCTTTTCAGTTGCCGCTTTGTCATTGACAGGTGGCATGTACACATTTATAACCATAAGGCTTTGATGTGGCAGCCTCAGCTTAATTGCCTGGATTTTACAATAGCTATCGGCCATAAACAGCAAAGCATTCTTAAAAACTGGTTTCACTAATATGGCGAGACCGCCAGCAGGACGACCTTTTGCTGCGCTCTTCCGTGCTGGTAGTGATGTTACGGAGAACCCTTCAAACTCAATGGGTAAGGTAGCCCATGTTTCCTGTAGCAATATAACATCACTATCCCTTAGGATTTCATCTAGCACTTTCTCCCGTGACTTTGCTGACTAGCCAGCGATATTCCAAGACAGGATTTTCAGTTGACCTTGGAGGGCTTCAGGGAGTCGATGTGGAAGCAGTCAGTCTGATGGAATTAAGGGAATTTGAATTTCTGAGCCCCTCTGCGTGCTTGAGGCAGATGGTTGTAGCTCTGGCTCAAGCATAATGGTCTCCGGCAATCTTAGCTTGGTTTCCAATCGATCCGGCAGATTTGTCTCTTCTAGAGCATTGCCTGTTGCTGCTACGGCTGGGGTTCCATCAGGAACAAGATGGATCAATGGTTGTTGACTTGGTTGGATATCCACTGTTGAAAGCTGGGAGAGTTGTGCCATGGGTTCCTCTAAAACAGTAGAGGCAGGTTGCTGTTTAATTTGAATAGATGTATTGGGCATCTCCATCACCACGCCCTCCATTTTATCATCTAGACAGCAGTGTTCACTATCGATGGCCTCTTTTGGTGGAGGGAGCAGATGGGCTGTTTCTCACACTCAAAAGCCCAGGCTGAGCCAACAGGAGGTGGCACTGTAGAGGGAGAGCCCCCAAGACAGAGGGAGTAAGGCATGCTTCCCCTGACTGGGGACTCCTGATGCATCTCAGTCTGATAGGTCAGCCTTAAGAAAGGGTCTTTGTCTGAGGAAACCATTGGAGAGTCCTGTGGAGAAGATGTGGTCTCACATGAAGTAAGGGGATGTGTCGTCTGCATCATATCCGACAGCTCCTTCCAGAGCATTTCCACTTTCTGCACAGTCTGTCGTTGTTCCTGATGAGGTAAGATTCTGAATGCCTCCAGGGCCTCCCTAGTCAGCTTGACCTCATCCACATCCGGTTGAGGCAACTGGTCTGTAAGCTGGGAGCTTATATTACAGTTGAAAAAAATCAGATTTTGCAAATGGCTTCATTGTTTGTAAGGGGTCAAAGGACAAACCTTGGGGGGCTTGTCCAAGCCCCCTCAGTTAGAGGCTGTGAGTTGCATGGTGAATGAAGCAAATCTGGGGCAAGAAGAGCTGTGACGTTGTTGAAGTGAGGGTCTGGAGCCAGCAGTAATCCCGGACAATTAGTCATTTCTCCCACTTTGGTTGTTAGAGGGAGACTAAAGCTCCCTTGTGGTTTTCCAAAGCACAATTCTTTTGCCATAGAGTCTTGGACCATTTTAGCAGCTTCTATAATAGAATTTGACAGCTTTTTTGATGGTGGACTCAGTCCTATAGAGATATCAGACTCCATCGGCTCACTCGCCTCACTTGTCATCTCAGATACCAGATCTTTTCCTTCATGTCCACAGTTGAGTTGTCTACTTTGTTCTAAGAGACTGTCCAATCTTATCTGCAGATCCTCCAGTTCATCACGCCCATGTACTTGAGGTCTATCCTTCACAGTAGCTTGTCTTGCAGATACTGTACCATGAAGATCTGAATTGCATGATGCTGGCATATCTGTCTTCCCAGTGATGTTAACTTCTACATGCTTAGCTTTTTTCCTGATTAATGATCTGATGCCTAGCTCTTTAAAAATGCACTGAGGGAAGATATCAAATCTTCTGAGCCTCTGTGCTGCGTGAAATATCTGCTGGGGCACACTTGTTGAGCAGAAGTCAAGAAAAAGTCTTTTATACGTTGACTGGGCGGGTAAGAAATAAAAATACTTTATATCCGAATGAACAACCTAAAAGTTCAAAAGTTGGAAAGGGAACGGAGTATTGTTTCTTTAGATTTCCAAAGGTGGGCATCTCTTCTGGGGAAGTGAATTAGTATCTGATTGTTTTGGAATAATTGCTGCACTTTCCTTTGTTTTCCGTGTTGTGCACTGCTATAGTCTGTTGTCTCTGGTATGGAGGAGGATGATTTAATGGTGTCCTCGGCGTTAATGACCGGAGGTTGGAACCAGGCAGCATTCAGAGTTAGCTGAGATGGATTCTGAATTATGGCTTCTAGTTGCCCTTCTATTTTGTTTAGGTGACCTAGTATCAGTAGCAGTGACTCTGCAGATATAAAACAGATTTCTCCTAATTGTTGGAAAGTGCAATCTGAGGCAGACTGCCTTATCTGGGCACCATTAGTCTTATGATTCTGTCCGGGAGAGGTTTGTTTCCCAACTTTTCTAGCTTTCCCCCTCACTTCAGCTGGACACAATCTGCTAATAGGCAGCCCTATTGCTGAGTCATCTGAAGATTCCACAGGTTCAGTTGGGGTGGATCACTGGATCACTCAGATCCAGTGGGGGTGGAGGAGGGGAAGAAGCTCTCCATTCTCAGTTGTTTCTTTTTTCTCTTCTTCAGGTTTCCGCTTTCTAGGCGATCTGGGCAATCTGTGCACGGGCTTTTCCTCTGTCTTTTCCTCCCTTTGGCAGGCGTTCGGATCTTGTTAGTCATGTTTGCTATTCAAACATGTATAGAGATACTTGAGCAAGAGATACTGACTCCTCTCTCTTTCTGCACTTTATTTCTTATTCTGTGCTTTCAGGATTTAACTGGAATAGTGGCTTCTGAACTAGCAGCATTTCTTGTTTTTTTTTCAGAGAGAGAGAGAGAGAGAGAGAGAGAGAGGGAGAGAGAGGGAGAGAGAGAGAGAGAGAGATCCTTGCAAGTCAGTTACCTGGGAGGAAGAAAACAGAAATACTCATTTAAGAATTGTACCTGTGGAATCTTGTAGATGCCTAATTGAGTTGCCACGTGAAGGGAGATTTCTGCATCAAGTCCTCCAATGACAGCTATCAGTTCCTTTTGCTTGTCACATTTGAAGTTGGGGACAATCCTTTCCTGGGTGGAAAGAAGTTTCAGGGTGTTCTGGTAAGTCAGTTTTGCATCGTAGTAACTGTCATAAATGTGGAACCCCAGGCTGACATTAGGCAGGAAATTTGGATTCTCATTGATCTCCTTCACAGCAAAGACCAAGGACAGGACATGCTGATAGTTCTTTGGAACGGGACAAAAGGAAGAGTTATATTTTGCATGAATCATATAGTCAATCCTTCATGAAGTGTCTATCTGAATGCAGGCTGTAACTAATTTTATGAAAGGCTCAAGTGTTCTCTCAGTTGAAGAGATTTCATCCATTTCCAACCCCGATGCCATTGTTGTGCCTTGTATGGGATTTGGCCATCTCCTCCTCCAACTTTGCCTGTAGTATATCCCAGGACAAAAGAACTCTCAAGTTGGGTCTCTGGAAGCTGGAGGGTAGAATCTTTCAAATAATCACTGTCTAGAAGAAGGGGTGCCTAGTTGCTAAGTTTTGCAATAACTGAGGGCACCTTTAACTATCCCGGGATACTCTTCAAAAAAAGAAATTTACTCCACCCATTGGAATGGATCTATATTTCAGGCAGAGCTCAGTGATACATAAACATTAAAGCGCCGTATCATAAAAACAGTTCTAAGAAAAGAGTGTTCATATGATCTGAAATCAATCCATAGAACCCCACATATATAAGAATTTGAATGTAGCTCCTCATATCCAGTTGTCAGATTTACAGCCCAAGCCTAACCCACTTTGATGGTTAAATAGCCAGTGAGGAGTTGAGTAGCCCCACTGTGGGTCCACTTACCTTATGCGGGGAAGGGGACAAATGTCCCCAGCCCCCAAGGATCTGTTGGGAGATGCAGCGTTCTGAGCTGCCCAGAATGCCCTGGGAGCCAGGCAGCTCAGGATTGGGCTGTCAGACTGCAAACATACAAACTGATTTATTTCTGAATAGACATACATAGGATTGGGCTGTTACACACAGGCCGTATCTCAGTGATGGAGCAAATGCTTTGCATGCATCCCTATTAGTTTCAAGTGGAGCAGAGAAAGATTTTTGTACGAAACTCTAGTTGCGACTTAGCATATCCAGTTCTGAACTGGATAATCTGACTAGATATAAATGATCCACGGAACCCAGAAACACCTGAAGGGCGCAGGAGAGAACTGAAAGACATGAAACAAACTGGCAAAAATGAATCATGTAGATGAAAGTATATTTATACAGTCTTTGAAAGAATCCTGCTCATAAATCTAAGTGCATCTTCCAAAACAAACATAAGCAGACTGTCTTTTGGACATGCCAGTCTGTGCATGACACATTTCTAACTGATCTGAGCTACCAAACATTTTGGATGGTAGAAAAGGATGTCCTTATGTTAGTTCATCGATCAGCCTTGTTTTGGGGTGTTCGCGGAAAGCCATGTCATCAGAGTGGCAAACAAACTGCGATACATTTTCTCCAATGATGAGATCTCCTTTCAGGTGATATTTAAATGGGAGCTGGGAGGGATTATACTGCTGCCATGAACAGAAAGCTTTTTTTTATTTACCTGCAGCCAGCGCTGCAGTCCTGTGGGGTCCAGAGAGCCCTCCGCAGGGCTCCACGTGCCTGCCGAAGTCTAAAAATAGAAGGGAAAAGTGAGCACTTCTGGTTACATTGCAAAAACTAGACATGCCCATTTAAAAAAAAAATAGTGTTTAGCATTCACTGGGAGCCCTGTGGAGGCCTCCCCAGACTCCTTGAACCCCAGAATTGCAGTGCTGGCTAAAGGTAAGTTAAAAAAGAAAACCCTCCCATCCGTGGCAACAGCGTGATCTGGGAGATCATCTGCTGCCTTCCCCATGCCTTGCAACAACTTACTGTATTCCCAATTCCTTTGTAGGTGTTTGGAAGCACAAATGTAGATGAAAGTATATTTATACAAACTTTGAAAGAATCCTGCTCATTAATCTAAGTACATCTTCCAAAACAAGCATAAGCAGACTCTCTTCTGAACATGCCAGTCCTTGAAATATACATTGGTAATTGATCTGATCTGAGCTTCTGAACATTTTGGAGATTTAAGAAGCATTTCCTTACATTATCATCCTTGTTTTGGGGTGTTCGCTGAAAGAAATGTCACCAAATATGCAGGTAAACTGTGACACAATCGCTCCAATGATCAGATCTCCACTCTGTTGATACTTCCAGGGGAACTGGGAGAGTTCAGTGACGGCACACAAAAGCAGCCTGTGCCCTGTATTCAGCTGGAGAAAACTGAAGGCCCAGAATGAGCAGCAGCGCTAACAGAAGCATCCCTGCTATCTTGTGTGGATCTTGACTCAGAATGCCCAGTTGCTATCCATCATCCACCCTCAACCTGCCTAGAACAACCCCAACTTGTGTGCAGCAATGCTTCCAGAATCTCTTGAAGAATTGGGCATATATAGTGGTGGATCTCCCCATCTGCTGCCAGGACAGCATTGGGCCATAAGTAACTGAAGATAAAAATGGCACCGTTCTCACTGTTCACAGTTTTCAACCCAGGTCTGAGCAGCTCAGAGATTATATGTTGATCAATATGTTTGAGGCATTAGAAAAGAGCTGTGGGATTTGCCTAGCGGGAGAATGACTCATAGCAATTGAAGTTAATTATAGGATTGGAAATCATTGCTCAGATGATTGCACTGGGTGGCATAATGTTTGCATCAGATGTAGGGGGGGGGAATCCACTTGGATCTTTGAGTGATTTAGGGCCAAAACCTACCCATTTTGGGCCCCATCTATGCAGCAGTGCCAAAAACATCAACCACTTCATCCTATGGTGGGGGGGGGCAGTCACAGAGGCCTCCTTTGTGGCACAGGAGCAGCTACCATGACGCAGGGTGATCTTCTCAGATCTGCTACAGCTAAATAGCTATTGCAAGTTTCCATTGACTTGAGCTGCAGGATTGGGTCCAGGAAAGGAGTCAGGACAGTGGTTCTCAAACTGGGGCATCACATCGTCCCAGTCTGCAAGCCCTGGGCTCTGCTCCCTTAAGGGCTGGGGAGGGGGAAGGCATCCAGGGGATCGTGCCTCTGATCAGAGTGCAGGGGCACACTTCCACACACCCCTGCCTGCAGCTCCTCTGACCCCTGGGAGGCTACTGCAGGCAGGGATGAATGGAAGTGTGCCCCTGCACCCCCCCCCCCACAGCAGCATGATGCTGGGCATCGTGTCACTGCGTTCCCCCACCCCTGCCCCTTAAGCAAAGACTTGCAGGCTCTCAAACTCTCCCAGAGAATTTGAGAACCACTGAGTTAGAATATTGGCCACACCAGTGAGGCCAATCCTGCCCCCTGGGACCCGATCAGCCCACCCTGCCTCATTTTGCTACCTCTCTGCCCCAATTCCACCTTCTTGCCACCCCCTCCCACCTCTGCCAATGACTACGTAGTCAAGGAGCATGAGTGCATTTTCATGGAAGGGAAGACACAGTCCTTCCCACTGATGTAGCTGGCAGCGCAGTAAGTTCATGCACAAAGAGTGCCTTCTGCAGTAGGCGCCGACTCCTTTACATAATTCCGCATTGTCACGAGACAGGATCCAAGGACAGGCGGCTCTACTAAGTGCTAAATTGGGCCTATTAGTGGAATAAGAGGGATTCTATTCGCGCAACAGGACGTGAAGAGAAAAAATAGCAACTGAATGGGGAGTTCCTAGAAAGAAGCCACACCTTTTGCCAAACCTAATCCCCTGACCCAGGTCCACATGGGCAAGTACCAGTGATTATGCTGCTGCATGTCTAATTAGACCCACCCCAGCCACGGAAACCTACCTCCGGATTCCCTTACCCAGGATTTTCAGGACTGCCCCCCACCGGATGCAGCAAGTGCCAGATCACAAAATACTGCCCCCCTCCCCATTAGGCTGCTTTACTGGTCGCTTCAAAGCCTCTTGTGACATCCTCTGGCCCTTCAAAAGTCTTCTGCGTCCTCCGGAGTACCTTCCAAAAACCAGAAGTCATGTTTAACAGCCCTCTGGAGGCTTGAGAAGGATTTCAAAGGGCCAGGAGACATAGATCTGAATAGGACAGTGTCTGGTCCTGGACTACAGGATAGGATCTGGTGGATGCTTCTGCCACTGAGATCCACTGCTCTCCTGCCCCTGTACCATCCTGCTCCAGCCATGATCTACCCTCACCACCAGTTGACACATGGAACATGACACAACATCCAGTGGCAGGAGGCTCGGCTTAGTGGGCAGAGCTCTTAGTGTTTAATAAAGCCTCAGGTCCACCCTGAGCCTCTTGTTGATGTTTGTTGTGTTGCATCTGGTCTCCCAACCCGGAAGTCACTGGCGATGATGTCATCATCACAGATGATGTCATCACTGGCAGTTACTTCCAGTGGTACTTCAAATAGGTGGACCATGTGAAGTGCTATGGTGGAGGAAACCGTGTGAAATACTGTTCTTCATGATTGTTCTAAATTGAGTTGCTTGAATGCCTGTGATTTTGAATGAGTCTGTGGTGAATGAAGCCCCTCGTCTGAATAAAAAAAAATATATATAGTAATAATAATAATAATAATAATAATAATAATAACAACAACAACAACAACAGGTATTTATATACTGCCTTTCTTGGTCTTTATTCAAGACTTTATTCAAGGCGGTTTACAGGCTTATCTAAATCCCTTATTAAATAGGGATTTTTACAATTGAAAGAAGGTTCTTTCTTTCAAGAACCACTACATTCAGGTGTTTCATTCCGATCTGGCTTCACATTCTGGCCTCCATCCTCCCATGCACAGAGCAGATGGAATAGCTCGGCTTCAGCTTGTCAGCTGCTCCAAGGTCGCATGGTGCCGGTGGCCTCGAACTGGCAACCTTGTGGATGTTATCTTCATGCAGACGGAGGCTCTACCCTCTAGACCAGACCTCCTGCCCATGTATGTGTAACCTGTATTGGCTGAGATGGGTAGAAAACCCTTTGTGAGCTGTGAGTGTCACAAACTAGCTGTAAAGCACGTTCGTGGCTGTCAGCAACAGTCCAGTGACGATGCTAGCTCAGCACCAGAGGATCACTGGTGCTCCGCGGCTCGGTAGTCATGCATACCACTGGGTGGCAGAGAAGTGAGCGGAGGTGTGGGGGGAGATGGGGTGGAGGTGTTCTGGGGCAGGGGGAGGAGGAGGGTGGGGGAGGAGGAGGCATGCTGGGGGAGGGAGTGGGGCGGGAGGGGGCGGGATCAGTATCTGCAAGGGATCCATTCCAGCCCCCCCTTTCCTACCTTCATCCTCAGCAGCACAAAACAGAGAAGAAAATGGCCACTGCCCCAATCTTCTTCAGCCTCAATTTCAGTGAGATAGTGGAGGACTGACCATACTGGCATGCTAGAGTGGGAAAGGAAGCTGGACTAGTGCCTCATGAATTCACTACCCCTCCAACATTGTCACTTGTTGTGAATGGTTCCACAGCACTTCACAGACAGGCCTCCCATGTGAAAGGTGGGCAGCCCAATCTTGAGCTGCCCGCAGTGCAAGGCCGCCACGGAGCCAAAATGACCACCACAGCATCCAACGCACAACCGAGCATCCTGCAGTGGCTCCTCAGGGGAAGTGGACTTTGATCCACTTCCCCTGAGTAAGGGAAGTAGCTGTGCTACAAGATTCTATGACGGCTGTAGAGCTGGTGCAGAAATGGAGAGTCCCGTGTTGGACCTCACATTCCTACAAAGGGCACAGGATCTGGTGGAGCCGAGCTCCACCAGTCCAGCCCTCCTCCTACCTTGTGCCTACCCTGCCACACCTCATCCCCGCCCTCCACCTGCCTCCCACCACACAGCAATGCTTCCTTCCTGCCTCTCCCCACACCCACACTCACCTATCTGCCACCAGGTTTGTTTGTTTGTTTGTTTATGGAATTTATACCCTGCTTTTCTATCCCAACAAAGGGAACTCAAGGTTGCTACCAAGAACGTGAAATAGTGGAGAGTGATCGAATATGTGGGCTATATCTACTTCCAGATAATACAAAATAAAAGATATGAAACACATACTTAGTGATTTCTTCTTCTGAGCTGATCCTTGCTGTTCTGTTCAGGCCTCAGGATAATTATGTAGCATTTGGGGAGAAAGATACAGCCCAGCAACCCAGCACTGGAGGCCAAGATGGAGAAGATCTCCACAGCCACCATGTACTTTCCCTTGGTGCTCAGGTAAGGCGGGATAAAGGACAACCACACACTACAAAACACCAACATACTGAAAGTGATGAACTTGGCTTCATTGAAACTGTCTGGCAACTTCCTGGCTTGGAAAGCCACAGTGAAGCTGACAGCAGCCAGAAATCCCAGGTATCCCAGAACACAATAAAACATAGTGATGGAGCCTTCATTGCACTCCACCACAGTTTCTTCAGCCAGAGAGTCCGTGTCCAAATCTGGAAATGGAGGGGCAGTGCAGAGCCACACAGCACAAATGGTGGCTTGAATGAGGGAGCAAACAAGTATAATGGAGTTGGCCAGTCTTTTCCCCACCCATTTCCTCATCCTGGATCCTGGCTTGGTGGCCATGAAAGCCAGAACCACAGTGATGGTTTTAGCCAAGATGCAAGAAACAGCCACTGAGAAGACAAGGCCAAAAGAAGTTTGTCGTAAAAAACAGGTCACTGCATGAGGCTGGCCAATGAATAGCAAGGAGCAGAGGAAGCAGAGCAATAAGGAGACAAGGAGAGAGTAGGTGAGGTCTCGATTGTTGGCTTTGATGATGGGAGTGTCCTTGTTCTTGATGAAAATCCTCAGCACCAAAACTGTGATCAGAGAGAAAGACAATGTCAAGACACTTAATGTCATTCCCAAGGGTTCTGTGAAAGAGAGGAAATGGAAGACTTTGGGGAGGCATTGATCTTGGTTCTTGTTTGGAAACTGACCTTCTGGACATTTGACACAGTCATCCATGTCTGAAAAAATAAACAAATGTAAGTTTGATGTATCTGTTATAATATTCTCTTCCTATATCAACCCATGCCTAACTAAGTGGATGGTCCCACCTCTAATTCATGTTTGAATAGAACATTCTTTGAAATGTCGTTTTTTCTCAAATGTCAGAAAACAGAACAATTGTACAGCCTGCAGTGGCCTCTTTGGACAGCAAATATAGAATATTGAGCTCTACTATGTGATCTAAAATATCCTTCCCAGCTAAAGAATTCTGCTATACTTGTCGGGTTCAATATGACTGTGGGTGAGGAATTGATGGCCAATAAAGAAGCAATGCTAAAAAGAAATTGCTTTTTTTATGTAAAGTGCAGCATCTTCCGAGTTTTAAAAACAGGGGAAATAGAAATTTTAAAATCCATCATGGGATATCAGTGAAAGGAAAGTTCAAACCATGGGAGAAGACTTATTATGGGGGACAATACTATAGTAAAATGTGCTTTGGGTGCGAAAGGTGCCCAATAGTGACTGAAAAGGGTCAGAACAAGAAATGAGATTGACTGCTTAAAATCCTCGTCCTTCCTCAGTGGTGAAGAGCCCAACTAGCAGCTAATTTTGCTACTATTAAATTTGAAAGAGAGAATCACATAGTTGTCAAGCAGGTGTTTCTTGTAACATTTGATTTAACTCAATTTTTCCCTCCTTCACTTGTAAGTGATATGAATGGGAGAGAATCAGCCACCATTCACAGGTTTTTGGCTTTTGAGTGTGGTGCAGTGCGGCGAGTGGAGGCGTCGAGGGTGTGGCAAGCGCAACTCCTGTGTCATCTGCCTGCCCCCCCCAAGGTTCACCATTGCCCCAGAGGCCTCTTAGGGCACAATCCTAACCAGGTCTACTCAGAAGTAAGTCCTATTTTGTTCAGTGGGGCTTACTCTTAGGAAGGTGTGGTTAGGATTGCAGCCTTAAACGTACTCTAGCCAAAGAGCTGTTGTAAATCTCAAGAGGCACACTGGGAACCAGGCAGCCCACGGAGAGGTAGGTAAAATTGCTTCTGTTAGGCTGCCTTTTCCCCGGCTGGCTCATAGCATGAAGAGTTTTAAAGCATAAAACTAGGAAAAAGCGGATACTTAGGAGTGATGTTATAACATGAACGATTCATTACACTGCACATTTTGTCTCCCACCTGTCTGACAAGAAATCTTCCCTTCTGGACATAGATCACAATCATAGCAACAAAACGGCTTCCCTTCTTTCTTTTTTCTGCTGTAACCTGGAGAGCAGTGGTCATTGCATAGAGCAGTGGGCAGCACCTATGCATGGAAAGAGAAGAGAGTTTACTCCTTTGGCTAGTGAGAAAGTACTATTCTTCTCTAAGACCAAACTATTTTTTTCTTTGATAGGGTTGGGGTGGGTTATAGCTGAATGGAAGCAAACAAGAACAGGAATTTTGGAAATTCAGAACCAGAAGTGTGAACCCAACTTAAGAAGCAATGAACTCAACTTGAAGTTGGCTGTTGAAGCACACGAACTCCTCATGATCAGAATATTTTTTTAGTCTACTACTACAGTCTCATTAAAGGATTCAGCCATTCACTGATGGAATCATCCAGGATATTCACAGCCCCATCCTGTGCTTCCCAGGACCCAGGGCTGCAGCGGCACTGAAATGGCTACTGCTGCATCCTGTGAGGCTGAGAAGAAGCGTGGGGTCTACTCCACGTGTGTGAGATTATGCTCCCTCACCCTGTGTAATCCCAGGTGGCCCCAATGGTTCTCCTCAGATTTGTGCCCACTATTGTGTGGATTCAAAGAACCATGTCAGATCTCCCAAGCAGGGAGGGGGGATAGGAAAGGGTGGCAGGGCCTTCCGTCTTCAACCCTACCTGCTTCGTTCCCCTCTGCCATGCTTTCTTCCACCCTTCTCCCAACTGGAACATGCCCCCCACCACAACTTAACTCTGCCACCAGGCGCATGCATGAAGCTCCGGGTGGCGGTTGTTTCTATTCCACCCAGCGATGGCTCATGCTGAGCTGGTACCCAAGCCAGCCCAACAGTAAGTGTCGTGAGGGCCTTTAGATCAGGCCCTCAGTCAGTAACTTCTCTAATAGACGTGGAAATAACTGCCAAAATACTTGCACCAAAGATAAAAATCCTACTATGGAGAGGTATGGCAGCCTTGAGCAGAGGGCATTATTCTGAGTGGTAAATTCTAGGACTGGTTTTTGCAGACAAGAAATCCCCAGCAAAAAAGCTTGCATGACACAATGAACAGCAGCCAGAGAAAATCTTGTTGTCTGGATAAAGATAGTATAGAACTCTTCTAAATAAATAAAGAGAGGCAGGGTTGGTGTCAGATGTTCTGGACTAATTTGCAGGCATGACCAGATAGCGAAAAGATAGTATGATATCTTTT